>NW_021939063.1:7681071-8096487 GCF_001715985.3 Manacus vitellinus | reverse complement strand
CCTCCCCAGGGAGGTGCGTCCCCCCCAACCCGCAGCTCCTCCCGTCCCTTGCGTGGGCTCCTGAGGCACATCCGGTTGTTCGCTGCCTCCAGGTGTGCGAGTGTGAAATGAGAGAATTAAATTCTGGAGGCTTTATAGGAACTTCCACTTCTGTTTCCATATTTTTTTATTATTTTTTTTTAATTTTTCTTTCTGAAATATACTTTTCTCTATCGCCAAATACAGAGCTCCCGTTCCTTCCAGCAGCTTCTCACATGGTAAAATGATTTGAAGCAAAAAGAAACTAAGTTGGAGAGAGGGTTAATACCTCTGCAGCTTTTGACGAAACATTTATCTTCTTTGTATTGATTTCTTCTCAATTTCAGCGCTCGGAGTGAAGCCTTTCTCTCTGGTTCTGATTTATATTGTACAGTAATTACATCTAGAAGGCAGGCTCCAGGAACGCTGCAGGAAAACAAGCTCTGATGTCGGTTTAATATGACAGTATTGTACGGCTTGCTGATTTAGATCAGCAATGTTTGAACCAGATAATATTTGCATTATGGTTTGAATATGAAGATGGATGCAAGCAGAGTAGGTCTGTGGATGTTTGCAGTGTGTTGGTAAACTCTTGAACGCCAGAAGCCGTAAAACAGCTGTGTAATACTTGGGAATGTTTCAGGGATGTTCATGGCTAAAAGGCTTGCTTGGAAAGCAAACTATTTTCCAGAAGGGCTTTTGTACATTTAGTTTTTGTACAGAGCTACCATGTCAGACCTCAGTGACTTGCTCGCTCCTGTGTGCCGCCTTCTGAAGAGCAGCAGTACCCGGTGTGTGAGCAGGCAAGGGGTGGTGAGCGAAACATCGTGATAAACGGGGACGCTCCAGACTCTGATCCCGCACATCAGAGATGCCCGAGGCAGGAAAGCTGCAGGGAGGATCTCGGTGGACTGTAACAGGACATTGGTGCTGACAACATCCAATGGCAAATCATCGGAATTTGTGTTGGCGGGGAATCCCGGCCAGATATTAACCATTTAGTATCCACCACAGATGTTTCAGTACCTTTTCATAGCCTTTTCTAGAGAGGATTAGAGAACTAAGGTGTTTGTTGTTTTGGTGGTAATTTACAAGCATCTTTTCTTCCATCTGCTTCATATCTCACTCCCTTTAAATGAAAGAGAGGTCACTATTTATTTTCTCCCCTGCAAATCACTTTACTTTGTGAGGAAACATAAAGGCTATTCTTTTCTTTGTTCAGCAACAATAAATGAACCATGTAGAAAATAAGTCTTTGCAGTATTCCTTTGTTAGGGGGGTTGTAATAGGTTTTCACTGTTTAAGTAGGTATTTTTGTTGCTGTTCCTTGGGTTGCAGTAAGAGAAAGGAGTCATTCTGGCACAAAAAATATGTGGGTAAGGTTTTCCTCTTTCTGAAGTGTTTAGTGCATTTCTCTGTGGGCTTGTCACTGGTAATTGCATTGCTTAATAAATCAAACCGAGACAAGGTAAGAGAGGTTGTTTCCGTGGGGTCTGTTTGCTCATTAATCTAAATTCACAGTACCAAAAATCAGTAAGACATAAATATTAGTGTTATCAAAATATCCTTACTACCTGATTTCTCCGTGCTTTGCCAGGAGAGGGTAAATATTTTTTTTGTAAAGGAAAAAGTACACATTTGTGCAGTTCTTAGCTGTTGCTGTGACAATCTTGTCATCTAAAGAGTGACAATTGCTACCATTTTCTTAGGGTAGATGCATAAATGAAAGTAATTTTCTCGAGTCTAGATTAGCTCTTTGGTAATGAATCAAGTTGTTGCTGACCTGGTAACTGCCTAAATGGGTTTTTGGGTTTTGAGCCTTTGTAGTTCTGAGTTGAGAGTTAATTTTGCATGTAACTGTCTTCTGCTTGGAGGAAAAATTATACTAGGAGCTTTTCCTTATGAACTAATCAAATACTACTTCAGATATTTTTAAAGGTACAGAGAAGGCTGGCTTTGTCTGTTAAAGATTTTACAGAGGAAGGTACGTTGTGTACATAGAGAAATACGGAACGTACAGGAGAGGGCCCTCCAAGACTTTATTTAGTCCTGTGGCTTTTATGAAGATGACACTTCTTACATTTTAATTATCCCTTATTTTCAGTGGCGTTATAAAATATGCTTTACGTTACGGGAAGTTGCTAATGGAGTCCTTGCAGATAAAGAATGTCAAGTGAACCTTCCCAGGCTGTTAGAGCTGAGCTTGCTGTTTGATTCTGGGGGGGAAACTCCACGGAGAGCTTTGCTGTCTCTCAGTAGGTTTGTGGTCAACGGGGCCTGGACCCGGCTTTCAAAAATCTTCAGGTAGTCACAGGAGCTGTCTGTGCTAGCAGGCAGAGTGAGAGGCATCTTAAAGTGGGGAGTGAAGAAGAGACATCACAGAAGGAAGGGATTTCAGTACATCCAAAAAAAGAAAGGAGCACAATTTGAGGGTAACTGGAATTCCCTGAGTCCTGTTGGGGTGTTGGCAATGCCTACAAAGCCTGTATTCGCTTGGAAGAGCAGGGAGGATTTTTTTCCTGTGTGTGAGTTAGGATTTCTATTACTGCTCTCTCATCCCGTCTCCTCTTCTTTTTGTCTAGGAAATGGGGATAAAAGGGTTTCTGATTCTCTTCAGAAAATGGATGTCTTAGAGCAGAGAGGAACTTCTGTGAGTCAAGCACAGAGATGTCGTGTCCTTCACTCATCCCAGCCGCATCTGCACTGGGTATCTTTGTGGAACAAATAGATCCTGCTTGGTACCATAAAAGTCACCAAAACCCACCTATTGATTTCAGTAGAGTGATGGTTTCACTCCCAGTTTCTGAGTCTTTGCAGGGACAAGTGTTGGCTGTACTGTTATCAAGTTCTGCAAATTTAATAGTTGGGATTTGTTTCCAATTATAGAAAAGACAGCTAACACTGAGGACTCTTATCAATCCTATGATCAGTGCTCAAGGACTACCATACTTAGAGTTTTCTGAAATAAAATGTTATTAAAGTTGACTCCAATTTCAATGTTCAAGTTCCATGGTTAAATTAAAGAAATGACTTCAAACTATTAATCTTAACTGTCCTTGGAAAAATGCTAAGCATTTGGTTGCTTCTTTTTAGCAGCCAAATGAACATGTGGCATGATGTGCTCTGAAGCCTAAGGGTTTAGTAATAACACTGTATTTTAGCTAATATATAACTTTAATCAGAGAAATTATGAAAAAATGAGCCTGATTTTTCTTTTTGCCCAAGTTCCTGTGCTTCCATTTTTAAAGACCAGAGTTGCTCCTGTGTGCTAGGAAATTTTGATGATTTATGTTTATGTGCCACATTAGTTAAAGTTTAATTCTAAACAGCAATTATTAAGTATTTTAAGAAGTGGAGTCTCATCAGAGAAATTCTCTTAAAAAATATGGAGTCATCTGACAATGCGGATATGCACCAAATGGGTTAATTTATGGTTTATATATCCCTTCTGGGGACTGCTTGCTGCTTTATGTGTCTAAGTATCTTTACAAAGTTTTCCTTTCTTTGTGAGATAAACTCCTATCAGTGTTTCTTCCAAGTGAAAATTGTGGATCTGCATCTTCTTGCACCAGGTTGGCAAGAATGTGACATCACCGATTGCCAGATAGTCCCTGGTGGAATTGGGCTGGATCAGTTTTGTGGAGACATGCAGGGGCTGGAAGGAAGGCAGAGAAGGAAGATGTACATTAATGCACCCTTTCACATTAAACAGCAGCACCTGGGATGTGGCCAGTTAGAGGTGCCCAACTAGAGAGTAACTTTCGATGAAAGCAACTGGTTTTCACAATTGTGTGTCAATAAACCTTTAGAGGAAAAAAATCAAAGAAAAGTGATCCTTGATTGCTGTTAATTTTCCCATTACTCAATAGCTTGTGCTAGTGCTTGCCCTGGGGCAACTCAGGTTGGCTTCTTTCTTTTAATGCTGCTCTCAGGTCGTACAGCTCTCCAGTGGGATCTCGCCCCAGTTCAGTGAGGGCAGGTGTACTCTTGGATGAATCTGGGCTACATTGGTCCTGTCTCCAAATGCTTGCCTTCAGTGTACAGTCATCTTCTCGAGGCACAGCTGCCAGGACACAGCAGATTCCTGCTTTATGCCTTGAGCTGTCACATATTTGTGGCCTAAGCAGAATCTCTTCCCACCCTGCAAGTGAACAGATGAATGAGGGCGCAGATTGCAAGCACAGCAGTGATGATACTGAGATAATCCATGGATATTGCAGTTCTTGTTTCATTTTTCCTTTTCCCTGATTACTGCTGGGAAGCTGGAGGAAACAGTGGTGGGAATAAACTCCCCCCCTGTCTGGAGGAGGGGGATAGACACAGGGCAGTAAGGAAGCTAAGAAGTTTATGTAATCACTGTAAGACGTGCTTTTACTACACTGAATAGCTCACCTTAGAGCAATTTGAATTAGTCTTCAAGTGAACTATGGTTAAAGTAAAATCAGTTGGTGCGTGGCCTTTTTTTTTTTTTCAATGTGGTTTCATTATGCATCTCTAAGTTTGCTTGGGAGTTGAAGTACTGGTGTTCTTAATTATCAAGTCATTTGAATAATGATGAACCATTTTCTAGAACTTAAAACTTGACCGCATCATGCACCTGCCAGCAGTACTGACACATAAAATCTCAAGTGATGTGGGTGTTGCAGTTCTTCTATGCATAAATGCTGTGGTGATGCTTGATACATGTTTATCCTGTCCAGTGCCTGCTTTGAGGGACTTTGCATTCATAGCATGGAGGCCTTTCTAAAGAAAATCTAGGTGTTTTTAGATTTGGATGCTTAGCTTAGGAAAGCTGCTTTGAAAAATCCTTTTCTCTGCTCGCAGCAATGTAATGAATGAGACCTTGAGCCCTGAAGAGCTGCATTGGTATTTAGGAGCAAAACGTGGGATGTTATTTGGTCTTGTGGCAGCCGTTTTGTTTTTTTTTTTTTTTTTTTTTTGAAATAAAGTGTGCCTGTCTCCCTGACAGAGTGCTGTTCAAGTTCTTCTGTTTGGAGTCAGTTTATTCTGCTGACAGGAAAGGAAAGCTGTCTGATAAGTCCTTGCAGGCAAAGTGGAGAGTTGTTCAGTTTTCCCACACCTCACTCTTTCCATTTTCTATCCTTGTAGGAGGCTTCTAAGAGACATAAGAAATGTTATAATACTTGCTTTTAACCACAGCAGTGTCTTGCCCTTTTCTTGCTCCTGTAAAAGTATCTACAGTTTGGATTACTGCTTTTTAACAATCTGAATTCTTAAACCTGGAGGTCCCTGGAGTTTGTCAGACTGGTTGATTGCCAGTGTTAGTTGTCCCAGAGTGGAAAAGGAACTTCACTGTAAGAAGAGGTGAACACTGAATAAGTAGGAAATGATGGTAGGTTCAGTTGTGCCAATGCACTGGAAAATCGGTTTTTTTACTGCAGAGGTGAGTAGAAACAGTTCTGTCCTGATCCTTGCTGATGGTCCTCAACAGTTACTTTCTTTGGACCTTGTTACATTTCTTTAATACAAGAATGTCTGTGAGGTAGCCCCGGCACCACTGAGGACCAGTCCCTGCCTTTGTGTCAGTTTGGTGTGCTTAGAAATGGTCTCCTGTCACATCTTTTTTCCTGTTTCTTTTTTTCTTCCTTCCCTTCTGGATTTTAGAAGAATTTGTTTTATATCTCAGGAGGTAGTAAAGTTAGTGATACCCATCTCAAAATAAATCATTGTTATCTAAGAGTTTTTTAGGGGAAGTTTAGGGATTTTTATGGTGGATGCATGTTTATATAAACCTCAGTTTAGTGGGCCTGAGCATGAGACTTCTGTCTGTCCATCCCTCCCTACCCTCCCACCCCCTGGAAACGCCAAGCTAAGACAATAAAGATATCTAGTAGCTTTCAAACAATTAGGTACAGATCTACATTGCTATCACAAGTGAATTTAGGGATTAAATTTTCAATAGAATTTCATTAGCATTTAGATTCCTAAGGTGCTTTTAGACTTCTGGAGATTATGGTATAGATTTACTGCAGTCAAAGTAGAAATGAGGGGTTGTGCAGCATGACTGTCTCTTAAACTTCGCATCCATTCAGATGCCATTCAGGCAGAGAGAGCCAGTTGAGTGTCTCTTCTTGTTGGCCTCCATGCTACTTGGAGCTAGTTGAATTATTATTCTTAAAGTACAGTAGCTTGTGTATTTTGTATTTAAATCCATCCTTAAAATACAACTGAAATTTGCCTGTTGACAGCAGTTGCATCATGTTTTAATTGGTGAGAATTGCTAATGGAGCGTTCAGGTTCTAAAATGAGTTGTTTATTTTTCCTACTTTGCCCAAGGGTTTTGCATCAGATTATATGGCTTCTGTATAACTGTTTGTGTTCCAAAGTGACACCTTTGTGCAGTTTTAGCTATTTAAGTGAGTGTTAAAAGTTTGTGCTCAGCAACGGCAGTTTCCGAAACTGTGACTTTTTAAATTGTTTCTTACTACATTGTTTATGCATCGCAAAACAATTCCCTTCTGTTTACTGTGAATTAATTCATTGTTATATTTGCAAACTGGGGGTGCAAACTGTGCAAATTCTATGATGTCTTCTCTTGGTGTAATGGCAGGTCCTCAGCTGCTGCACGTTGTGGCACGACTGATGCTGCTGTTGCTGGGGCAGCTTTCAGCAGGTGAGGATTTGCACCATAAACCTCATCATGACATTATTCTGAAATACAACCGTGTGTGTTCTTTTCAGCAGTTCCATAAGGGTGGCTCTGTGTCGAAGGTGCACAGTTTTACTGCTGTCTTTATGCTTCTTGGAGAGTTTTTCTTTTACTGGATGGTGAAATGCAAAACCATTTCTTAGTATGATTCTGCCTGTGGTGAAGTGATGTCCAGTCCATCCATTAAAATTCTGGCTTTCTGGAGGGTGCTTACCATAATAATCAGTCCTTGGAATTATTCTGTTGCGTTGTACCTAATTTTTTGAGCAAACCTGTGGCTGTTGCAGAGGTGTTTGTGAGTTTCCCTGTCAACAGCTGACAATTTAACAGCTGACTACTTTCCTTGGATAAAGTAGTTACCAAAATAAATAGGCCACCAAAAAATTGGTTGTTCAAATTACTGAAGATCAAATTCTAAATATGCAACCACTTTAACAACTGTCTCTTATCTGTTTCACTTTTCTCTACCAGTTTTAAGAGCCCTCTGGTATTTTGTTACCATGAGAGTCCATTACAGTAAAACCATGTCACAATGTCCTGATTAACTCAGTGACCTGAACCCCACAAGCCCTTTGCCACCAGATTTTATCCAGTCCTTGAATAATTTTTGTAGCAATCTGGAGTTTTTTTGCATTTTCTTCCTCCCCCCCCCCCCCCAAAGGTGCACATCAGAACTGAACACTGGTCTTATTCATATTATGTATGTGCAATGCTATTGCCCTTTCTGTTTGTCCAAGGATTTTCAGTGGCCTATTTTTCTGCCACAGCAAGGAAGCTCATGTTGATTGTTTGCCTAGTATGACTTCTAGATCATTATTGGAGTCAGTGCTGAACAAAATACTCTGCTGTTCAGTGGATGTGGCCTAAAATAAACTCTTTGAATATATCTTCTTTCCTTTTTTTTTTTTTTAATGTGACTTGAATGCTGCTATAATGGCAATTTTAGAAATAGAAAGAAAGGCTTAAGTCATCTGCAGTGTTGGTGTCTCAGATGCATCATTTCTTGTGGTTTTATTTGTTTCTGTTTTTAGCCCAACATTTTTTAAGGCAGTAGCAGTCAGTGCATCCTGTAACTGTTGTGGAGTTATCTAAAGTGGGTGATTTTAGGGTTTGACTAATGTTAAGCATTATACACTGAAAGCTTCACACAGCCCCAGAACCTGCCTGTGACCTGGCCTCAGCTGTTGCCCTTGTGGTAACACTGGTGTGACTAACTGATGAGGTTCATCAGAACCTTGGAGTGGGGATTACAATTTGGATGAGACCCCTAAGAGGCAGTAGATTTCTTGGAACGTGGTGGAATTTTTTTGTTGTTTTTTTTTCCCCACCATCCATACCCTCATCCCCTTACTGTTACTCATGCTACTGGCTTTGGTAGACAGCGTTTCTTTGCTGCTGCTGGATATTGAGCTGGTTGTTAGATCTGCTCTGTTACTGTGGCCCTTTTTCCATTAGGGTGGCCTCCCTTGGATACTTTTAGCTTTTCACTTTGATCCTGCCTGTTTTGGCAAATTAGCATCATGCAACAATTGAGGAAAACACAGTCCCTTCTGCCTCAGCTAGTATTGTCCTGTCTGGGAAGAGGCTGGTGTCTGTGAAGGTAGGTGAGAAAGTGGAGAGATCTGTATGTCTAGAGGAGAGAGGGAGTCCAGTCTTTCAAGTATAAAAGCCTTCACAAAAACCACAGAGAAGATCTGATCCATACCTATCAGGTAGTATTGCCTCAAGTTCTGGCACACTGAAAGGAACATAAATCGTGTTTGATCGATGCTGATACTTCTGGTGTGCTTCAGGACAGAGTGCCGTGTGAGCCAGGCAGGCCCTGGCAGTGTGTGCTGTCTGGAGAGCAGAGAGGAGTGACCAGGCAGTCTGCCAGCAAGCTTTTAATTAGCCTTGAACATGATGGACTGGATGGCCATCACCAAAAGTGCCTTCCAGCACTGTTCTGTGCTGCACTTACTCTTTCTGTGCACACCGAGCCCCTGTTTGCCCCTGCTCTGTGTCTGTGCTGGCTCTGGAGGCTGGAGGAGTAAAGTGGATCTGGAGCTGCTGCAGCCTGTGAGATTTGTGGTCCAGGAGCCTCCTCTGTGCAGGCGCGGGCAGCGTGTGGTGCCTGATGTTTGTTACTTGCCCGAGCGTGAAGCTGCAAGTAATGGTGATACGAATGTATTTCAATTTGTAACCTGGTCTTCTGTATCAAGATTGGACTACTTCTATTCTGTTGCACATGTGCATCACTTGGGGAAACATGCTGATAGTACTTAACATTTAATTGCTTCTCTTGATTTTATTTGTAAATTAGAATCTAGAGGATCTGTAAGAAAAAAAACAGTGAAGCTTAATTGGACAACATTTTAGAGTAGCTAAAGAAAAAAAGACGTGTAGCTCTCCAGCTTTTGGAGCTGAGACAAATGCAAACTTACTTATTGATCCATACATATAATATCATATTTTAACTACAGTCTAAAGTGGAGGTCATCTCTATACTAGATTGCTTAAAAATCTGTCTATCTTATCACATCTTGTACTCATTTATAGTTGTTTCCATTTCTAGCTTTGTTGGAGAGACAGCTAGTGTTTCAACCTAAATTAAAATCAATAAGAAGCAATTTTGTTTGTTTTTTAACTACTAGAGCAGACTTTTTTTTTTAGTAAGTCTCTGTATGTTCAACTAAATCACTTTGTTCTTCCCATCAAGATAATTGCCAGATCTCATTAATTTCTAATTTTTGCATATGTAGGAATTGGTTTATTTTCCAGTGTACCTAACAAAATATCAAATATGATTTAAAAATAAATGCTTACTTTAAGTCATCACTGAACAATAAATGCAGTAAAGAATACTTTGCAGTTAAAAATAGTTTAAAAATATCTGGGGGGCTGTGGCAAATGCTGAGACCCAGGAGTCCTGTACTGGCGGAGTAGCACAGGCTTCCCCTGGCACATCTGGGCAATGTTCTGCAGGGAGGACTCCCAGTGGAAAAAGTGGAGTCTGGGTCCCTCTGCCTTCAGTTTTTATCTTGGATATTTCTGCATCACACCAATTGGTGTAAGAAGCTGTTGTGTTGTCAGCTGGCTTTTACCCCATGGCCAGCAAGAACGATGGACCTGAGTCAAATTCGACATGGAATTCAGACTGCAGCAATGTGAGTGCTTCCTGGTAAGGCAGTGGTGAACCATAACATAATATCAGAGGAAATATCTGAAGGTAGTGCTCTGATGAAGTGTCCAAAAGAGGATGTGTTGGTGCTCTGGTGAGTTGATCACAGGGTGCAGGAAATCATCCTCAGCAGTTTACAGGACTGGCTTCCCAAATGGACAGTGATGGACACGGTACTGTGAGGTGGTTGCCTTCTGTGTTTATGAAGGCTCAGTTCTCAGAGGCAAGGCTTCCTGTCTCTGGTGAGGGTATCTGGTTGGAAGAAATAATTTGTGTCTTCAGAAAGAGCATTTCCAGAAAGGATTGACCAGATGCTTGTGGTGTGTGGAAGCATTTGGTGAGGTGTTTGCTCCACCTCTTCTGGAGTTCAGCATCTGGCAATGTTGGGCCAGTGTCTATATGGGCATTTCTATTCTTCTGCATCTTGTTTTAAATTCTACCAGGTGAAACTTGAGTCTATATTTTATCAGGTAGTTCTTTGGGTTGCTGTCATCTTGCTCAGTGCTTCTCATAATTTCAGCAATGTTTAAGAATTCCTGGAATTTTTAATTCTGAATAAAAGAACCTTTTGGAAGGTCTGAATCTCATTTCCTGTTTAACTTTCCTTTGAAGTGCCTGAGTGGTATGAGCTATGTGTTACTTTAATTTCTCAGGTTTAGTTTTCTCTCACCTTTTCTTTTACTTCTAATTACTTTGGTTCAGTTATGTTTATAAATCAAGGAAGAGGGCAAACCAAGGGCAAAAAGAGGTGGATCTGGCTACCCAGAGAAGGCAAGAGACTGTTTACTTAAGTAAACTGCTAAAGTAGTGTTTTGTATGAACAAAACATAATTAGTAAGTAGATGATGTGATGAAGAGCATAATTCCTTCACCCTTGAAGGCAATGTAAGAGTTGTGTGTAAATTTCTTGAATGTGATATCAAAACAGAAAACCATTTCTTTTTAATGAATGACTTAAAACCACACAGGATTTCATGTTTATGTGCCAAGAAGCCAGCTGTGTTGAAAAATATATGAGCAAACCTGCTATGCAGTGATCCAGGATTGTAAGGTAAAGGTGACTTTCCCACACGGTAGTGACACCTGTCATAAGTGAATCCCAATATATAGTTCAATGCAAGGAGTGATACATCACAGCATAAACAGATTCTCTGTCAAGAACGTAATTAATACTTCATGTCAAACACTATCTGCATGTATTGTATTCTCTGTTTAATGTTATTAAGCAGCGTGACCTTTTCTCTTTCAGCAATTAGCTTTCAAGGTGAAAACCAACTTAGGAAGTAAATTAACTTTTTTCTTTGGACCTGAGGAGTCTTACAGTTTCACAGTATTCTTGATTACACCTTCACACTTTACAGTTTTGATTGCTATCTTGATCAATGACTCTTCATTTCTGTGGTTTGAGATTGCATTCCCCTGTTCGCTCCTCTGTTTGAGAGACATCATCAGGCATTTTGGGTGCAGGCAGTGTCTGCAGAGACAGATGAGGGTTCTAAGATGCACACTGTCAAAGAGTAACAACTCGAGCTTGTCTCATTTGCACTCTATTAGTAACAAGTTCACTTGCTAAAAAGCTGAAGATCAGAATGGAATTATTAATGTGCCTGACAGTTGTGCTTTAGTTGAACAGAGGCTATGAGCACCCACTGTAATAAAGCAGTGCTCTCTTTCTCTGCAAAACCACGTGTTTCTAAACTGCATACACTGAGTGAGACACAGGCCTTGCAGTTTGATTTGCTAACTTTCAGTTGTATTCATTGGAAATGATGTTGAAGTGTGTGGGCCTTGCTAAGAGCATTCTTTCTTGGTGAGCTGGAGATGAAATACATGGTTTTGGTGAACACCTTACCACTGGCTGTCTGGGCCATGCAATACTGTGAAATACTGAAATAAAGGATCAAAGCCAGTGGTAGTGTCCTGTCTGCCCTGGAAAGCTGATAAACTGTCTCATGCTTCCCGTGATGCCTTTTGGTGGCTTCTGCTGCGATTGATACAAGCAGCATCTACAAAAATTGGACCTTTCTGCCTGCCCTTGCTGTCCTCACACATTGCTATGTGAGAAGCCTGCTTACCTGTTCAGGTTTTATTATGTGACTCTGCTGTCCTGCCTTCCAGGATGACACTGCAGTGGTGCCAAGATGGTTGTGAAGGAACTAATGCTGTGGATTTGGATATATAACAAAAAAAAAAAGCTCCAGAGATCTTTCAGCTGGACTATAAGGATAACACAGTGTTAGTGTCCTTAATATTTGCAGTCTCTCTCAAAAAGATCTTAGTTTGAAGGACTGTCTGTTATTCAGAACTGTCAATGCTTTTACAGAGCTGCTTTGCCATTCCTTTGTTCTTTCATCTTGACTGTATTCCATTGATGACTTGTTCCAATGGTCACTGGCCTTTGTGTTAATTCTGGTAGTCTTTGCCATGTAGGTTCCTGAGTTGTTCTCCTTGCTGCAAACCCAAAAGCCAGCAAGAGGTGCAGTGCTGCCTCCCTGAGCACTGTGTTGTCTTTGCTGTAGGTGTTTGCCCTTCATCTGCAGGAACGCTCCCATTTGGACTGGGGGCTGCTTTCTTTGCCCCATCCCTCTGCAGTGTAGCTGTGCCCTTACCCTTGCACAGTGTTTGCTGTCCAGGCCTTAGATGAGCTGCAAGGAGGAGTCCCCAGTGCCTGAATGCATAGCTGAGGGTGTAGTGTCATCCTTCCCCTTGGGGCTGAATGGTTGGAGCAGTTTTCCAGTCACTGGGACGTGATTTCTCAGGTATTTTCTATCTCACTGGTGAGGAGGATGCTCTGATGCTCTTGGATCAGTCTGCAACACTGTCAAGTCTGTTGAGTACTCTTAAGGTGCTATTTTGCATTCAAGTTGCTATGTATTGCTATATATATATTTATGTATGAATACAACTGCTTTTAAATCCTAGCATAACAATAATTAAGCCTAGGAATTATATACCTGAATAGGTTTCTTCCATTAGTAAAGCAGTTAGTAGGTGGATTAGAACTAATATTCAGCAGATGTTGTAGTAGTAGAGTAGAACTGACTTCTCACTGGGGATTCATAATGTGTGTCTGAATCTATGATTATAGGCACCACTGTGAAATGAAATTTGGTGGGTTTTTTTTTTTCCCCCCAAGAATAGTCTTGTCCAAGCAATGAATGAGGCTATTTTATATGGCAGGAAACTTCTTTGGTTGGTGATATTAAAGGCAGATGGTCTTGTGATTCCTTTGGCTGAAATGTGTTTTACTAGTACTTTTCTGTCGACTTGGAAGCCAGAACTGTAAGTGTGCATATAAAAACTGATAACACTGGTTACTTTTGCACCCGAGTGGGAGTGGTGTGGGGAAAGGCTACAGCACATAGGAGCAGGTAGTTGGTTATACTATTGGTACTATTGGTTTTGGTCTTGGAAAAAAAAGTTCCTGTTCAATTCAGTGGAGATTTCTACCTTGGGTGTGATGGTGCAACATCAGATGAAATCTGACTAGTGAGTGATTTATTGCAACGTTGATAGGAAAAAAACTTCTCTACCACAGGCTACGTTGATAGAGGACAATGATATTTCATTGCAGTTCCTTCCCTGAAAAGCTGCAGTGGCATTGATGTTTTATAGTTTACATGTTGCTTCATCAGTTTGGGCAGTTCCTGTCATGGAGGGGAATTGTGGGGAGATTGCTTGTTTTCAAACACTAATGCCTATGGACACATTTTTTTCAATGAGGAAAAGCAGTGAAGAAACAAGCTATTTGTACAATCATGTTCACAGCTAGTTTTCTCCCTTTTCCTGTCTAGGCTCCATTTTAGCAGCTGTATATTTTCTTTAGTGTTTCAAGAAAAAGCAATAGAAACAATGACAACAGAGTCTGTGTAAAATACACATTGGTGTTCTAAAAATCAGTTTATTTTTAGCACGTATTTTAATCTAAAGTTCAGCTATATTTTTCTTTGCCTCTTCTTCCCCAGTTTAGCTGTTTTCCATGCCATCCCAGGAGTGTTTTTGAGGACCAGAATTTTCACTGTGGAACATGTGAGAATTCTGCAAGGAACAATTATAAGGAAATAGCATAGTATAATATACTAGATCACAGGTGATTTGCCCAAGCATAAAACAGTTCAAAGGATCTAATGATAATTTTGAGGAGAAAAAAAACCTAAACCCTGCTATGATTCTGGAGGACTGTGTATTGTAGGATCTTAAACATGATAGTTTTTAGTGTCCTGGTTTGAACCTTACTTTGAAGACACGCAGGCCTTGATGGGGTGAGTTGCCCCTGAAGACCTCGATGTCTCCTGATGTTCCAGTGTCCCTGAGAAGGACACCAATGGACTGGGCTGTAGCTATTTTTGGAAATGACAAAGCTGAACAAACATGCTGAAAATACCTTCTGAAGTTGACTTGTGTGTAACCAGCACTTCTCAGATGACAGTCTGCATTTCCATCAGTTCCAGGGTGTTGAACCAGGTTGAGTTGCTCTAGCTGTTGTTACTGGGGTTGGTTCTGACAGCTACAGAAAAGCTGAATCTGATACTGTGTCCTCCTTGCGGTGAAGGCCAGTGTGAGCACGTTGCACCTGTGAGTGGCAAACTGAGCTCCTCAGTTCTCCTTAGACCAAAGTCGCTCCTGAATTAGAAGCATTTAAATTTAATTAGACTTCAACCATTTGGACCATATTCATGACAATATACCCATAAACACAGCCTGTCCTGGCTCTTTATGTTCCTGTATCTTCTGTAATGCCTAAAAAGTGACAGTGAAAGGAGACACTAAGGAAGGCATCCAGTTGTTTCCTTGCATTAGGTGACATGGATTGTTTTGGCCAGAGAAGCACCATGAAATTCCTCATTGCCTTCTTCCAGCTGAGTGAGCGTGGCTTGAGTGTTCTGGTCTGGTTAATGTGGGAGCTGAAGATGTATGTTTGGATGAGAAGCTCTGGGGAGGTGGCTGTGTTTTCTCCCTCCTAGACTCTGGCTCCTCAGGCTGCTGGTAAAGTGTTTGGTGGTGCCTCCAAGCCTTGCTGCACAGGGCTGAGCAGTTGCATGCCCAGGTACACGCAGTCCAGGCTGACTGAACCAGCTTGCTGAAGCCAGGGTGGCTTCTCACTGTTGTGGCAAAGGAGGAGGTCAACTTCTTTGCTGCATTTTGTTGGGCTCAGCTGAATTTAGGTATCAAATGGCAAGACTTCCTTTTGCTTTAATCTAAGTGAAGCCAGAGTGGGAGAGCAGGGGGGATATGGAAAGCTCTTCACATCTTGAGAGACAGAATCACCTTTCCAGTGGGGAATTCAGGATCTTGGTGCCTTGCCATGCCACCAGTGAAGTTAGGCTGCCAGAAAGCCTTTTTGGCCTGGGAGTTGTATAGGTATCAGCCCAGATGATTCCTGTCCTTGGGAAGGAAGACAAGGAGAAGTTTGTGCTGCCCAGCAATAGATGGAACTGAGTGGATCCCAGATGCATGTGAGGACTCTGTGGTATGTTTTTGTGGTACCTTTATCATGGTAGCAGGACATTCTTAGGGGTCCCCGTGTCTGACAGTGCCGGGGATGAGTACCTTGGCAATGAGGAAGAAAAGGTGTGTATTCTCCAGGGAAACTTTTTTTCTCTTTAATGGCTTGAATTCCTTTTGGATGCACTTATCTATCAGATCTCACTACACTTGAGAAAAAAGGAGCCTTTCCTCAGTGTTATCTGAGTTTCTCTGACCTAGAGGATGTTACAGCTACACCTTCACCCTTTCAGCTCCTGTAAGGCTGACTACAGGATAAATCTGGTTTGCTCTGGAGCTTCATAATCACGAAGTCGGCATTGATACTGACCTGGTAGAATTTTTCAAAGAGGACAAATAGCAGTAATCTTTCCATTTCTCTTTAATTTGATAGTCTCTCCTCTGAGAGACGGTAGTAGCTGGTAAACTGATGTGCAGTGGCTGAGACATCAAAAATGATACAGCTGCTAACTACTGATTGGTTTCTGAAAAAGCTGATCTTTTTGTTGTGTAAAATAAATAGTCAGTGTGTGATAGTATTGGTATACTGTTGATCATGCAACAACTGTCTTTGCAAGCCTGAGTTTTCATTTTAAAAGGCATCATTGTTAAATATTTGGGCATTCATACTCTCCCCAGGTTGATCAACTATTTGAAATGTGTTATCTCACAGTGCTGTCACAATTAAAGAATGACATGCTCAGGTGAAAGGGTTTGGCTGTTTCATAGATTAGAGAGATATGCTCAGTGAAAATGAAGATCCTCACAAGGTTAAATTATCTATTAAAAGCTCCTCCAATTACAATGTTGGAGAGAAGGATTTTTTTTTTTAATGTGGCTAAGAGTTAGCAGAGGACAAATGACATAATTGGAGGGGGAGACAGAGACTTCATACGTGCTTGCTTCTAAAAGAGTGAGAGAGAGAAGACAACGCTAGGGAACTGCCTTCAGACATCTTAGTCCTTTCTGGTTGCTTTTATCTCAAGCAGACTTTGCAGGCTGGGAAAGAAAGAAAAGAGAGTTAGTATTTGTGTAAAAGCTTCCCATGACTTCTCCCAGGTGTGCTGTATTGGGGCTTGATGCTATCTGGCCTTTTTATAAGAAAGTAGAAAGAAGCAACTCTCATTTTGGGGTATATCAAATAGTATGCTCTCATATAGCACGGGAGAACATATCAGCTGGTGAGTTGAATGGACATATTCCTTTGTGCACAAGTTATAACAACTTAAATGAAAATTACATTCATAGCAGGAGAATGCACTCTGTTTAAATTAGATAAGGAGATTATGACAGAAAAAGATCATTGAGTAAAGGGGTTTTTAAACTAGCCACTGAAATAAATGCATGACTTCAAACTTTGTCTTGCTGGAATTTATTAATATAACAAAATGAGGCTTTTGGAACACAGTGAAGGCCTCTTCCTTTGAAGGTTACAGTGTAATTTGTGTAATTGCGTTTGTATAATTTGACTTAAAGATTTGTCCTTGTAATTTGGTAAACTGCAGATCTTGCTCCAATCTGCCGCATTTTTCTTGTGCCTCATATTGACACATCTAATTGCCTCATAAGTATATACTCAGTTTAAAGCCATTGCACTGCCCTCTGGACCTTGAAAAATTCATCTTCTGGGCTGTAATGATAATCTCTGTGTGGATCTTATCTGTGAAGCAGCTGGCCACCTTTGCTTGCTTCCTTACTGAGCACACACAGCTGATTGCCATTCTGAATAACCTGCACCACACAGCTGAAGACAATTTACAGTGTGATGCCTTAATTTCTCCCAGCTGCAGAATGCCCTCTTTTGGCAGGGAAGCCAGAAGGCAGACTCACAGGTATCCTCCTGGAGCTGGCTGAGAAATCCCTGTTGCTGTGTGTGGCACAGTTTCAGCTGGTCCTGTACTTGGTGTGTTTCCTGCTGGAACGGGATGGAAGAGTAGCTTTGGGCAAGGCAGGGAGCAGTGTTGGTAGGATGTGTGTGTAATTATGGATGTATTATTATAATGGCACTCTTGTTAAATGGGCTTTCAACTCTTGGGTTTTCTCAATACGAAGCGGGCGGTGAAATGTTTAGACAGACTTTGAAAAAGTTACCATTTTAGCGCTACTTTGTTGCTGAATTACTTTGAAATCAACAGAAATTGTAGGCAAAAGATTCACATTATAAGACACTGACATTGTTTGTTGGGTTTGTTCACCTGGAGAATCTGAGATGAGTTTGCTCTTGGCTGATGAAGCAGGAAGAAATTTTATATCTGGGATAAAAGCTCAAAATACTGCAGAGGGAGATAAAACAAATTGGATAAGAGCTGCCTCTGGGAGGGTTGAGGGCAGAGAGTCATGTTGAGGAGTCAAGTCACTGAACTCTGGGTGTAGACAAAGCTGATTTAAAGATGGGTTTTTGCTATGTTACAGTAATTTCTCCATTGGCTTTACACAGCAGGGTCTGAAGAAATGGCTGTTGTCAAAACCAATGGAAAATTTAACATCTCTTAAAATTACAGGTTTTTTGCAATTATTTAGGGAAGATACCTCTTCACATATGTATTGATTCTTCAATGAGTGGTATGAGACTTGAAAAGAAATTGTATAATTTACAACTTATTTCTGCATCCTTGGATTGAAATATGTGTAGAGTTCAGAGCAGAAGACATTGAGTGAAGTTATACAAGCTTAATAAAAATAAACCTACACATGACTTTGCATAAATGGGGGAAAAAATCAAAGGACTAAGGAATTTGCATAGATAACATTTGAATTGTTAATTCATATTGCACTTCATTGCAAGGATGTAATTTTTAATTAAGAATAAAATGTGGTAGATATTTTAAATGGGAAATGATTATAATTGCAGATGGAAATTGAGGTAATGAGAACTGGTTTAATTAATTGTTAACATTTTTCTGTTTTGTTTTTTTCTTTATGAGCTTGTGGTCTGTGGACATGACATTTGTTTTGTAGATGTGTGTATTTAAACATGCAGTGATTAAGGCATGAAAGGCTGGCAGCAAACACAGTTTTAGTCTAAGTTGTATCCATTGCTTGAAAGGGTCTGTATGGATGGATGTACTTTTGGGCATCTTTGTTGGACTAATTTTAGTGTTTGTAGGATTGGTGTGAAACTGCAGTGTAAAAACTCTGTTCCCAAAATGTCCTTTTTAAACTGTATTTGTCCTTCATGATGGGTTTCACAGATAATGGAGATACTTGACTGGAGAAACTGAGATGGTGTCTGTACCAAATGACCTTTGCCTTCAAAGTTCCCCATTGATGAATATGACAGTATTGACCTGAAATTAACTCCCCAAGATTTTGTTGATCTGTTGTGATGAGTCTGTGGTTAACTGAGATGGCCTTTCAGGAAGCTGTGGGCAGCTTTTCACATTTTTTCTTGTTAAAATTTTGTCAAGGTCTCTGAAGATCCTTGTATTGAGGGAAATGCAGCATGAAAACCTACAGAACAACCATTTCCTGTTCAGATAGCTGTGACACTGAGCTAAAGAAAAATATTTGTGTAGAATTCTTAGAATGGAGGGTACTTTTGCCATTTAAAAACTTGGTAAACCTTATGTATCGAGCTTAGAGCTCTGCATCCAGAAAGGCTTTTGAAGCGAATAAAATTACTGTTGCCACTTATGTTAAGAACCACATATGAAGTCTGTCATCCTTGGTTGCAGAGGGACTTGGAGAAAACTACAATTAGCACTAATTGGCGTTGTGTCTGAATCTTCTGTGTGTCGGTGTGAGAATGGACCCTTGAAATGATTGGCAGGAACTACCTGCCTGCTCTAATTCCCTCAAGAGCTGTTCTGTTGCATTGCAGCACATCACAAATGAAATGAGTGTTTACCAGAAGTGACCAGCTAATGTGACTGAATTATCCATGCAGCACAGATGCTGGAATTCAGTGCAAGTTATTTACTCAGTGTGCTGGGACTGGTAGCTGTAGTAATGAGGCACTACAATTTTTTTCAGTGGAAAATCTAGAGTTTTGACTCCTGCAGATCTCATTGCTCCTTGATGCTCCTCAGAATGGGTGGAAAAGAAGGTTTGGCATATCAAGGATTTGTCTAACCTTTTTAGTATCTGGGGGATGCTTTTTAATTTTGGATTTTTGTCTTGTCACTTGGAAAGAAGCGTTTCACCTGAAATCTAGCTTGTTATCCACATTGGTCATGGGAAAAAATTTTGCCAAAGTAGATAAAAACTATATATGCAGAAAGACAAATCAATGCTCAGTTCTGTTGCCCCTGGGTAAATAAAATAGAAACCTAAAGAGTAAACTAATATTCAGTAAAATGATAGAAGAATTTACTTGAATGGCAGTGTAGTGGTGTTTTTTTTTTTCCCTCTGAAGTATGCAACCAGAGATATGAAGTATGGTAATGTCACTAGGGTAATATACAGCTGATAGCAGTGCATTCATTTGCATTTTTTTCTCTTACCTTGTGTTTCCTTTTTTTCCTCCCTGAAGCACATGTGTTGGGAATTGAAAATGCAGTTTGCCTATTATACACTGGCGGTAATCTTTCAGTTTTTTTAATGTAAAAAATGAGGCCACAAACATGAACAGCTACTGATGTATGGGGCTATTGATGGAAATTGAATTTGCAAAGGGAAAATGGGATTTGGTTGTAGTCTGAAATGATAATGATGTAGCCCAAATGGATTTGTAATGGTCATTCATTCATTTTTTTCTGCAATTTTGTGGTTTGACAAAAAATATTTATGCAGGTGACTAGGAAAGTAGCACAGGTTCAGTCTGAGTGGGAGTTACTAGCTAATGACAAATAATAAGTATGCAAAGTCTGAGCTGGAGCCTGTTTCCACAGACTTCAATAGGGGAAGGAAAGGATGCTGTGATTTATTTTCCTAAGAGGGGGGAAAAAGCAGTCGGGGTAGTGCTTCTTTGAGATTTAAGGAATAATAAAAGCAAAATGTACATGGACACGAATTCTTAAAAAATGTATGGATTTGTAGTATCAACCTAGTCAATACTTTATGTAGCATAACAAATGTACAAGATACTTGGCACGGTGTCTGCATAAAGAAAGACTTGGCCCTGAAGAGTTTCCAGCCTAACTATGATCAAACTGCGGTGCCTACATTGAGGTGCTGTGTTAGATACTTGTCTTCCTGTGGGACAGTCCCCTGCAGCCTTTAGTCTGAATTTGTAATTTGGGCTGCCAGTGGACAGCAGAATTTTCTTTATATCCCGGGTGCAGTTTTATGTGCCTTATGATAAGTTCTATGTTGCTCTGATTTCAGTGGAGCTCTGAGAAGAGTGACATACTAGTGTTCATGTGGTCAGAATAAACTGGTGGTGACAGGAAAGCGATAATTTAATGGTGTGGATGGATTTTTGGCTTTGTTTTCTTCTTGTTTCTATTTTTGCCTTCTTTTTTTGGACCAGCGAACGTCACACTTGTAAACTGCCTTCCATTTTAACCAGAGTATAGTCCTTGTTAAATGTTGTGTAATTTAAAAGTATGAATAGAAGTAATTATGGAGTATAGGAAAAAGTGCTTCTGGTTTTATAAATATATTCCTTATTATACATTTTTGCATTTAAAGTCATTACAGCCAGTGGTTCAGATGCAAAGGCCCATGCACACATGGCCAGGGCATGGAAACCGATGATCCATGTGGGTCCCTTCCAACTCCGAGTGATTCTGTGACTCTGCTCTCAGGCTGTAGAAGACTAAAAGGGGAGTGTGTGGGGAAAGCCAGCACTGATTTACCTGTAGTTAATATTGCCCCTGTTTTCCTCTTGCCACTGAGCTTTCTGAACAAGAGCTTGGCTTAATGCTCTTGTGGGGCCTTCCTGGGGGAGAGCGGCAGCGGGGCCGGCTGGTGCCACAGGAAACCGCCCATTGTGAGCAGGATCCCTCAAGTATTTCCTTCAATGCAGCTCCAGCTATTTTGGCTACAGGCCTTACTGCGTTTGTTTCTTTTAATTTTTTTTTATTTTTTTTTTTGGTAAGTGTTCCATGAATGGTGCCGATGCAGAAAGGCTGTGAGCATCATAAATCTGTTTATTTTAATTGGCTTTGCTATCCTGTTAAGCTAAAGGCAGAGAGAGCCAGGCTGCTCAGAGGGCTGTGGGTGGGGTTTCATGTGTTTAAATATCAGCACTGGGAAACTGCTGGTCTGTCTGAGAACCGAGCAAGATCAACATGGGCTGGGGTTGGTCTGACATCCCATTTGAGTGAACAGTTTGGGGCCGAGACTGCTCCCCTTTCTGCACAGGGCTCAGCAGCTGCAGACCTCTACAAGCTGGGAGTGCTGCAGCAGTATAAATAGCATTAAGGGACAGCACTTTTCCTTGTCTCCTTCCTTTGTGGAGGATGGCAGCTTCCTCTTCTGGTCCATTGTTTCGGTCCATTTTGCAGATAGAAAAAGCTGGAAGTACAAAGATGTGCATGTCACTCCCCAGTAGTCACCTTTGAATCCAGGAAACCTGTGCTGGGTCTGTCCTTTTAATAGTGCTTAAAGAATAAGTGCTGAAAGAATCAAGGAATTTTGTTTTGACTATGAAATTGCTAAATGTTTCCCCTCTGAATTTTCAAATATTAAGGTAAAACTAGATTTGCCCATGGCTACTTTAAAAACACTATTGTACCTTTTTAACCTCTTGCCTTGGTTTCAAGGGAGTATATTTTCTGTGAGAGATTTTAATTTTTGTTTTGCTTTTGTGATTTAGGATTGGCTGCTGAACAAGCTGATTTCTTGACATTATATACTAATTCACATTTTTGAAGCAGGGGTCTAAGCTGTCTGTACTGTGATATCACAGAATGGGTGAGGTTGAAAGACTTGCACTTTTAACAAATTTAATCTTGGAGAGAGGTGGACCCCTGAAAAGCTATTTTGCAGTTTCCCCCCTGGTGCAGTGAGTATTGTGAAAGGTCAGGTGGCAGCAGTTGTGAAGTATAGCTGACTCGGGGGGTTGTGGGAGTCTTTTCAGGAGCAGCAGAGTTGCAGGTATTGATGGAAGCCCTGAGAACTCGCAGGTAAAGCCACCTACAGGCAGCCTGTGTGACATTTTGACTTTGTGCTCAAGGCACAGACAAATAAATGTGGATAGAACCATTCTGCTGTTGATTTTGGAGCAGGAGCTCTTAGCTGATGTAGGAGAGACTCATACCTCATAATATTAAGTTTCATACTCTGTGTGTGCCCAGCTGGGTGTGTGAGGTTGCAGCCATCAGTACCTGTGGTTTAATGCTGTGTTCCTTCTATATTGGCTCAACAGCCCATTTTTACTTCTTGGCTTTAACTCAGGAACGTACTAAACGTGAACTTAACTCTTGAATTCTTTAAATGTGTTGTCGAATTGGAGCCAAAATGGTGAAAGTGAGAAGTTTCCCACTAAACTAGTAAATTCCTGTTATTTTGTCATTTTTTTTTCCTCCAAAAAACTCTAAGTAAATTCTTTCCGAAGCCAAGTAGGTGATTGTACTGCTTGGTGTTTCCCTTCTATTTTGCAAAATATTTATTTGTTGCTCTAATAGTTTGCCGCATGTAAACCTCAAATGCCCTTTTACACAGTGCAGAGGCAAGAAAATTGATGCATCATTGCATGCACATTCGATTGGATCCAAGTCTTGTGAAGTCTCTGGTTTGTTCTGAGGTGGGTTGTCTTCTGTCCTGTCTCCTGCAATTCCATAGGTTAGCACAGCTGCAGCTGAAGTGTTTGGGTGGTACTGAATTAATAAGATGGAATTGTCAGGTGTAACCTGGTAAGGTTTTTGTTGATCAATGAAAGTGGGATTTTTATGGTGTATCTGTGTATATGCAGGCATTTATCAGAATACTTTTGTTCAATGGCACAGGGTTCGGTTGTTTTACTGGAAGTAGCAAGTGTTTTTTGGCTTTTCCTTACTTAGCACCCGCATAAAATATTATGCTCATGAAACATTTATGGTAGCAATCCATTAAGAGGAAGACAGGTTTTCCTCTGAAGAGAATCACCAAAATGTCTTGCTGAAATGAAACCTGTCCTCCAGCTGTTTTGTATGCATTATTTCTGCCTCGGACTGAAAGTTTAAAAGGTCTGTGTGATGTAATGCAATGATCCCTTTATGTACAAAGCTGCTTGGGAGCAATCTGAGTCAACAGGAAAGCAATATCTTCTTAAAGCTTGTGGCTTCTATTAGTTTTGTGATCTCAGGTATGAAGGAGATAAAAAGGGCAAGGGGTTTACTGTAGATTCTCTTGAAGGCATGTAGAGTTCTTGAAGTAGTAATAAATGGCAGATTAAAATTGATCTCTGCGAGACTTCCAGTGTTAACCAGTGTTACAGAAGTAACTGGCTTTTTGGCCGCTTCATCAATGGGATCATGTTCTGTCACACTGGCAAGAAATGGCTTTACCTGAAAAGTTCAGCTGTGGAAAGGGCCCTTCTGGAGTACCTCTGGAATAGTAAGCTTAAAACTGTAATGAACGATTGAATGACTGTTTGTGTGTATATACACACACACATCATTTTAATGGAAGAGATAATGTTCTTGGAGACAAGATTAAGGATTCAGAGGAGCATTAAGAGCAGAAATATTTTTTTGTAAGTGAAGGGGAGATGAGTATTTATTATTAAAATGTTAAAATAATAATTAATACTGCTAGGAAATGGTAGAAGAAAAACTATCTGGTTCAGCTGGTACAGATGAGCAGTTTTAAAACCACAATATGCCATGAATCACTTCCTCAAAGTGACATGATGGCTTGGTGTGTTGCTACCACTGATGATTTGTTGGCTTGGGTGCTTTGCAGTAAAACAAAGGGAGAAATGTCTATATATGTTCCTTTGCAGTGGAGAGCAACTGACTTTGCAACTGCTAGATGAACGTGGTGATAGGCTGAGATAAGCAGCTGTTTGAATACAGAGCCTGCACACACAGCCTTGGTCAAATTTACATCAGCCAGAACAAGCACATTTCTGCTGAAGTCAGTGGAGTTTTGTACCTGTTTTCACTACTTCAGACACTGGCAGATGGTTTGCTTTGGATGTGCTGCACTAAGTGTCTGTGCTGTATGGAGAGTAGGGGGGCCGTTCTTGGTGTTCTCTGGTGAGCCCATACACCCTAAAATAGAGAAGGGAAGTTTGTAAGAAATAAACTGTTTTTATAAACAGTTTTTCAGTTTGGTTTGTTTTTCATTTCTTATGGATGTGTGGACCATGTGAGATGATCTAACAGTCATGGCTGGCACTACTGTTACCTCAAAAATCTGTTTCCTGCACCTGTGTCCTTCACAGGAATGCTCAAAGGTTTAATCTACTTGTCCTGGCAATTGCTCAGAGAGCCCTGATGAAAGTTTTTATAGGAAGTATGATGTACTAAGTAGGTTATATGTTTTGATAGACTCTGTAGTTTCCAGAGGAAAGAATCTCAATTTTTTTGAGTTCCCAAGTGCTTAAAATGTCCAAAATCTGATAGAGCAGTGATTGGTTTTGTAGTGAAGGCTGGAACTTAATATATTATCTTCCATGGACGAATACCACTGTTCTATTTTTGTTCTGCTGCACTGGTGTTAAATTCATGAAATGCAAATCCAAAGTGTGCGTACTGTGCATATTTGCCTTAACCTGGAAAGGAAAAGAAGTTTATTACTAAGCACAGGATGATTTTTCAAGGTGTCGGTTTACATTCCTTTTGCTTGCTAATGAACTATGGAAATTGGTTACTAATGAGCTATACAAATGGAGATTCTGCCTTCTCCCAAGTATTAAAGCGTTCTCTACACAGTAGGTAGAATGACTTGTTATAGGTTGTGGAGAATACAAGCTGTTCAATGTATTGCTCTTATGCTCTATAGGGTCAAAGCTTCACCAGCTCCCAACTCTGCTGCCTGCAGTTTTCTTCTAATAACTCTGAAAATAAAAGTTTCTTTGTCATCAATGTATAAATCCACAGCACTCTAGTAAGCAGATTCTTGCAAGCAGAAATAATAAGGTAAGAGATACTGACTCAGAACTGAACCTGGATGTTTTAGATTTGCTTGGAAATGCTGCATTTCTAAACATTGACTGCTGTTCATTGATCCTTGTGTGTGCTCTATGGTGTTTGAGAACACAGGTACTCTAATGTCTAGTTTCTTTTAGTGCTTGAGCACAAAAACTAGGGAGACAAGATCTGTTAAATCTGTAGAAGGAGGTAGAATGGAGATTTTCCAGCCACTTGCAAATCTACTGGAGATGCAGAAGACCTTTAAGAAGAAATTAGGTAAGAGCACCTCCAACTGTGTATATGAATTTCAAGTCTCATGAGCTTGAAGCCACTAAATTTATGTGTAAATAAAACGTTAACCCAAGTTGGATATGTTGTGTGTATTTACACAGGCATATAGTAATATGCAAAGGCTTTGGAAGGGTTGTTATTTCTATACAAAGAACCATGAAGAATTTACTGATTAGGAAGAAAATAAATGTAAACAGAAATAGATGGAAACCATTTCAATTGCTTTGCTATACACCCTTCAAAACCAAACATTCTTTCCAGAGTAACAAAAATGTATGTTTGTTTGTTTGTTTTTTTTTCAAAGAAGTCCTGGTTAGGGGGACTAGAAAGTATAAATAATAAAAAAGGGAAACTTTTGGGGGAACAAAAACACAAGCAAGTCAGTAGCAGTAAAAGCAGCTGGTAAAGGAAGGTAAGTATCAGTTAAGAACTACTGGATGAATGATTTATGCTTAATGAGAAGAAATATTTTGCATTAATTGAGACAAACCAAATATGAAGTGTTATGAATGAAGGTGGTAAATTTGCCAATATTCATTCATCTGTATGATACTAAATGAGTGGCTGTGTTATAGTAAGAGGGGAACCAGCTGCTGTGTTTCCATATTGCAGGAATAAGAACATAACTTTTCTCCAGTGAGGAAAGAGGGTATGAAACAATCACTATTGGGGATAAACATTTCCAGATAACAGTTCACCCCTCCAAAATACTGAAGACTCCCAGTACATTTTAAGACACTGAGAAGTATGAATTGATAAGAGAACAACCATTACTTTCAGATGCCTAAATATGGTGTTGGTCTGAGATCCATTCCAGGCAAAATAAGGAAAAGTGAATGTGGGAAGCAATGAATAAAACTGTGAATAAAAGACAGTAATGTAGTTCATGCAGACCATCACTGTTTTATGGGACCCAGTCAGGCTTTCTGCTATGGAGCTGCAAGTTTGACTGAAACACAGTGATATGATACACTCTCTGATTTCTATAAGACATTTGACTTACTTCCATGTGACAACTTAGAAAAGAGGATGGGGTAGAAGGGGAGCAGTAGCTAAAACTGGGCAAATTCAATTTGAAATAAAGCAAGAACACACAGTTACAACCCAACCGGGGGTACACGGACTGAGCTTGGGTGCTGGCCCAGCAGCCCTCTGGTGTGATATTCCTGGGACAGTAGGATCCCATTCTTTCTTTAGAAATGGCAATTAACAGGTATTTTTTCCCCCCCACATGAGCAGAAAGAGCCAGTGCAACGGGAAGCCCCGGCCGATGGGAACACCACCGGTTTGTTTGTTTTGCCAGTGTAATACTGTCAAAGCTTTATTGAATGAGCTGACTTCAAGCTGTTGATATAGTTCAGACCTTGGCAGCTCTCTAATCTCCTTGAAGCTTTACTGTTTGATTGCATTCGTTTGCCCTGCAAATAGTCAACTGTGTAAGTTATCTCAAAGTGAGAATATATCTCGAGCCTGTGTTTATAATGGACAAGGTTCACAGGAGTGCAGAGACCTTGTAAAGCACACGAGCTCATTTTTGAATATGCAGTGAAATATTGAGTCCTGCTTCCTAAAAACTGTCACACCGTGTGGTTACAAGAATCCTTTGGACACTTAGCTTTAATTATTTAATGGCATGTGAAATTACTGTCTGCCTGTTGTTGGCAGGTTGCTGCTTGGTTTGCTGTTGATATTATGTGGTGGTGCCCTACCTACTTTTTGCCATTATTGGAGGACAGAGTGATGAGATACAGGAAGTGATTTTTTTTTTTTTTTAAATTATATGGTTGAATTTTGTTGTGATTTTCGTGTTTTGTCATCTGTATCCAACAAGCATTCCTTCACAGGTAGAGTAATGAGTTCAGGTAAACAAATGCATGTAGTCTGTTCCTCTGTGATAAAATGTTTGCTTTCAACTGCATGATAGCCCAGGTACAATGTGACTTCAGCAGCTGAGGCTCTGTAAATAGTTTCATTCTCAATGTCCCCTCCTAGGGCATTATATCTTCTTTTGGGTATCAATTTGACAAATCTGTGTAGTGTGGAATAGCATTTCTGAGAATTTGGGTAAAAATATTTTTGCTGCTTTTTGAGACTATAAAAAAACCAGAGCATATATTTTAAGAAATGCATACTTTTGTGCATACTTTTTTCATGAATATGTAAGCTGCTTAGTGGGTTCTTTTTTTTTTTTTTTTTTTTTTTTTTTTTTTTTTTTTTTTTTTTTTTTTTTTATTTTTTTTTATTTTTTATTTAAAGGCTGCTTTGGAGGGCAGAGGAAATGATAGAACTCTTCTTCATGGGAAAGTATTCAACTAAGGGTGTTTGTCCTCCCTTTCCTACCCATTGTTTCTTCTGTGGGAGCTGTTTTTTAAGCTGCTGTCATTTTGGAGATAGTGCACTTGAAAACTTTCTGCTCATGAACTAGTGACAGGTAACAGCAGCCTATGAAAGGAAAATAAGGTGGCCATTAAGTCCTCTGCTTACACCTTTTTTAGGACTATTAGTAAACAAGAATACAAGTAAAACCAACCAACCAAAATTCTGTAGTTGTTGACTGTCCAGGAGTCTCAAAGCTGATTACCTGGTATCTGATCAGCACTGACTCCAGTAGTTGCTGCTGCAGACTTACTGTTTTGTGTATGAAGGGGAGCAGTGGATGGATGGTTCTTCTTTTGTCAGCCTGGAGTTGTGTGCAGTTTTTGCTGGAGGCTTTGCTGCTCTGACCAGTGCCAGCTGTTCATTCTTAGCTCTGTGTGGAGTCCTCCATGCTGTGTTAGCACAAGTGTTCTCCACATCAGGGCAGTGATCAGATTTTGGGAGGAAACACCAAAACCTCTAGAAATGCATCCTTTTCCAGATGGATCTGTTTGTGTCTGACACAGTGCACAGTTTTCAAGCTGCTGTGCTAAAACAGAGTGGGGAATTAGCTGCTGGAAAGGTGTGGGAGGGTGTCTGCTTCCAAAAGTCTAAATGTAGTGTGCTGTTAAATTTCTGTGGTTGTTTCTCATTTAGCTGTAGTAGATTGTAAAAGCTGCTGATCAATAGTACAAGCAGGTGATTAGCAGTTTGAGTTCTGTACACTTCCTTTAATTTGGCTGATGCTGAAAATAGAAGGATGCAGTACAAGGGTGGTGGAAGGAAAGCAAAATTTAGGGTGTTTTTTGTGAACTGAAGTTGTCAGATTAGAACTTGATGCATTTTTATAGCCAAAAGAAAATCATTTGCTTACTCAGGACCATTGGATTTGCCAAGATCACTTGATATACCATTAAAGGAAATATTCAGTGTTTGAAGAAAGCAATTCACTGCACCAGATTATGCAAAGGAATCATTTTCCCATTTATGACGTTTTCATCAAACACTGAGGATTTAAGTTCCTACTTTGTGTCTCCTGATAGTGCCTTTAGAAATTCCTTCTTTTTGAGCAATATGTATGTGTGCCAAAATTCAACTGATAAGGTCATAAAAACTAATTGAACAGGAGCAGAAATGTGAGGTCTGTCAAAAATGAGCTTTCCAAATTGCAGCACAACTTGAAATGGTATCAGAGAGCCCTGCTAGAATATTGTTTCTACAGGTGTAAAACTCATAGGTAGTTAAGGGTGTGGTAGTGTGTTCTTTGGTACTCCTGTTTCACTTGTGCACTGACTTTGGCATGGATCTATTGAAAATATATATAATTCATCTAAAGACAGTAGTGCCATGTAGATACAGCAAGCGAAAAAGTCCCTTTTGTCCAAATTGCTTTAATGTTACCTCTAGAACGTTTCAGTCTGCAGCCTTAAAATAGCTTTCAAATATAGCTTTCTGAATGGAATATATAAATAAATGCACTCTTCCTTTCCCAGAGAGGCAGGAAGGGGGTGTGTGAGTTTAACTATTTCATAATTCTTTCTCAGATGAGTTACTGACACAGAACAATACTTCCCCCATGCCCTGTACAGGGTTTGAAAGAGACACTTCTTGGTGGGACATGTGGTTGTATCCTGAAGTGATTAAAGACTTATTTCAAAACTCATGTTTCCCCCCCAAGGATGTAGAAGTTGAAGTTAACACTGAAAGTTTGAAATGGCAAGTATAGAAATGCAGAAAGCCCTCAGGAGAGTTATTATATATATTAACCTGTTCCAGAACTGCAGTCCTGTCCTTCCCTCTGAGACCCTTCAACCAGCAGCCTGGGAGGCAAATGTGCCAGCCCTTCTGCTGTGTGACTTATCTCTCATTTCTTTTTCCCTACTTAAATCCCTGGAAGTAAAATGGCTTCAGAACATGTGAATTTCTACTGCTTAAAAATAAACTGAGCAAACGAAACGTTTATTTCAGTTTTGCAACCCAAATTTATCTGGTAACTTTTCCCTTTCTTCCTTTTTCTCTTCTTTCTGAATCTTCAAGGTTTGTTATTAGAGACAATTTAAATTCCTTTTCCTCGTAGTAATCTCTTGCTTGCACATACAAGATAACAGTCATATATATGGTTTTGCTGGATTACTAAATTGACAAAGCACCAGAATAAACAGCAGTGTGTTGTGAGGAGAATTAATGATGTTTAACCTTCTTTTTAATTTATTCAGGTTCTATGGCTCTGCTTGGCTCTCATGAAAGCAGCCCAATTGCTTGCCTCAGATCCTTGGGTGGCATGCAAACCGATTACACTAACCCATGGGGATGAATGCTGGGTGTGACCGGGAGAGCCTAGAGCCAGAACATTTGCAGGATTTTTTCGGCAGACATCCAGGAAGAACCTGCTCAGTAATCTGCAAATGTGTAATCCTTTTAATGCGTCAACTTTGTTAGAACACATTAGTGTCAAATGTTAAGTGTAATATCTTAGTCTGTGAAGCATATTGTTGAAACAGAATTGAACTGGAAATGTAACATGATGATGTGGGGGGGGGGAACCTGTGAAATCTTTTGGAGATGAATCTGGATTAGCTTCATTAGCAGTTCTCTGTCAGCCTCCAAGTGTAGGTGGCATTACATTTGCATGTGCCTGCATTGTAGGTGTTTGACCTTGAATCTGTTGGTGGCCACAAGAGGCTTTGTCTGGTTTGAGCTAATGGAAGATGAGACTGTGTTGCCATCTAAGTTACTGTATTGGATTTTCTTGTCCATCTGTTAATTCATATTCACACTGTATTCTGATACATTACAAGTAGAAACTTCACTAGTTTATGGAGGCACTTTGTTGCTAAAAGCTTCAGTTAAAGAAATGTCCCTTTCCAGTGGGGTGCAAGGAAGCTTGAGGGGCTCAAGCTGCAGTGACTCTTTTGAACTGTGTGCTTTCAGCTTTGTGTGGTTTTTGGAAGCGGGAAAAAAAAAACGTTCTCCTGGGTTTGCAGACCTTTCCTTCCTCTGTAATTTTAAACCCATTTCCTTGCCTTTTCTCCATGAACAATCCAAAGTGCAGAACTTTTATTTTGCCTTTTTTTTTTTCCCCCCTGGTTGCAGGGCGGGGATGGGAAAGCCTGTGATAAGCGTCAGGGAGTGGTGCAGCCAGAGGCCAGAGCCACCTGCGTCACCAGTGTTCTGCACTGGTGCTGGACTCATTTCTTTCTGACCCTTCATTGATCTACTTGAGAGCGCCCAACTGGTGTCTGGGGCTGGATTATTGACAGGTTTCCCAGGGTTTATGTAGGTTGAGGATAACCGTCCCCACTGTGGAATCCTCACAGCTTGTAGTGTGTCTCCCTGGTGAGTCAGACAGTTAGTGTGCTGGGAGGTCTTAGATGGACACAGAATCTTTTAAATCAGAAGGAATTAATAGAAATCAAAGCTTGCTTGGATTTAAGCAGCACGTTTGATTGAGCCTCCTTAAAGCTGCATCCCCCAGCTCTGGGCAGACACTGTAAATCTGCAGCTTGCTTCAACTGCCTTACACGGCTGCTGAAACATCCCAACCTTTTCTCTTAAATTTATCAGTGCTTTGACATTAAATATTCCAAGTGGGTTTTGTTGAACAGAGTGTAGCTTTTTTAGTGTGTTCTTCTTAAAGGTTACTTCTTGTTGGAATGAAATCGAAGGTTGGGAGTTCTTGGCAGATGTTGTGATTAAATCTGACTTGTTGTAGGCTCCTTCCTCCCCCAGCTCCCAAATGTAACATTTGGGATGATGAATAGCAGAATTTATAAGTGATATTGGTAGCTTTAATTGTTCAGTTTGTGTGTGTGTGCATGAATAAACTAATTTTATGTGAGCAAAAACTGTGCTGTAAAACTGATGGCTCTTATCTGACTCGAAGCTGTATTGAATATACAGTTAAGTTCTCTTCATATGAGAGTGTCCTGGTAAATGTGAGTGAATGGTTTGATACGTGGCTTCAGTAGCCTCAGCTGAAGAAAAATCACATAAAGGATTTGGTGTGTTTTAAGTCTTGTGTCTTCTGTATGTCTGATGGATGAATTTGATGTGCTTACGTATTTCAGCTAAATGTTGTTCTTTTTGAGTGCAGGAACTAGATATTGCTAGATCTTACCTTTAGAACAGTTTCCCTTATTTCTAGTTCTTATTACAGTGGAATGGCCTGCTATCAGGCTGGAGTTGACCCAGTTGTCTAATATGTGCCTATTTTGCCTCTGGCTCTTCAGCTTTCAATCTGTAAAAATATTGTGAAATCGAGCTCTGTTGAAAGCCGGAGTAGTACACCAACTGCTAATAAATTTGATCATCTTTCATGTATATAAATACATTTAAAGTCTGCAGGATATTGTGGAAAACTATGTATTTTTCTTCTCTGGTATAACTTGTAATTTTGGGTTTTAGTAACAGTGCTGTGTGATGAAAATGAAACCAGTGCCTCTGCATCAACCCTAGAAAGACACATTATTAATATACTTAAAAACAAGGCTTCATGAACTTTCACGTGTGTAAAGCTTATACATTCAGGTGAGGTGAAAACTAGGCTCTTCCAAGAAAAGTCCAGGACTTCCAAATTCTCAAAATCGAATCGGACTCTGCCCTGCGTATCCATAACATTTAAGCCTACATAGATTTATTTACCTCAAATACTTCATGCTCTTTTTAGTTCTTAGGCTTTTAAGACGTATGTTCAGTGATAATGGCGCTTCTTTCACCTGATACAAAATCCTCCAAGTATCACCCCTGTGAGTGGAGTGTTTCAGTGATACAAGGTGATCACAGGAGGTAGCAAAGTGTTTCTTCCTTCCTGAGCTGCTGGACTCCTCCCCTGCCATGCATGACAGGGAGGTGAGCTGGGCAACAGGTATAATTACTGTGCCTTATCACATTTTCTATTGGTTTTGGTTTATGTAGAACCAGCAAAGATGTTTGCAGCCACTGCAGAGGGTTCCTAATGCCCGCAGAGATTTCTTGGGTGATCTCTGTGGAGCAGAAACCTTCAGCTATGTTATATATACAGTACTATATCCATGCAGTGGAAGAAATGATGTGAAGCAGAAGTCCATTATTTCTGGACCAGTTTCATTTAAAGTTACTTGTTCACCTTTGAACCGCTGTTCATTCTCTGGTGGCTTTACAAAGGAGCAGCTAAGGCTTATTGGAACTTAAAAATCAATTAAAAAAAAAATCCTGCATCTCTATATATCCATTTGTGACCTCAAAGTGGAGAAGGCAGACAGATGCCAGATTGATTCAGTTTTCCTCCTGGATAAATATTGATACTGAAGTATGCTTTACAAAAATCTGCTGAAATTCCTAGAAATGATATCTACCTACAAGAGATTGTCAGTGCCCTGACCTAGCAGAAGATCAAGTATATTAACATATTATGAACATTTGAAAGAAATTAGCTGGCTGAGTACAGTAGGTTCCAGTGTTGTCTCTTTGCCTGGAGGAGCACTGAGAAGGCTGTTAATGTGACTTAAATACTGCTGCTGCTACAGTTCTGGGTCTGACAGTCCGAACTGAGCAGGATGTTTGCAGTTGTCAGAATGACAGTAGACTCAACATTGCTTTGTCTTTGTTTATACAGCAACAGTCTATATTTAGTAATCTTGAATCCTAGTTAGCAAGCAATACTCTTCAAAAGAAAAAAAATACATAAAAGAGCCCTGTTAATAACTAGGCTGGATCATAGTTCCCTAGTGCCTTGCTGAGCTCTGGGGTGAGGTGGGTGCAGCTGGAGCAGGGTCAGGTAATCGCTGTGCTTTTCAGGTACTTGAAATAGCAAACAAAAGTCCTTGAATTATAAAGCAGAATTCTCAGCTGGGATTGATCACACTGTCACTTTTACTGTTCACTCAAGTATTTGTCTGGCTTCTAATTTCAATGGTCTAGCAAAGTAGTATATTACTTGAAGTCATTAAGTGTTTATTAAATGCAACTGTAACATAAAAAGGAGTTGTTGTTTTTGCTTTAAATGAATGCAGAATTTAACTTGCTTCTTGGTACTTTGTTAAAAGCTGTAAAGAGGAGAATAATCTCTACTGATAGACCCGAATCTCCCTTGTATTGCAGCACATGAAGCTTCCAAGAAAGCTGCCATTTCAGTGAGCTAAAACCGTATGATCCTTGGTAGAAGTATTTCCAGAGCCTTCCTTTGTTAATGCTTCAGTGGGTGCTGCTTGAAATGATTCTGTTCTTTAGGATGCAAAGGACATGGGAACATCTGGCTGGCTATTTAGAAGATGCCAGTGATCTAAGAGTTTGAATGATATGTCCTTTTGGGTACATCTGTACTCATTATTACTTAAATATTAATAGAATGAGACAATGCATGAAATCCTGGCTCCAGCATTCTGGATGGCAGAACGCCCACTGACTTCAATATGCCTGGGCTTTTTCCTTCCATGTCTTGGTTGCTATGACTTTTTTTTTCTTCTATTAATGTTGCAATGAACTGTTCAGGGAAAGGAGAAAGCAAAGCAAGACACGTAAGTTAAACTGTCTCTTGGCAATTGTCCTGCATGGCAGCTGAAGGAATGTGACACTCTGGTGGTCACATGCCTTGACGGTGAACTTGGAGCCACAGAGACCTCCAAAAGACTCTGCTTAATCAGTGCTCCTCCCCAGAGTTCTGTCATTCTCACTTGCCTCCTGCTTATTCCACTGTAAATTAGAAGTGACTCTGCTGAAGTTGAAGTAACTAAATCAGCATTGTGAGAAGAGAATTATACTTGTGCCTATTGATTTTAAAGGGATAAAAATAACAGAACCAAACTGATTATTTTAAACACAGTTCTTCTGGTATTTGCAGCTGAGAACAGATATTTTCCTGTTAAACTGATCAACAGGTTCAGTCTCACCTTCCTCAGACTATCCAGTATTGTCAAAACTGAAGGTCAGAGACCAGTGACATTTACAGTAGAGAGTACATAAAGGCTGTATTAATGACAAAATATCCTTGATCTTTTTTTTTCTGGTTGTGGCCACATGTGAGAAGTAACTGGCCACACTTGAGAACTACTGCAGTGGATCCAAAGCTAAATAATTTGAGGTCATTGCTTTATCTGCTGTGCCATTGAGTTAATGTACTTTTGTCAAGGCCTGCTGGGCTTTCTACTGTTGTGTGATTTCTGAAATTACTTATTGCTGCAAGTAAGTGTAAGCTGGCTCAAAACAAACAAACAAAAAATCTTCTATTAACTTAGCACCATTGAAAATAAGGCAAGGTGCCTGGATAATTTGACCTCTGACTTCCCTTGGAGCAGAAATTTGGGAACCTGTACTGCTTGCTTCTTTGTATTTGTGTGGCAGGTTTGCACATCTAAGCTTCTAATCTTTGCTGCAAACTATATTAAAATACCAGAAAAAACATTTTAAAAATTCCCAGTGATTCAGCAGTGGAAAGTTTCTCTGTGTGTGGAACATGGTGGCAGTGACTCAATGGTAACTCTTGCTCTAATGATGCAGATAAATTGTGCTTGCTCTTCTGCCTGTATATACATTTATATTTCTTCCCTGCTGTGCACAATTTTAGCGCCTGATTTATCAATCTCAATTACAGTGGTAGAGCTTGATCTCTTTTCCTACATCACTTCTATATGCAGCCAGATGGGTGCATTGGCTGCCATGTTTTTTAAAAACCAAAAACACTCAGCAGCCCATCTGGAATCTCGGTTGGCGTTGGCCAAAGCCAGCACGGAGCAGAGATTCCAGATAAGTGCCAGCAGCAACACATTTCTCACTTTTAAAAAAATGCGTCACTTTCTTTCAGTTCTTGAGCTGCTACTTAAGCTGGAATCAAAAACTGTGGTAGTTCCAAAAGTACAAAAGCATTGCATTGTTAATAGAGGTGCTTTCTGAAAAATTCAGGGGCTGTTGTGCAAATGTGCTGAGAGTCCTGCAGCTCCTTAAAGAAGCTCTGGTTATGCTGCACGGAAATCTGGATTGCAGGATGTGCAGGCATTGGCACTGCAGCTCTGGAGTAGGAGTTCTTGTACTACTAAGCATGAACTTGGGTAGTATGGGCTTCCACATGGAATATATTAGCCCAGCAGGGAATCTGGTTACAACTTTGGAAAGCTTTCCCAAAGTAAAAACGATTATTTTCAAGTGAGGTGGAGTGTGCTTGAAAAAGCTGACCATTTAGTTATGAAAAGAGTTGTTCATTGTGGAGCTAGAAATCTCTTTCTGCTCCCCAAGTTACTGACAGCATATGCACAAATTTTGAAGTTGATATAATAAGTAGTGAAAGTAAGAACATAGAAAGTATGAATGTAGGGGAAAAAAACAAACAAAAAATCTCCCCGCAGTGTCTTGCTTGTAGATACTGTATGTTTATCTTGAAGTCTGTTTGTGTGATTGGAAAAAAAAATAAAATTGGTGCCTAGACTTCTTAATTATTCTGTTTTAAAGGAACACTGTTTGTTTATATATTTAATTGCTGGAAAAAGACATGTAACCAGAGTGGGAAACACTCGGGGACCTAGTTTTGAATTATTTTTGCAGGTGTTACTCTTATTTCTAATGTGAAGTAAAATGGTTTTATTTTGTGGCTCAGTGGAGCAAAAGTGACCCATCTGAGAAGGAACTCTGCCTGGCAGTCGAAGGGCAGCCAGGAGGTTCTGTCCCATCCAGAGTGTAATTACTGTAATTCTGCTTTTGTCTCTCAACAGACTATCTCAGTATGATTTTGGAGGGAGAGCAATAATAGAGAAATTCAGATCAGTAAATAGCTATATTAATTAGAATTCAAGTTCTTGAGTATAGTTCTACCTTTAAACAAACAAAAAGCTCAACGCAGAAATCCAACAAGAATGAGGATTTTCTTCTCTACTTAAAACTTGAGGCTTAATTCTGAGTTGTTCCAGCTTTGTATCCAGTTTTTCAACAAGGAGCGTAAATTTGTGAATATGTATTCTTTGAGTACATTGCAAAACCTTATTATCATGTGCATGAGATTTTTAAGTTGTTTCCATTTTCATCCATGATGAAGTATTCAGAGCCTGGGTGCTAACACAAGAGCCATAATAAAGTTAGCTTTATTTACATGCAAGTTACAGGATATAAAATTCAAGTTAATTCATTCTGTTTTGCTGCATTAAGTTCTCTCCATCCTCTTTAGGATGCAAGAGTATTTTTGTTTTCTTAGACTGGAAATTTACTTCTGTTTTTCAGATGATAGAGGATAGATGGAACTAGAGACAGGCACTTAGTCTACTTCACCTGTGCAGATGGAGCACTGCTGAAACCAGTGCTATGCACCTCTCTGGTTATGACAATGATTTTAATTTTTTCTTTTGAGCAATGGCTTTCAGCGTATCCACTCTGAATTCCCCCTGGCTGTCCTCTTACACACTTTTCATCAGAAATGGTGCGTCGAAGTGAAATATAATAGCAAATTCTTAGCAAATACTGTGTAACTGTAGACTAGACTGCTGTATTTAGTGGAGTGGCTGGTGGAGATGAGCTGAGGATGGACCTGGGTCTTGCTCTCATCAGTCACTGCTTTAGAAAGTGCTGTACTTTGACAGACACTGATGTGAGATGTGATAACTGAAAAGTGGTTGTTGCCTGGTTATTGCAAACACAGTAAAGCTGAACTTTTGAAACTTGCCTGACTTGCTACCAAAGGGTGCCACTGACATTAGATGGTTCCTTAGTGATAAAATGTTTTGTTATTGTCAGTGCTATTGTTTAGAACAGCACTACAAAACGTAAGAGTCCAATGTTTATGTACAGTTTAGGTACACTATTTCATTTAATATTCTTTGTAATCTGTCCATTTAGAGTGGTATTTGTAGAATGTATTTATAGAAACTATTTTTTGTCTATTATGGCAGTAGCCTGATTAAGTTGTAGTTGGGCTTTGGCCTTTCTAATGGTCTCCCTGCATAATCTTATGATATCCTTGTATGCATCCTGAGTTACCTGCCCCCACTTGCAAAGGATATAAGCTCTACTTTTTACCCTGAGTTCCAGCCAGAGCTCTCTGTTCAGCCAGGTCTGTGCTCTTCCTTGCCAACTTGTCTTTTGCCACATGAGAACTGGCTGGGGCTGCAAATAGGAGCTGGAGCACAAAGAGGCTCAGAATCTTCCAACTTGTGTTTTGAATTTTCCAGGTTTTGTTTCTTTAAAACTTGAATTAATTTGAGCAGTCAGAAAATGCTAAAGCTTTAACATAGTGATGTGGGTGTGGTGCCAGGAACTGTTATTTCCCTTGAGAATATTTGTCATCCTTTGAATAAGATCAGAAATAGATTTGAGCACTCACTACTATGAGTTTTTCTTGGTATTTATTTTATTCTTTTGTTAGATGCTGTTCACCTTACTGTTTCCTCCTCCTCCCAATACTTCTTACCCCTTCTGCATGTTTAGTCTCCAGCTTGTCCTGTCTTCCTTGTGGGTTATGACCTGTCTTGGCCAGGAACCAGTGAATTCCTGGAAGGGAAGTCCTGGCGCTTGCTGTTCCTCCTGCACCTTGCACAGCAGGGCTCTGAGCTTAGGAGTGTGCTCTGGGGCATTGCTTTAATGCAAGGGTAAATATTCTTGCCGGCTCTTTTTGTGTGTTTCTCATCTTCTAAAGATGATTATAGCTTAAAAGAAAAACAAAACCAAACAAAAAACCCCCCAGAAACAGCTCCATACACTAAAAATAGGATAACCACCCCCCCCGCCACACACACATCCTTGCTGAACACTGATCGAGCCAATTCAGTTGAGAAACTTCCTGAAGATTGAAGCAGTAGATAACACTGGCTTCAGCATCCAAAGAGATGTGGAGGGTGCAGTCTCAGCTGGGAGTCTGTTGTAACATCTGAAACCTTCTCATCCCCTGGGCTTTCTTAGGGGCTGTTAAGAAGAGGGGAATTTGACTCCCAACTTCTTTTGGCTGGAAGGAGAAAGTGGAGGGGCTGCTCTCAAACTTGTTGTAATCTGCTCTGGAAAGTTAGTCTTAACCCGTGTGTACATGGTTAATTCAGTCTGGGCACATTTCTGCTGCATAAACACAGATAGTACCTTTTGAAATGTTGAGGGGCATTTGAGACAATCTCCAAGGGTCAGCAGATCTTATGTAGGACCTGTGGGTTCCTCAGGTCCTTCCGCATGAGCCTCTAGAACCCTGGTGGGTTATCTTGGGGCATCTCAGATGGTGTGTGAATAAGAAACTACATAGTTTTGTGTGGTTTTTGCCCACATTGGACATGCAGTTTCTGGATTGTGCACTGATGGAGACAGGAAATATCTTCATCTGTATGTTAGAATGAACCTGGCACAGCCTGGGTACCACATAAGCAAAATCGAATCTCATCATCCATAGCTCATTTTTATTAACTTTGGTACTGATATCAGCATTTCATAAATGAGAACAGCATCTCATATCAAACCAGCTTTCTTTTCTGCTGCTCAGTTGATGGGATCTGGGTGGCAACAGGCCACTAACTCAAGGCATAATTGTGGTAAATACTCCCGCTTTATTTTCCCTAAATCAGGAACTACTGTCAATATATACATGTTTTTACTGGCCTCTTCTGTTTACATGGGTGCTTGTTTCTTGCCTGTGGCAGGCAAGAAGAGTTTTCTCCAGTATCTGTACTTTCAGTGTCTCTTTCAACTTTTTTGTTTGTTTGGGTTTTTATTCCGAGGAAAGAATATCCTTTGTACTTTATTTCTGGCAGGACTGTTAAAATGTGAGCTTAATTTTTTGCTGGTAGAGAGCTACTTGTTCTCTGTCATGGTAGAATTCCTTGGTTTTATATATATCTCATTGGGGCTTTTTTCAGTGTCCCAAAGGAATTTAGAATATGCAGCAGTTATTCATGTCCTATTTTTCTGTGCAATTGCAGCTTTGCAGCTTGTCAGGTTTTTTTGTGTGCTTGTAGATTCCCAATACACTTTTGTGTTGGTATTTTGAGAGAGGGAGTGTGTGTGTGTGTGTGTGTTTGCATTTGGCAGTAGGAATTTAGAAGACCTATAAGAGGCTGGTTTGCATATCTGGAATTGGAATGATTCCTTGCATTAGTACTATTCATTATCTCTAGAAAACCTGAAGTGGTGGTGACAACTGCCATCCTGTGTGGACAGGATAATGTGCCTTTGTTTAGCATTGTTCTCTGCTGTCTGCTCAGTAATTAATAGATGGAAGAACACTTCTAAACCATGTTTATCTAAATGTAAAAGCTCGCAACAATCGATGGACACTCTTTAGCACAGAATTCAGGTCTGCAGTACCCAGCAGATGAAGCCATCTCCCAAGTAGCATGAGGATACCAATAAATAAGTACAAATCCCTGAGAAAATGATGCTGTGTTTGAGGGGATATATGTTATCTCCTTTTATCAGCCTCTGAGCTGCTGTTGTTGTGCTCTCTACATGGGATTAGTAATAACATACTATAACTAGGCAAAGGGAAGGGAGATGCTGCTTTGTGAAGCTGCAGAGTGCCTGCAGGAGGTGTTGTGAGTGGCTAGGGGTCAGCTGTTTAGGCTATGTTTGGTGTGGGGATTTTTTTGAGGACAGAAAGGACAGCTGTTGCTGTTGACAGTTGTAATAAAAATCATAATAGGTTTGTTTTAAATGGCCAAGTGTTCGGTCCTTCACACTTTTTGTCTTCTATGAGATGCTGTTGTTTTCAATTTCTGCTTTCCCCAATGATTTGGGGGGGAAGAGAGGTTGTTTCTTAAGGCTTTGTTCCTGTCCCCTTTGCTCTTCGCCTTGATCTTCAGGCAATTTCTTCAATTCACAGCTGAATCAATGGTAGCTGAGGCTCTCATATGTCTGTGCAGATGATTTGTAAAAGTGTCTCTCTGTTCACTGCTAAGCTTCTGCTTTTCGATCTTGTATATTGGCTTGTTTCTGTAAAATGCCTTACAAATGTCTTCTCAGAGCAAGCAGAGTGTTAGAGAAACCTCAGCATCTCATTTGGCTCAGGACCACACCAGACAGGTTATTCTGAATTTTCTCCATCTCTCCAGGGTGTTTTCTTGTTCAGGCATTTCTCTGTTAACCTGTTCTGATTAATGTATATTAAGTAAATCTGTCTTTTCAGTCATAGTCATTACTTCTGTTGGTCCAGCCAAAACACTTCCACTAACCTATTTGCCCACGAAATTCCGTTTTTTATAAGTCCCTTGTAAACTTCCCATCCAGTTATCGTATCTGATGGATACTTTTTGTCAGCCTTGAAAGCTATACACAACTGTGACCCTCTCCATTTAGCGTCACTTGCTCGGCTTTCCGAGGTCTCTTGTCACTTCTGCTCTGCCACTTGCTTGTCAGATGTTCTGTGATGCATCTTTGTGCTGCCTTCTCTGTGGCTCCCTGTATGTTAATTTGTGACCTCCCTGCATTCATCTGCACAGGTCCCCTTCCTGTGTGCTTTCAGAGTCCCTCTTGAAGGACCCGTGTGTCCCGTGCTGCTCAGTGAACCGAGCTGACAGACATACAAATTGCTGACTGTTCCCTGAATCCAGAAAAGTGTTTGGGAAATGCTTGGCATCTATATTTGCTGGCAGCACCCACAAAGCAGTAATACTTGAAGTGGAAGCCAGTCTGACTTCTTGGTACAACTTCTCCACTTGTAACTCCTGGCATGGATGGCTGAATCATCTTCGTCTAAATAGACAGTACTGTGAACAGATGGTAAATAATTTACAAAAAGTGAAACTATGAGCAGGCCTAAGATTGAACTTTGTGTCATATCTTTCTTACTGTCAGAGATGTAGACTTGCAGCTCTGAATCGCAGCAGACTATACTCCATTTAGAAGATGAATTTTAAATCATTTAAGAGTAAATGAGACAAAGCTGGATTTCTTGATTTAGGCTAATAACAGGCAATGATCCCCCAGAACAAAAGGCTGTGAAGGGACTGAAAAACATTGCCAGAAATTCATCTTGTACCTCTACCCAGAAGCCCTGGTCTAAAGTAATGCTGAAGCCACTTGTCATTCTCACTTCAGCTGCTCCACTGACACAGTCAAACCCAGCACTAGATGCTGTGTCAGAAAGTTTCTTGATGTTTGAAAAACAGCATTAACTGTGAATTCAGGAAGATACTGCAGGAGGAATAAATTCAGTATTTTAGAAGTAAGGGGTGAGTAACTGTGTGCTTTAGGGTTCTTTACCAAGAGTGATGCATCTGTAAACTTGGGGTGACTTTAATGGTCCCCACTCTCAAGGATCACAGTACCTGCTATAATTCAGGAGAGAAGTGCAGGGCTCTGCAGTCCCTGGGTAAGTTACAAACCTGTTCCTGGTTGTAATAAGGGACTGAAAGTACCAAATTACGCTATTCCTGGGTTTATTACAGGTAAACTTGTAGTCATGTGTTCAGATTTTTTGGTTCGTGTGTCGTGTGTGGTGTCCCTCCCCTTCCTGTTTACATAACAGTGATTCTCTCTAAATTGCTTTAGGGGAAACAGAATTAGTACTTATTTGATATAATACTTCAGTATATAGAGCACTGATTATCTTTCAGCCTTCATGTGATTGTTTTGAAAGCAGAACCAAAATAAAAATGAAGGGATGCTTTGACAGTCAGCAATGCCTGTTTGTAGATACCCACACGAAGGTCTCAGTGCCACATTCCCAGTGTGCAAAACTGGTACCAGCTCTTGCAGGGAGGAGGTGATCTGAGTCAGCATAACAGATCTGGGAGAAAAATAAAGGAAAACAAAGAGGTGCAGTATGTTTTCTCCTGTCTTTTTGATCAGTCAAGTCTGTCCAGATGTTTCGTCTCCCACAGCATTTAAGGTATTGACCAAAAATAGCTGCCTAGTTGCTCCCTGTAGCAACTGTCTGTCAAAGGCTGTGCTGGCTGAGGACTGTGTGATCTCTTTTCATAGAAAAATGAATGTATCATTGCTGAAGTCAGCAAGCTGAATATTGACTTCTATGGCTTGAAGTAGTCACTGTTCTCTGGAATAATTCCCTGTTCTAGAAGAGATCATGATTGACCTGTGGAGGATTTTGCCACTGCTTTTCTCCTGATGTAGACACTTTTTGTGACTCAGATCTCATTTTCAGCAATGTCTGTGGATTTGACGACAAGACTTAGTGGAACCATTGCTTAATCAGTGCCTGGTAGCAGACCCTGCCAAGTCTAACCATGCTGTGTGTCAATACCTGCAGTTGCCCTGAGTAATTGCAGTTTTGCTGACCTTGGGGTATATGTAAAATAGGACATGTGTAACCCCTTGAACAAGTGCTTTTTTATTTACAGAGCTACAATGCTACAGAGAGAAAATAGTTGGTAATGTTTTCTGAAGCAAACTTAGTCCAATTGGTATCGACATACTGTAGTCAGTGTTTAGCTCTGAAATGTAATCACAGAAGGAGGTTTCATGGTGATTGATATGGGAAAAGTCTGAGATTCAGTTGTGGATTATATGCCCCTTTTTACTTTTTTTTTTTTTTTTTTTTTTTTTTTTTTTAGATTATTTCATAAACATTCTTTGAACTTGCACTTTTTAATAAACAAAGTCAGTGGACGGCTGTTCTGCACCAGTAACAACAGTTCACTAGTCATGAAAACAGATTTAGATTTCAGTCAAACTGATGAGTAAAAATTTTGTTTGGAATATGAAAGTAACGATAACGTAGAAATTGTATCACAGTAATGGGTGTTTGTTTTTTTTTTTTCCCCTCTTTGGTACAACTTGGATGTTTGTTCTCGCACAAAGAGAAGAAGGGTGCAGTTCTGCCAAATAAGAACTTACATGATTTGTTACAAGGATCCTTACCTTGCCTTATTAATTTTTAGGAGTAATTTGTGAGGTCTCTTAAGCATGGTAACCTTACTGAAAACATAGTGTGATCTGAAAATCACAAAAATTCTCAGAATTATTTTTGAGATGAGTGCTATCTTGTGCTAAAAATACATTGTGCTCCTGCAATCATTTTGTAGCTGGATTCACTCCATCACACAAGCTCTTTATCTGAAATTGCTATAAGCCATAACATAAAGCTTTTTACTTGCTTGCATCTAATTGAGGGAATATTTATTTGGTGCATATTAAATTCAAACTGGCCTACTTCTGAAAGAATATTTATTAATTTAAATCTCAGTACTTTGAAGAGAGAAGTTTTAGAACAACTCTTATTTATATGACAAAGTTAATTAGAAGCTTGTATTTTATTTCCTGTAATATTTGAAAGGGAGTAGTGTAGTGTTTGACAGATAGGTGTAGTAAATCACGGTTTGTTGACAAAATTAAACTGTAAATGAAAATTTAACTTTTATTGTGCACATTTTGAAACAGTTTACAGGGTATGTATGGAACTTCACAGGCAAATCTGGTGTGTTATAGCTCAGAGCTTATAACGCAGCAACGTCTATTCTGGCTTTTACAGCTTTTCATGCATTATGGATACATTGGAAAATGGGGACATGTTCCCTGCTGTTGGCTTGGGGAAGCAGCATGGCTAACAATCCCAGTGTCTTTTTATAAACTCTTGGGTTTTATGCATATGGAAAAATGTCAAGAACCAAGCTGTGTCTCAAATATTTATTAAATACAAACCAACCCGTTAGCTCTCGCTGTGGCCATAAAGCTCTGCTTGTGATTTTTGAGCGCATCCCGTGGCACACGACCTGGCTTCTCCCACTGGGGACTCACCAACTCCCTGCAGTCCCAACCACTTGTCTCCTCCCCTACAGCCCCCTCTGCAGCAGTACCCTGTGTCTATTTGAGAGGAAACCATCTTCCAGTCAACTCTCCTCTCTTGCTGGTGATGAAGATCAAACTCCTGTGCTGGAAATCAGCTGTGATAACCAGCAGTTTCTGGGCAGAGTCAGTTGTAGTTATGTGCAGCAGGTGTTTAGAAATAGGTGAGAGAAGTAGTTTGTTGACATAACATGGAAAACTTTGATGTGGCACATCTCGTGCACCTCTGCAGTTGTGTTGTACTGAGCTATTTGTGCCTTAGACAGGGCTATGCTTGGGACTTAGAGGTCTTTGCTCTATGATTACTGCTTCCCTCCACCCAGCTAAGGGCTTTTAGCCATGTGCTAAACCAGTGCATTTGGAATGTTACGCATTCATGGCAGAATGGGCTTGGATGAAGGTTTGGTGCAGCGTATGTGGGGAGTTTTGCTTCAGATAGGTCACTGGTTAAGGTTTCTCCTTATTTATTTATTTGCTTGTGGTGTCCATAAAAATGGCTAAAGTCTAAAATACATTCTTTGCTTCTCTTGGAGTTCCTAAAGAAAAATCTTTTCCCGCTGCTCAGGCTTCAGTGTGACCACTTTATCTAGGCATGGATGGGCATCTGGGTGCAACTGTGCGTATTTTTTCATGAAGACTCTGCTTGTACTTTACATTTCTGTCATGTGCACAAATGTCTGAGCTCTTGTGAAGTCCAGGCAGGTTACAGATATGTGGTATCAGCTACTGACTTGTAGTGGGATGTTATGCCATTGAACCTGCCCAGGTGCAGCTCAGAAAACAGAAATACTCTCAGCTTCTTTTATTCAAAATTATATGAAAGCTATTTCAGGGTATTTAAAAGTACAAAAGCAAAGACAGATCTTGACCCACTTATGAACTAACACAGGCCAAGGAAAAGAAGGTGTTGAGATATTACCTGCTTAGACCATCCAAAGTCTTGACCTTTTGTCAGAGAGCTCTGGAGCATCTGGCAGGCACACCTTATGCTCTGAATGCCTCCTAAATTATTTAGAGGTCATTAATATATGTTGGAAGTATTTGAGACTGATTTTAAATATAAATGTAACAACTCAAAGTGTAATGGGAAATAGGATATGAAACCACAGTGAAGGTTACAGTGTATGAAAAGCAGTTTGGGTTAGAAAAGGTGCAACAAAACCACCAGGAAAACTGGGCACATGTGAGAGTCTGTAGCAGTTTTTGTACCAGCCTGTTTAAACTTTTTGTTCCTGGGATTTCTTGTATATTTTTATTCCTCTAGTTTGGTATTCTTGAATTTCACAATGTAGTGATGCAGTTTACAGGCTACTAAAGCATGGATTCCCATATTGTGATGTACCATCAAGAGGAATTTTCTTAAATGCTAAAAGCCATATGCTTACAGAAGTAGCTTCTCATAAAGCAACTGGAAGGCAAATGACATAAAATATGTTTTGCATTTTTAACTATGTAACCATAGCAGAAATGGATCTGCTGGTGAAATAGATAACTCAACAACAAGTTCAAGGTGCTATTGCTGGTTTTTTGCCATTTATCTTAAAGTCATAGTTGAATTCAACCTTAGAATATTACGGAAAAGGGAGCAGTGATATGGCTCAGTGGTCTCTGCAGGTGGAGAGAATAACTGAAGGTGGCCAGAGAAATGCTATTGAACCAGCCTAAGCTGCTGAGTAAGTGAATGAAGAATCACCTTCTGAATGTTGCTCATATCAGTGTTAGATTTTTGGTACAGGTTTTTATGTAGTTTACCAGAACAGGGGATGGATATCTCTTCTCTGAGTTAACATTGGCCATTAACTAGGTGGGAAGCAAACATGGGGAGAGTAGATGTAGTGTGAAAGTGTAGAAATAACATCTGATTGACAGCCCTAAGTAAAAAAAAAACCACTGGTGTTCCTGAGAAAGTTACAGACTTAAGATGCTGAATGCATGGAGTTCACTGACCTTGTAGTTTAACTACTGTCTTTAACCCTATCAGTAGTTACAGCCCACTGCCCTCCAGGTGCTTATTTGTCAAGTAAGTAGTTGTCCTCAGCTCCAGTCCTGCTTTGTCAAGGAACCTTGTTTTCACTTGGTTGGAGCATGACCAGTTGTTTTATGACTGGGTCCTTAGAGTTAACTGTGAAGTCAAAAGTTTCAGGAACATAAATAATTAAAAATTTATCTTGATTCCAAATAAACATCACTCACTGCTAGAGACAGTATGGGACTTAGAAATGTGGATGTGCTCCTGGAGCACTGTGAAACAGAATGTGATTGGGGATTGGAGTCATGGGAGTGGAAACTCTTGAATATTCTGCCAACAGTAGCTTGGGGTTTTTTTTAACGTAGTGTCACTTGCACAGAAGTTGCTTCTCCATCAAGTTGCATGAGGTATTTGAGGTGAAGGGAATGAGGGAATAGACTGGATGTTATACCAGTGCTATAGAACATTATGATTTTAACTTTTTTTTTAGAAAATTTACTCACTGGAAGATCTGCTCAGGACATGGTTAAGACATTCCTTTGAGAAAACTGGGAGATTAAAAACGCTTGGTTCTTGTGAACAGCTCTGTTTGTCAAAATGACTTCAGTCAGGGACGGGGAGTGTTTGCAAGCAGATGTGAGTTCACGCTCTGCTGCAAACAGATGTGTCTGTGCTCTGAGCTCTAACAGGTAGCTGTGATCATGCAGTTAACACAGTGGATTTTTGGCTAAAGTGAGGAAATCCAGTTTGGCCAACACAGCTGCACAGACTCTGGTCCAGGCAAGCTTGTATCTGCCTGCAAAAGACTGTGTGAACAACCTGTGTGGAAGAGCAACTTCCCTGCTGCTTCCTCATCTCCTGTTCTGAGAACTGCTGCCTGTACCGGGCACGGCACGATGAAACTCAGCAGCAACACAGCACATCTTGCCAGGACAGCCCACTTGTTTGTACAAAGAGAAAAAGAGCTTGGAAAGCTGTGTACTGTATCTTAAGATTCAGAGACAGTCTGCACTAGGAAGAGGCAGGTTCACCCTCCTAGGAGTATATGGTACTCCAGAAATCTTGCTGTCTTCAGTGGGATTATTTGTGATGCAAGGTAGTATGTAACACAAGTAAGGGACATCACAATCTGTCTCTTTAAATTAGCAATCTGTTACAAAGATCAAATTAAAATTAAGGTCAGACTTCCATTCTCCCATGCACGTATTTGGCTGACATGCAAGTCAACGAGAGTTCTGTGTGCGACTCAAGATGCAATTTGGCCCTAAATTAATTTCATTAGTAAAACTGAAACTCAAACATGGTGTGAATGAGACATCTGTTAGTCTGCTGATTCATGTCTAAAGAGAAATGTCATAAAGGATTTTTAGAATGCGATGCTGCATATGAGGCAGCTGCACTGACGTCGCAGATCAGTCTGTTTCAAATGAAGTCTTAAACAATAAACCCTTCTGTGAACCTTTTTGTTGTGAATGTATGTCTGTGAAAATGTGGAGAAATGAATGTTTAACAGTGAAAATGAGATAGGAATGCACTGAAAAAAAAAAACACGTGGAAGCTTCCCACTAGTGCAGAACCATAGAGTAAATTGTCATTGTCCCTGTAACTTAACTCCCTGTAAATCCTCTTGGTGCTCTTTTCTTCCACCCCCATGAAGAGAAAGACTTCAGTTTGGAGTGGCAGCACACTTACAAGTGTACCTGGGAAATACTAGCTTAAAATTATAGTCTATTATCCTTGTTTGAGTTGGCATTACATCACAGAATGCTCTGGGGTTGGAGGGGACCTCTGGAGATCATCCAGTCCAATCCCACTGCTAGAGCCAGTCCACCTAGAGCACAGCATCCAGGCAGGTTTTGCATATCTCCAGAAAAGAAAACTCCACAACATCTCTGGGCAGCCTGTTCCAGTGCTCTGATCCATGCCTTTTCCATTTAATTTCATTGGATGTATTTTGAGTTGCTGCTTTTTTTTCTTGTTGGAATTGTATTTGCTCCTATTGAATACTCACAAAATCACAAACCTTCACTAATGGTGACAAAATGTTATTTATTTATGTTTATTTGTTTTTTATTGGCTTTTATAGCATCTGTTTCCTTTGGCATGTGAGCTTCCCTGCTACTAAAACTGGGATTTCAAGAACGTGAGCTGAAACTGCAGTGAGGTTACACTTAAAGCTCCCTTTAATTTTTTTTTTTTTTTTTTTTGATGGGACACCGGGTGTGCAGAGATAGCAGGGTAGTGTGCCTCTTCCAATGAGAATAAACAGTAGGAACACAAGAATGTCAGAGCCATAACAATCCTGTTTTCATGCAAATTTCCCAGGAGTAAGAGAGGCATATTGTAGATGACACATTAACAGGCTTGTCTTTAAATAGAATGTTTTTTCAAAGTCTTCCTTGGGGCACCAGTGACTGTTCAATGCAACATTAATGGATGCATTCTCCTGATAGAATAACAAGGATTTGGAGAGGGAAAGAGATGCTAAAGTTGCCTCCTGCCAGATTTTGTATGTCTTTGTTTTTCCTCTAAATGTGTACCTGGACTGAGGAGTTGCTGTCTTATAGCAAGGGAAAAATCCACCTTCACATCTGCAGTGCCAGTGACCTTTTTGAGAAGAAAGACTTCTAATGTGTACGTTTGAGAGATCATGAGTGGCCAGAGTGGTGTGTGCAGCTGCTGCCAAGGGTTTGAATACAGGAGATGAACACTCCAGTGGCTGGAGCACTGTGGGGATGTGAAGTGTCTTCTGAACGTGGCTCTGGTAATGAAAGATGATAAAGAGGTTGTACATTAATGCAGTTCTAGTATCCACAAGTACTGCCCATTGGATCGGTTCTGCTCCATCGTGCAGAAGCCTCGTGGCTGCCCAGGAGTTCACAGGGCAGTGAACAACTGCCCCACAAGCAGTGATAGAAGTGAAAAGCTAATGCAAAATACAATTTGGCCTTACTTTGAAGAATGATGTATATTTCCTGTCCTCATTCCCAAAGGGATTTGCCCTCCTGCCCCATATGATTTGATAAGTCAAATAATTTATCTCTCTTTTCCAATATCCTTCACTGTTTGACCAGTCATATTTCTCATTCTCTTTGTCCTTGTTCTCTTTTTATACCTCTTTTTGTCAAAACTGGGACGTTTGAAGGGTGTTTCTTCACTCATTCAGGAGGGCTCTGTGAATCAGATTGGGCACTAAAAATCACCCTTTCACTCATGTCTTGTTCCCTCTGTGTTGTCAGTGCAGCACCCATTACATGTGTGCTCTCTGATCTGACTGTGGGAAGCCTGTATGGAATAGCATTTAGCATCAGTTTTCACTGGCTGTGATGATTTGGCACAAATTCCATGTGGGTTATGCATGATTTCCAGGTCTCTTTATGTCAGAGGGACAAAATGTGTTTTTGTATTTTGACAGCTGTCTGTTGTTTGTGTTTTAATTTACTTACTGGGATGAAGTCGTCAGCTTGCCTGGATGAAGGTGTTAACATATCCATAGAAAACCGAGATTGCTACAGTAGTGTTCCAGGGACATGAAATATTTCAAGCCTATCAAGTGTGTTTTCTGCCCTTCCAGGTCTTTTGTTAGTTACTTTCCATTGAAGCTCTTCTATTCTGCTTAGTTTAAATACTCATTTTAGCAGAACCTGGAAATTGAGTTCTTTCCTCTTCCCTTTTTTCTGCCGGTGGCAAATTCTCCAAGCACCCAGCAATTGAGCCTTTTTCTGATCCAATGAATATTTAAATATTTTATGCAAATATTTGCTATGTATTAATTGAGAGCAAGTGAGCAAACAAGAATAACTCCATATGCTGATGCTTACTGTAGTTTACTGGTGGTGGGGAAACAGGAGGATGTTAGAGCTCCAGCATATGGTTTTGCAGGTAGTTTTTAGGCAGAATGAGTAGCTTTGGTGTGACAGGCTGTCCTTAGAGTATCCTGTAGCTCAGTGGTGTAAGGGCACTTGTGGAGTAGGAGATACAGATCTTCCAGAAAGGAGGTTTAAACCTGCTGGTCTCCAGGTGAATGTTATAATTGCTTATTTAAATTTGAGTTAAGTTCCTACACAATTTTGTTTCAATTTTTGGGGTTTTATTCACTTCTTGATTCAAAAGGAGTAGCGAACCTTTTTTTGCTGTTGTTTTATATTCACAGCTGATGTGAAAGTAATAACTAATTAATGTTACTGCTTTATGTTCCAATATGTAGGTGTGTTTAAATGTCAGTCTCATGGGAAGCAATCACCTTTGGCTAGTACTGAACTGTTAACTTAGGGTGAAAAAAGAGACTTCTGAGGATGTGGGATTTTGTTTTACCTTGTTCCTTCATAGAGCTCCAAGAAACCTGCTGATAGAGAGTGCATGGCAGAGCACACTGCACTAGGTCACAGGGCTCCTTGTCTTGGAAAATGTCTTGGTTATATAAAGAAAGTTGCTTGTCTTTGTTGCCAGTCATGATTATTCTTCATTGGATGATAGGGTGGAGCCTTCTGATATTTTTCAGGCGAGTCTTGAACTTTCAGGATTGAAAACTGTTATTTTACTGTCTACTAAGTATTGTTGTTAATGGTAAGGAATATAGACACTTCTCAGCAAATAAGCACGTACCTCCAGGAATATGCAAGTCTGGCAATCAACTTGCTAGCAGTGCTGCGAGAAACAATAAAGCATACCAGTAGGCATATTATTCTTTCTGCATACTCTTGAATTGAAATCAGTGCCTCAGACTCATCAGTCACTAGAAGAAGTGTGTATCTGCTGTTAGATCAAAAAGACTTGAAGAAAACTTTGTCTTCTGAAGCCCAGCTATTTCTCTTGGCTGAAACTAATTCTGAATTGTTTTGCCAACGTGGGGGTGGGAAACAAGGGGCACAACAAAAACCCTTTCCAAGACAAATATCTAATTTAGTAGATTTGGTTAAGCTGAAAGAGACATCAGAGCGGGCAAGTTTTGAAACACTGCTTTTTCAAGCTTAACAAAGCATTTTCTTTTAAAGCTAATTATTTCCCCAGTCCCGAGTTAAACCCTGCCTTCAGCCAGAACCAGAATTCCGGTAACACACTTGTACAAAGCTGGAGCACCTGCCATGGTCAAGGAGTAGGGACTTTGTCCTTTATTTTCTCTTCTGGCCATCCTTCAGAAGGGTAACCCAGAACATTCAAACCCATTAAGAACCAAGACTATCCAACAAGTAGTAAATTATGTGTTGATAAACCATGTTTGTTCTTCAGAAGGTAATCAGTAGGGCTCCCCATGGATGTGGGAAGCACTGAATTGCTGTTTCCAACTCTTCCTTGATCTCTAGTAGAGTTGCTTGACCTTAGTGAGTTTATCAAGAGGAAAGCTTTTAATAACTTGAAAGAAAGCAAGAACTGTGGAGCATCTGTAAAGGTGGAGCAACTTAGAGTCAAGTGGTAGAGCTTCTTCAATTGAATAAAAAAGAGAAAAACTTTGGTTTTTTTAGATTAACAAAAGTCTGAAGAATTTTTAGGTCAATGCTTTCAGGAAAACTTCTGCACAGTTTTACTAGTAATTTTTAAGAACAGTTCACTGAGACTGCTTTTGAATGCCTTTAGTACTCTTATACACCAGAGTATTACAGTATTAGAGAAGCAGTTTTGAGATATATTAATGTTCAGCAGTATATGTTATAATCTCACAAATCAATTGATAAAATGCCTCTGCAAATAAGAAAGCTTAACTTTCTCATCTCTGGTAAGAGCCTTGAAGCTGCTGCCTGAAATCCATGTCAGTGTGGGAACTGGGCTGTGAAAGGTCTAGTGATGCAAAGTAAGGATGGGGTGTCTCACACAGCAGGTCAGTTTAGGCCCAGTTTTGTATCACTGTTTGACAGTCTGGTGCATCAGAAACAGCTTTCTAGAGGCAGCAGTGAGTTCTGATCATCCCAGCTTTGCTTTTTTTAATTCATGCCTGTTTTGAGCGCTCTTCATCCGACAGCAGAAAGCACATGGTTTCGTGCATTGTTTCTGTGGTTTGGAGGTAGCTGTGCTTAAACAGTGGGAAAGCTGCTTGCTGGGTAGCCTGGGTCATCTGTGAGTGGGAGATTCATCTTGTGCACCAGGCAAGATCCTGAGCTAAACTTGGCACTTCAGACGGAAGGCTTTGCACGTCCTGTGGCACGGCCAGCTCAGAGTGCAGGGCTGCTTCCAGTTGCTAAATTCTCCCTGAGCCAGCAGCTTTAGCAAGTTTGTGCCACTGATTGCTAGTGCTCTGTGCTGCTGGTTAGAATTAGCCCAGGAAACCACGACCCTGAGGGGACTTTCTGAAGGGAATTTAAGCATAAATTTAACATTAAACATAAATTTATGTTTGAGTAAGCCAAGCGTTCGCTGGAGCGATTACACGGGATCCTCTGAGCTGACAGTCTTTGTGCAGCTTATGGCTGATCCTCTCTCCAAACTGGGGAATGAAGCAGCAGTGCCTTGATGGGAGAGCATAGTTTATTACCCAGTAGGTGCAATTTAAAAAAGATCTGAGGGAGAGATGGCAGACGTGTGAAGAACTTATGTCCAAGTAGGGTCAGTTATATTTAGATGCCCTGGTATATTTGTGTTTTGAAATGTCTTTTCAAGAAGTAGCGGTCTTAAAAGGAAGACCAAAGCCTTGCCAAACAACACGCTGTTGGATTTTACATCAAACCTTTAAGAAAGGATAATATTCACTCCAGGGAGAAAGAATGGCTGAATAAACATGTAAAAGCTTAAAAGGTACTGAGGTTTGGAGTAATCAGCGTGCAGTGTCCAGTGACGTTTACTGAAATTTTCTATAACAGCTCTGTAAATTCAGTCAGTGGAATGTAACCTACACTGTAATTATGGGGTTTTGCAGAGGCAGTTGCCTCTGACCAGTTTGTACCAAAGTTTGTTGAACCAGTATTTTTTTTGTTTAAATGCCCCATGGCTTTGCCCTTTCTAAGTCAGCAGCTCTTGAGTCTTAACCTCCAGCCAAAATTGCCAAATGTTTTCAGCAAGTCCTTCAAGTCTTTACCTTCTCCCCTGCTTTGGTGACCTAAACTGAGCACTTATGTAACTGCTTGATGTGATCCTCTGTGCCTTCTCCCTCTGGCATCCTCACCTATTACCTTTCCTTTTAAAATAGAATAGTGACTCCTTGGGAGGACACCTGAGTGTCTCTGTGGCTGTGCAAAACTAAGCCTGGTGGATTTCTGGTCATGGTCAGGGCCTGTGAGTTTTGATTTACTTTTTTAGGAACGTGCTTTATTCATTAATGAAATAACTAGTAGGAAAACCCCCTGATGGAACAAAAAACAAGTGGCAAAGATTTAGAAAAATGTTACTAGGAGAACAACAAATTATCCTTCTGTGTTTTTCCTTGCCAATTTAATATTTTATTGTGGACAGCTCAGGCTATTTTCCCCAAAAAAAACAGAATTCTTGGCAGCTGTCTAATGAAATGTTAATTTTTAATGGTGTTTTTTGTTTTGTTCATTTACATGCAGGTTTAGTCTGTTTGGTTGTTTGTCATGTGTTGGTGGAGTTTTTTTTTTGTTTTGCTGCTGTTGTTTGGTAAGTGTTTTTTTATTGTTGGTTTTGTTTGGTTTTTTTTTTTTTGTTTGTTTGGTTGGGTTTTTTTAATATTTTCTGGCTCATATGCAACCTAAGTTAGGCTGTGAGAGACTCAAATATAAAGAACGTTCCCCTTCCCTCTCATCACTGGTACATCCTTATTTGTTGCCTTTGGCTTTTACTAAGCCAGAAACCTGAGTTGATTTTCTTCTTTCCTGTTGTCCATCTGATCAGTGCTGCTCTCTGTCAGTTTGAGGAAAGGCCTGGTGTGCCAGCAGCCAGTTGTGTGCAGCAGTGAGTGAAGCTTTCCATCTTTTCTAGTATTAGCTACCAGTAGGGATCCGACACATTTCTATTCTCCCTGCACCCCCTACGTCCAACTAATTTTCTGCTGGTTCTGTGTTCAGTTTTATTTTACCACATGTTGCTGTTGCTGCTGCTTCTTTCTAGTCATGGAGACAAGTTCGGGCCACCCTCGGTGCCAGAATTGTTGTCTGCTCTCCTGGGAAGCCCCTGGTGTGGTGTTTATGATGCTACACTGTGCTTTTTCCATGTGTTAGGGCTGAAGGATTCATTGGAGATGAACAGGGCAGAGGGATGTGCGGGAAGGAGGCTGTTCCAGGGCTTAATGACCTACTGTAGTTTTACTTCTTTGTATACAATTTATGCCAATTCTTGTGATATTTAATCAGAAACCTACAGTACTGCTTCCCTCAAAGCCCTGGTTCCTGGAGACATGGGATTATAGGAGAAGCCTGTCTGGGTTTTTTGTATTCATGTGCGAGTTGTTTGTTAGTAGAAATAGATCCCTTGGTCCTTAGAGGAAAAATTTTAAAAATGTCACCCAGTAAGGTTCAAAACTTGAAGAGAAAATTAAAAAATAATGTATTATTTCTGTATAAAAACACACAATAAGGAAAAAGATCTCCTTGCCACTCTTTTAAGCTGTTTGTGAACAGTCTGGGCTGTAGTGTACTCTGGGAGGCAAGTGTGGAGCAGACCCTGCAGATTTGTATCTTGTGTTGCTTTACCCCTTTGCCAAAAATAAAAAGGATGAGGGAAAGATAACAAAGAAATCTTTGAGGGGAATTGCTGTTGTGGAAGGTATTGTGGGTATCTTGAACATCCCTCTGCAAACAGCTGCTGCTCCTCTTCTTATTTTTAAGTAGCTTTAAAATCAGGAGCTAGATAGTGGGGAGAGCGAAATCTTTGCCTGCTTCTAGCTCAGAAACGAATATTTAGTCATGTAGAAAGGGTTTATGAAAGCAGATTCCCTTTTCAAAGATGATTGTCACAGTAGCTTAAATTGTCTGCCAAGCATCATAATACAGTTTTACTACTGGAGGAAAACAAAAGCAAAAGATAAGCTTAACTCAGTGAAACAAAAGGAGAACAGAGGAGGGAGAACAGCAAAGAGTCTCACTGATGACAGGAGAGCACAGTGATTTCCCTGCAAGTAACAGCTTGAAAGGGGCTCCTAAAATAAGGTTAATGCACTAAACAGAGCCAGAGGTGTTTCCCTTCTGCAACAGGGCTAAGATACTGTGGTAACAAGTGTGGGCAAATGGGTTTGTGGGCTCCAGAGTGAAGCCACCCTCCTGTTCTCCAAGGAGGGGCTCTGAAGGCATCATCTAGGGCCACATGCCCATCCAAAAGTTTTGTTAGGCAGAGAAGGAAAGAGATTTCTATGTGGGAGGAATCATGAAGTGATGGGGACTTGGCCTAAACCAATTGCCGACCATTTCTTGCCATCTTTGTTCCTCTGCTGGAAACTGGATCACTTGGCTGATCTTGCCCTTCCCGTGTTTTCAGTTTTACTAAAGCCATGACTTAGGCCAAAAGATGACTCGAAAGAAGGTGTCCAGGTAAAGCAGTGGGAGATGTTTGCCTTTTAGATAAGTGGTTAGAAGGCACCAGCACTGCCAGGAAACCAGAGCTCACTACCAGTCTTAAAATGTCACAGATAAGTCTCTGTTTAGCCCTTGCAGTCTCTGTCTTCCTTTTTTTGTTTTTTTTTTTCCCCATTTCTTAAATTGTTTATAAATATTCATTATTGAATGTGAAATGAATGAATTAATATCAACCAGGTGAATAGTTCCTAGGACTGTAAGACATACTGTCTATTGGGATGTGACAAGCTATCTTAGTTCCCAGAAATTCAGCTCTGATCTTGCATATGCCTAGGCATTTAGGCTTCCTCTAGTGAGTATTTGTCTGTCTAGACTTAAACACAGAATGTGAATCTGCGTGTTCCACTGTTATCCTGAAATATGGAAAGACTTGCCAGGACCTTATTGCAGTTTGTCATGAAATGCCTTGTGAGCTCCACTTTCCCTATGAAAATGGGAAAGAATATATGGTAGAAAGCCTTATAAGCCTAAAAAAAGCCTGACCACGCTACTTTTCCTCTTTAAATGATGTGTCTGTGGTGGGGGTTTTTGTTGCTTGATTTTCAAATTTGCAAACAATATATAGAAAGTAATTACTAGCAGAATGGCAAATGTGTGACTCATGCTTGTCCCAAGCTCTTATGCCTGCACTGCCCTGTGGAATCAGTGGTGATGCTGCATGTAGGGGGTTTGGATGGTTGAACCTTGGGTTTAGACTTGTATAATTAATTAATTTCTTTCCTTGAGAAGGGGTCTCTTACGTGCACTCCAGAGCAGTGATGGTAAGCCTGCCTTTGCTGCCCTTCTCCATTGCCTGCATGAAGGACAGAGATAAAAGGGTTGATCAGGTGGCACCTCAATGCAGAGCTGCAGTGCCTGTGTGGCACAGGCTGCTTGTGGGAGGCTTGTGTGAGCTGCCTTTCTCTGGCCATTTGGCATACATGTACATTTTCAGTGTAACTTCATAACCAACTGATGCCTGTACTGCAATCAGTGTGACTTGCTAGTACAAATATATGTCAAGCCAGTCTAACTTTCCCTACAGTAGGATAATACCCTTTGGAGATAAAGGAGAAGCAGATTTTACACATCTTGGCATCAGTGTCTTGCTGTGGATCTCTGGTAGGTGTTGGATGCAAACCTGGATGGATAATGGTCATAAGAGTGATGAGAGTTTACTTATTGGTGTTCTATTTTCAGAAATGGTTGGCATAATGTACTGAGCATGGCTTGAAAAAGGCCTGTCCTGGCACCAGTTCTGTTCAGTATTTCTGTTTTCATAATGATTTGGATGATGCAGAGGGGAGTGTCCTTATTAAGCTTGCAGATGACGTGAAGCTGGGCTGGGCTATAAATACATCACATAAATAATATTTAAAAAAAATTTGGATGTGATTCATTGAAGACAAATGTAGGAACAATCACTTGGATTTGTGCAGAAGGCTTGCGAAAAAAGATCTGGAGCTGTGGTGTGTCACAAGCTGAACATGAGTCAGCAATGCCATTGCTGTGAGAACACTTTTCACAGAAATCAAAACTCCTTGTTGTGAGAAGCACAGCCTCACGTTGGCTGTGCTGCCTGCAGGGTCACCTGGTGTTACCCTTCTGCTGAGTGGATTTACTGTGGCTGGTTTGGGGCACTGAGCTTCAAGGGAAAAGTTGGGGTGACTGAGTTGATTTGACTTGAGGCTGGTTATCCAGACGAAGGTTGCCAGGAGGTGTGATAATAGGCTTCAAGGGAGAAATCTGTTCTCTGTATTCCTGGTGCTAGAAACTTAGATTTAATCAAGTGGAAAAGCCAAATGGTAAGACTGGGAGGATTTGGGTAGAAAGTTTGAGAGGCCATGGGGTCTGTTTGACAGCCTTTGACAACAGGCAGGTGAGGTCTGTTAGGTTTATGGAAAGCTTTGCTGCCTTATTTCCTGTGAATTAGAGTTGCTGTTCCAGCCCTGCTGAATCAACAGCCTTTCTGGGAATGAAAGTCACCATTACCAGTGCTTCTGTGTCATATGTCTCCTGTACAAGCTCTCACTTAGCCCCTGGGAGCTCAGGGAGGATTGCTGTGAACATGGGGCAAATGAAATGAGGGGGAACATGTTTTATTTATCTCTGTTCATGCTTTTGTCCAATCCCAATACAAACAGTTGTGTTGCAAGACTTTATGAAATCCGTGTGTCTGTTTGCTCCTGCTGTTGTGCATATCCAAGGCTGTCGTTGTGAGTCTGTACCTACATGCTAGAGTGCTGAGAAGGGTGCACTTGCATCTGTGTTTTCTGTGAGGGCCTTGAGCTCTAGTCTTGAGCTTTTGTCTTTGAGAACTTGTCATGGCAAGGATTGGTGCTACCAGGCTGTAGGAGGGAGCTCTTCTCCACTCCAGGAAAGCATGCCAAGAGGAAATGCAGGAGTCAAACCTGCTCAGAGCGTGGTTTGCAGCCTCTCTGATATGGTGGCAGTGCATGTTCACTTCTGCTGCTGCCTCCTCTTCCGTTGTGTTGGCACCCCTTTCTGCACTGTGTGATGTTTACAGGACCCCATAAGTGACCCGAGTCAATGAAATGAGATAAACTAAACCTAAACATTAAAAACCCCTTATTTTGCTGAAGGCTTTTTTTGGCTTAAGTGTGGTTCCCCACTTGAACCCACAGACAGCTGCACCAGCCCAAGTGGGTTTTTTGAGCAGGGAGAGGAATGAATGGAATGGGAGGGGTCGGAGAATGCCTGAACTTTTACTTGTGCCAGGGAAAGCAAGCCTTGCTGCAGCCTGAAGAATCCTACACCCAGAGCAAATGGCTCAAATCCAACTGCTCTGGAAGCTGTGGACTTCAGGTGTGCCACAGAGGCTGTGTGTGCCGTGCAGGTATCGTGTCTGTCAAGTAGCAAACAGGTAATTTGTATTCTGTCGCCTGTGTAAGCATTAAATTACATGCTGTTATAGTTTTGAAGGAAGGTATTTAAAGTCATCTAAACTTTAATAGAAACAAGATTTCAATTATTCTTGTAATGATAAGGATGGAAGTTTTCTAGTTTATCTAGAAAAAACCCTGTTCTTTAATGAACCTCAGTAATTAGAAATGCACTAGTCTATAACTGAATTTCTAATGAATAATCTATAGATTTAGCAGCTTCTGTCTTTTCTCCCCTTGTCCTTTGTAAAAAGTTCCCAGTAAGCTACATATTTCCCACTGTGCACTCATGGAGCATGCTACTGTCTTGCCATATGGTTGCTTTCCTCTAGCAATTAATAGGATTGTATGCAAAGGCCCCTGAATCTTTGGGGACTATATATTTGCTTGTGGTCTTGTCAGAACATGTAGCATTTCGATAGGCAATTTCTCACATTTATGTCCACTGAATAACAAGTTGCCCAAAAGACAGCATAGTAAAACTTAAACAGAGCAATTTGGTTTATACAGTTAAAAAAAAAATAAAATTAGAGTGGCTATATCTTTTCAAGATTCTTAGGTCATGTTCAAAAACTAGTTTTTAGGGCTGGATGCACGTTGCATGGATGCATGTAATCAGTTTCTTGGCAAATGTATTTACAAGGACGTTGTTTACAGTCATTTTTCCCCTGCATTAGTTAAAAATTAAGATGACTCCAAATAAGTAAACTTGAAGAAATAGCTAACATTGATAAAGATGTAGTAAGGGAAGGAGGAGAAATATTATGGAAACAGTAGTCCAAAGTCTCTATAAAAAGGGATTAAATAGTGTATTGATGTTGCTACACAGGGCACTTTTACCCCAGTTACATGAGCACTGAAGCATTTGAAGAGTATTTTAGATATTTTCCACGCAGGTTTTTCTTCAGAGATGAAAACTATAGGCACCTTTGAAGAACAATTTTTTGTCTGAATTATCTCCTCTTTGTGCTTCTGAAGCCTACTTACATGGCATTTGAAAGTGGCTATGCATGATTTCCCCTGCTCACAGCTCTCGTTATGCATCACGGCAGCAGCAGTTCTGCTCCAAGAGGCCCTCAGCACTGAGGGGTTTGAGCTGCTCTGTGGTGGAGCATCACCGATGCTACAAGACCCAATTCACTGGGATTTTGTTTTGTAGGAGCATCCAGGAAGTGTCTGACAGGTGAATCTGACCAAGGCTCAGTGAGAGAAGTCTTGTGTTCTTGTGCTGGTGCAGCGTGGGCTGCTCTGGAGGAAGGAGGTGTTTCAAGAGTGAAAATATGGCTCAATTGCTTTAATGGCACTCTAAGAATCTGCACTGGTTCGTGAGTTTTGGGCAACTCTGAACAAGCCTTTTGCTTTAGGACTATTCAGACTGTAAACTTGTGGAAGGTGGAATATGTCCTCTTCTGTATGTACTACAGTGTCTAGTGAAAAGGGACCTTTCTCTCCTTAATATTATCTCAGAGACGGGCAGATCTTTTTGGGTGGAATTCAGTCCTGCCAAAAGAAATGGAATGTGAGAATGATGTATTGCATCTTCTGCACAGAGATCTGAACAGCACTGGGGACACAGTGGGTTAACAAAGCTGACACTCCAAGGAAGTCAGTAGGTGTTCTAGTGCACCAATATTATGGTGATTTGATGGCTTGCTTACCTGCCATGGCATTAAGGAGGTTGTTCAAACCTCATTTTTTTTTCAATATATCCGGAAAGGGCAGAGAGAGGATGATGGCAACTAATCCTCTTGTGATGCTGGAGATGATGACTTTACTAAATCTGTTAGATTTCTCTGGGTCTGCCTGGAAACTGGCTTAGGGCAAGGGATTACAAACCTTGAAACAACTATCAGATGCAGAGTTGCAATGAACTGCCAGTGGGTCTCACTTCTTAAGGTCATGTCTGCTTTATGTGCAAACCTTGATTCCAGGATGCCTCCTAAGCACCTTGGGGAAAAGTTCTCCCCACATCTCCAGCTTAACTCTGAAAGGTCAGCAGCTGTATTTTTTCTCTTCTTCCTCCGTTGCCCCTGCACTCTGGAATGGAAACATGAGTACATCACATTCAGCTGTGCCCTGTGAGCATGAGCTTTGCATCCTTGAGTACATGCAAAGGATACCAGGTTAATCTCTCTCTGCAGACCTGTTGAATCTACATCAAAGAATTTGATCAGGGGTTTTAGTACAGCAAATGCAGCTGTCTCTGTGTTGTTGCTGTTAAAGATGCTTATATGATCTGACAATGTTAACCAGTGGGTGACATAGCTAAGTCTAAAAGGCTGTTGCACAGGAAGAATCCATTAAATTTCATGGTCATGGATACATTTTGCATTTTTAGCTACCCTGATGAGGAAGGAAACTGATTTGTTGTGGAGTAACCCAAAGGAATTTGGAGCAGTTGATCAACCTCTGTTCCTTTCCCATTAAGTGTCTTCAGCTAATACCTGGACTGGAAGTAACTGGAATGCTGTGGTGCTCCAAGAAAAGTGATTGTGTTTATAATTACATCTGGTACAAGAATATCAAACAACATCTGAGTCAATAGGAGCTGTACTCTTATTTTGAGCTTCTCTTTTTGGCATGTGAGTGGTGGGGAGGAGTCAGCCCCCCTTCTGTGGTGGCTAATTACATTTCCCACATGACATTTCTCTCTCCTTGACATATCCCATCATTCGCATCAGTGATGATTGTCACCAGCCCCCCTGGCATCTCCTGTGCTTGCTTGAAATACGAAGCCATTTGTTTAGGGAAAAAAAATCCCAGTGTTTTTTTTTCCGCTGTCCTAATTTTCTCGCCAACTTAGTTGAGATACTCTGTGAGGTTTTTATTCTCATAAACAAGCTTATTCCCCAGACAGCTTTTTCCCAAATGTCCCAGCCCTGTTAGATACGTTGGTTTCCATGTGCTTGTTACCTGCAAGAGGAGTGTGTCTGACATGGTATTTTTGTAACTAGAAAAACATATCTATATTCTGTACTTAATAGAATACAGCTGTTCTGTGTATGGAGTCTGAGCTGGTGAAGCTTTTTTTAAGTAGGCATTCTCTACATGTCTGAGTGTCCAAACAGAAATATTCTATGTACATAATGTATTAAAAAATGACACCATCTTCTTGTCTTCTGGAGGACAAGAAGGTTTTTATCATTTTAAAGCCTCTCAAGGAAATGAAACAATGCAGTTGTACTGGTTTATTTGTCTTGCTGCTGTTGTACCAGTATCCTATTTAAATGGTTTTATTTCAGAACAAGGATCCACATGGAGGTAACAGCAATTGTAATAGCTATTCCAGGAACTGTTGTAACAGAAATGAATGCAGTGCAGCTTCCTGGGAAGATGGTGACCTTTTGGTCTGGTGCAGGCTGGCCCTTCTGCCGAGTCTTCTTCCATGCAAAGTCTCGTAGGAATGGGATTAACACTGTGATTTAGGGGAGAGTGCTGCCTACTTTTTTACTTCAACATGAACATTGCTGAGAGCTGCCCAGAGTCTCTGACTTTGTTTTTATTAATGAAAATAATTTCCCTATGATGTTGCCAAACTATGTTGCAAAGTTGTTTCCCCTTTACTTAGGCACTGCTGTGCCAGCAGATGTCCAGTTTCTGCCTCTCTAATTGCCTTTTAAACTCTTCCCTAATAACAAACTCCCACCTTTTTAAATACTCCAGGATATGTGAAGCTTCATTTTTTATTTTTTTTTTTTACTTCAGAAGTCAGGACTGAAACCTGACCAAGCAATGGAAAATTAGATTTAAATCTGGGAAAAGGTTCCCTGTGCTCCTTATGACAATGTGTTCAATTTTTATGTGTGAGCTGAAAAAGAGGACAGGAAACGATGCAGAATTATTTAGGTTGAGATTGAGGAGCTGGGCAAGGGGCATCAGGGATACCTGGGAGGGAGGGGAGAAGGGTTGTGGGTGCAGTATGGGGCACTCAGCATAGGAGGAATTATACCTATGGCTGAACCTTGCTGACTTCTGAATTAGGAGAATTCTCATGGGGACTCAAGGCTTGGGCATTAAGGTGAGCTCTGCTCAGTGCAACGTGGTGGTGAATGCTTGATGACAATTATTGATTCAGGTCTCAGAAACTGGCATATATATTGGATTTTAGAGGTGATGTGGTGGGCTATCTGAGAGGAGCAGACAGTTTCTGCTCCCCCTGATGAGTGGATTCAGTCACAAGACCAGCAGTTGCAAGACATTGAGCTTGAATGGAGTTAACAGCTTGGGGCAATTAGGGTGGTGCTTTTCTGGAGGATCTGTTTGTCTCAGTAGGGGACAACTCTTTGGAGGTAAAAAAAGCAGAACTTAAAACTATTCAAGTCTTTGTCCTTTGCCAAAGGCAGTGCTGAAAAATATGAAGCAAGATGAGGGAATGTCATATATATGTCTGTGCATGTATATATGTGTAAAATACATATAAATATTTTTATGTAGGGGATGGCAGTGGAAGATTTGAAAGGTTCTTACTCTTGGAAGCACAAAAAAGATCCCATCTCTTGAATAGGTAAACCAGTACCGGGTCTGCTCCCAGTATATCCCTGAAGAACGTCCTGGAAAAGTCTGTCAGCCTTCTCTTGTATTGAAGTGTAAGATACATCAGATTCTGCATATCCATTTTAATCTTTTGTGTTCTTAGTTAAACAGAAATGTTCTGAGAGTGCTTTTAGTCTGTCTGACCTTGGTCTGACGTTCCCAAAGGATCTGTGCAGCTAATCAAAGCCATGTTGGACCTACATGGTGGTAAGTGCCTGATACTATATCAGGGTAGTATACTTTGAACACATTCTAAAAGTGAGTTACAGTTAACCTGGAACATTTTGAGCAGGTACCAGGATATTAGTGCTGCCCCAGCTGTGATGTATTGGTGGCCTCAGGGACTCAAGATTTAGTTAATGAAAAACTCTGATGTTGCCTTTCCCTGTTTCCTTCAACTGGCATTGAATGCAAAATCCTTCAAGACTTGAAACCAAGACCACAAAGTTTGGTAGATGTAAAGGCAGAGGGGCTGGAGGTACGGAAAGAACTTCCAGCTGCACTTGCAATCTGTGATATTTTATGTAATAAGGCACATTAGTGAAGTACCATTCAGCTGTAATGTGATAAACTTTAACTGAGGTATAACAATGGTTTGAGGAATTCTGCTCTTATTAGTATAAATCTGTAGACTCAGGTTATTCTGATTCAAAATTGTGCAGTTTAAAAAAAACTATGGTCCTCTGTTTCTTTAGAGCTTTGCTTATCAGAGCATTTAGGATAAAATCATGCCCTTGTTGAAGTCAATGGCAAGGCTCACACTCCTTTTGAAGGTGTCAGGTTTCATCCATCGCAAATTGCTGAACATTATAGAATTCAGTCAGATGTAATCAAAATAGAAATGCAAATTGGTGTCATCTCATAATGTAGCAAATACGGGGGGAGTATCTTGCTGCTGGTGGTGTGAAAGACACATCTGTGTGTATTTTTAATGCACCTATGCTGTGAGGAACAGATTTAGATACTGTGTCATTATGATCACAGGGGAGAGGCATTTGCACTGTCATTGACTGATGGCTTCTGCTCAGTCCTTGTTCTTTCATAGTAAGGAGTCTAGAGATTGTGATGGACAAAGCAGAAAAAACTCTGTAGCTGTTTGCTGTGGTTTCAGATACCAGTGACCTTCTCTCCACTGCTGGGATGTCAGATGTACCAGGAGTGGTGAGAGACAGTGGAGTTTGACTCTTTGGCAAACCAAGGGAAGGCAGAAAAAGTACCCATGCATTATCTGTGAGTTACTGTGATGATAAAATTACTGAGTGCTGATTTCAGAGTCCTGTGTGGATCTCCTCAAATCACCCTTATACTGGAGAGTGTTTTCAGGTAGTTTCTAAAAATATTTGAGGTAATTTCTTAAAATATAAGAAATACTTTCCAGAAGCCAAATCTGATTTTTAACAACACTTTCCAGAGAAAAAGTTCTCAGGACGTGATGTGCTGATGATGGGATTTAGGTTATTTACTTGGTGCAGTCAATGCACTGATTAACTCTTCTTGAACCTTTAAGAAAATCCCAAATTCATCAGAACTACTATTTTAAAACTTGGCCTTTAAAACATTGAGGGGGAAGACCACCTCTTCCAAGTTATCTGAGTCAGCGTGGGAACCTTTGTTAATCCAACATGATTCATTTTAGGGAATGCAGCTGGTGAATCAGAATGGGGCTAGGGTGTTGAAGTGGGGGAAAGTATCCTATTTTATCTTCCAAGCAACGACTTTAGCTTGAAAGCTGGTTCTTTCCTCTCTTTCCCTGCTAATATAATGGGACATAGCAGTGGAGGAGAAGTATGAAAAAACTAGTTGGCAGAGTTGGAGACAAGTTGGACAGTGATGAGATAGTTTTGGAAATGGTTGTGTGGAGTTGCATAACTGTCAAGTATTGTAAGAAAATGGGATCAGCATGTTTCTTCAGTGTGAACCAGTGTGTGCCTGGATGGGTTATGAGGAGGAGCACAGGTGGGGTGTGAAGGCAGTTCTGGATAAAATGAGCTATATATTTGTGGTCTGTTATTTAGGAAGCTTTGATTAACAGCTCTCCGTGAGGTTTCTGAGTCTGTTCAGCATTTCTGTCACCAAGTATTGTGGAAATGAGGAGAATGTTCCTGCTGTTAAGGCAGTCATAAAAGAATATGTAAAGTAAGTATTTCTGGTAGCATGGTGAGTTGATTCACTTAAGGTTTTGAATTAAAATTTCTCCATGAGTGTGTGCCGTGGTCAGAGGAGAGAAATCTGTAAGACTTTTGAGAAGGAGCTAATACATCCTGCTGACGCCTGTTATAGTGTGACATGAGATTCCTTTATGCTGGATCACCATGACTAGAGGTGTTCCCTTCCTTTGTAGTGGTGGTTGGAAGCTAACCAGGAGATGTGAGCTTGTCTCATTTCTGTAATGTAAATTCTAAGTGCTGCTCTGGGGCTTTTAATAGTTAACTGCTTCGATGTCAACATATTAAGCTGCAGGGTGTCCCCTAGGTAAATGCAAATTATCCTAATAATAAATTTAAATAATATTTCATAGGAGTGTACCTACACCAGCAGGATGGAGAGTGGGAAGGAGGGAAAGGAAGGCAGTGGGGTTTTGCCTGGGCTTCTAATAAAACTTGTATAATTGAATGTGTACTAAATGAGAGCAGCCTCTAATGAGAGTAGATGAGCAGAATGACAATTGAGGCTATGCACTTTAAAATCAGAAATGAGGGCAGTAAACATACCTGGTATTAGATAGCCAGATAACAGAAAGTTTAAGACTTAATAAAAGTGAGCAATGTTCTTTCTTCAGGAACACAAAAAAGATTCCTGTAGCATTGTATCATGTCCTTTCTTTGTCCTTAATCAGCTGCAGCAGAGGCTTGGAGTTCAATACATATTGACTTAGAGCACATGCTGAAGTCTGAACTACTTGGGTTTCAAAACTTTTGATTGTTGGGAGCAGCATACTAATCTGGGTTAAGCTATCTGTTCTTTTCAAGTTAATTCTGCAGTGTAGTCACACTTTTAATTCTAACATATTAAACTCTGAGCTGTTTAAAAATCCATGCATCCCTACCACTGAGCAGCTTGTTGGAAGAGCAAGCATATAAGTTATTACAGAACTCTGATTGCCTTGAGAGCAGCATTGCCTATGTCCATTAATCTCAGTAACATTATATACACATAATATATTGATAAAATGTTAATGACCTAACTTAATGCCAATAAAATCTGGAAATGAGGGTGTAGGAGTTCAAAGTGTAACACTCTTTAGCCTTCAGTCATTCTGCTTGGTTTATTTGTTTGCTTGCTGATTATTTTTTTCAAACTTCCCCCCCCTTGCATTACGCCAGACTGTAGCAAAAGCACACATTGTGCCCAGATTCTAAACCAGTTATTCACACATCAGAGGATGAGAAATGTCCTCAGACAGGCCACTGCACAAATGTTTTGATATTCTGGTCTCCTTTGCCAACTTGTGCAGTTCTTTGGGCACCTTCTGTGCGTGGTGCCTGTTGCCCCCATGCTGCAGCCAACAGCCGGTGCCCCCCGTTGGCACCCGAGATTGAGTTGTCTCGTGGCACACCAATCACTTGGTCCTGGAGTTAAAAGGCAGCTGGTAGCTTAACAGGTTTTCCCCTGCAAGTAAGAGCACACTGGGTTGAATGCACCAGGAGCCTCTCAGAATATCTGTGCTAATGATCAGTAGAACCAGCAGCAAACACTTTTTTTAAATTGCTGCCGAGCCAGGCTTTGCTGCTGGTACCTGCACAGCTCTGTGAAACCCGATGGGTTTCTGTAGCTGGAACTGGGAGAAAAATGCAGCCCGGGTAAGGTATTAAGGCTGCCAAGTATTTCAATTAAAACTTAAATCTGAACTCTGCATCACGTTGAATGGACCGAGGAGAAACAGAGCAACAAAAATCAATATAAAGAAATAGTTCATGCTAATGACGTTTAACAGTCCTGCCCTGCAGTGTGTTATCATCTGGGGAGGAGGCAAGTGAGTTGGCTATTGAAATCTTACATAAAGTGTGAAATGAAGAATGTGTGCTGGAGGGCATCAATATAAATCTCTTAATATATTTTAAATTTTTCCCCTCCTAATTAAGCCAAACGAAGCTTATGGTGATCTTCATAGGATTTTTGAGAAGAGGGGAAAATGAACTGAGTCTTCATTCTGTATATTGAAAGTTAATTCTAATAAATCAGAAAGCAAAGATCTTGTAATAGGAAGGTATTTTCTGCACTCACCCAATTAAATGTTAGAAGCTGGATAATGGAATAATTGTAGTTACTCAATTGATACAAAGTCATAATAGCTTCAGTACAACTAAGAATCCAAGGCAGTAAAATGCCAGTGGTAAAATAATAAAAGCATTATTTCAATAATAATCTCAAGTTAATTAGAATAAGGCAGTGCAACGTATTTTTAATACTAGACAAAAACAATTAGCATAGTACTTAGTAACAACAATATCCTTATTATCTGAGAGACAAAATAGGATTAATACAACAGTAAAGCATTGAAACAATATGTCAACAAAAGAACACGGAGGAAAAATGATTTCGTAAATAGCCCAAGCCCCAGCACAAGTGATGGAAATTTCCACCTCCAAGGAAAGGAAAACTTGGTTGTAGCAGATGTATGGATGAGTTTCTTAATAGGAATATGGTCCTTTCCCTATGCCAAATGTTTATCCATGTGGATTCTTTCTTCACAAAATGTCTTGAGTATGTTCTGGTTATTCCTCCCTCTTTTTTTTTTCCTGGCAAGATTGATACATGATATATTCTCACATGCCTGCCTAAGTACAAAATAACTGAAAGTTAGGGCTAGAGGGATTATTTAAAGTATGGTCTGACCTCCTGCAAAGCACAGACCAGAGCATTCTGCCCTGTTACTCCCATATTATCAGCCTGACATTTGAAGGAGATCTGTGTTGTAGATGCCCCAAGTTTCAGGACTGTTTTACAGCATGTGGCAGTCAGTGTTCTGACCCCATCACTTCTTAATAGGGGAAAATCTGCAGCATATTTTGTTGCAGTTGCCCTGATAAAGATCTGGAAGGCTGAGAAAATATTAAGCATTCAAACCAAGCCCCATCCTATGGCTGCATCCAGCCTTCCATGGGGATGTGTGAACATGGGCTTTTTATTTGCAGGGAACAGTCAAGAACAAAATGCTGATTTTTGTTCTTAAAATCTTTATAGTTGCTTTCAAGGTGATCCACTGAATGTGCTTTTGTCCCTTGTGGGCTCTTGGGTTGTTGTTATGTGTTCAGTGTTTGAGGTGGAGCCAACAATCTCCTCACCTGTGCCTGTGCTGTTACTGGTGAGGAAAACAAGGTATTCCTTCTCCAAGAGGGAAAAATTAGTTCAAGTCCTCTAAGCTTCACTGTTTTGCTTCTTCTGGCTTGCATTTAATTTCAGGCTAATCTCAGATCAAGAGGCTGGTTAGGCTCTCTTCTCACCCTTGTTTTGAAACTTTTAGGAAGGATAGATACAAAGTGTGTGCTCAATTATGTCCAGGCCCTATCCCTTGCAGGATAGGATACCTTGGAATGCTCTTTTGTCTTTGCTTTCCAGCTGAAGTGATTAGCACAGATGGGAGGCTTTTGCTGGTGCAGCCTGACCCTGAGCTCAGCAGAGGTGACAGTGAAGGTCCTGTTGGCACAGAGGGGTGGAAGGGGCGCTTGGCTTCCCTGCTGAGACACCCAAAAATGCTCATCAACTCTGTTCTGTGCTGAATGTCCTCATGCAGCCACCTCGTGGGAAGGGCTGTCTGTTGGGTGGACCTGAGTCAGAAATGGTGACCTATATGGGAAAAGCCTTGCAGAGTTGTGCTGTAGAGAAGGGATATGGGGAAGGGGCACAGGGGAACTGAGAACGGGCAGCTCTTGCTTGCTGCTACTCACCATGGAATAGATCAGGAGAGCTGGATGCCTGTGAGCTGCCTACAATTCTTTGGAAAGTTAGTTCTTCCTTGAAAGTCTTGATCTTTTTGCTTTCTATACATGTTTGACTCAGAAATGAATGTGCTTGCATTCTGGCAGACTCCTCATTAGTACTGGTAAAAGAAAGGCAGTGGTTTTGGAGAAACTTGGCTGTTCAGAGAAATACTAAGCATTCCTGCACAGCTACTGATATCTGGATTATAATATCTGCCACGTTGCAATAATATTTTGCAATTTAAGCCCCAGGACATAAATTCAGGAACTGCAGTATAGTCAATAAACTAAAAAATTGCTTGGTGTGGATAATTATGGCACTGATCTTGCATTACATTTTAACCTACATGAGACCCTGCTGACTTGACAGTGTTAGTTACTTCCTTTTCTTGTAATACATGTTACACTGCTTTGGTCTAGCATACTGGCCAAAAAAAAAAAAAGGGCCATGGATCTGTTCCATTATGTCTATTCCTGTTTCACAGTACAGCTATCTGATAACCACTAACTAGTTTGCATTCTGAAAAATCTAGAAGATGCACTGTAGGAGGAATTGCTCTAGAAGCATAACTTCAGTTTATTAGAATGGGCTCTTAGCATTTTATTCCTTTTTGTCATCAGTTAAGTTTTTGCTGTGAGTTGTCCCTTGGGTTTTATCACTGGGAATAATAGCTGACATTTTGTTGGGGAGCACAGGGTAGTAGAGAAGGTTAGGAAACTTCTCTATTTTATGTTGTGACAGCTTCCTGCTTAATCTAGATAAAATAAGAATCCTAATTAGATGTGTCCTATGATTTAATTTGTAGCATTTTGCCTCCTGTTAATTATAACCTACTGTCTGGGGAATAGGTAAGAGAGGGCAAAGTCTCGCATACAATCAAGCATTTGAAAGAACCAAAATATATAAGCTAATTCCCACAAACCTATCTCCAAGAGAGAGGCATCTCCCAAAGGCCCTTTACACGATGGGAAAGCTCTTATTTTCTGCAACATCCTAATGTCTCTGTGTTGCTTGAGATTTTCATGATGCTGTCAGCTGCTGCAGACATATGGCTCCAATTGATTTGTCCTGACAATAACAGTTACCAGCACTCATTTCTCCACACTAAGAATGAGGCACATCTGTTATAAATTTGTTGACTGTCAAGGACCAGTAAAGACCTATCTGAAAAACATCCTTTTTTGTCTTGTACTTCTCCCCACCCCCTCTGAAGCATGGTTGTGGCCTGCTGTCCAAGACCATGGCTATTTAAAGGTCATTTCTGTGGCATAGTGTATATCATGGGCATTGATTTTTGTCAAGAATATATTGCTGTGACTAAATAATTCCTGAGCACACTTAGTCATTTTATTCTGGGAATTCTCAGTTGTTCAAAGGGGGGTTTGGGATCTGGTTTGGTTTCTACTCAGGGACAGTGATTTTGCCCCTTAGTCCCATTTCAGGCTGAAGGTGATTATTTTAGTGTGTACTTTTGCCTTTGAATGGCTAACAGGTTTATTTTATTTTGAGTCTGGGCTAGAAGATTCCTTCAAACTATAATGGAACCTTATGGAAGGAAGAAACCCTCATAATCTTTTACAGTATGGCGAGCATACACAGAAATGCTTCTCCAGCATGAGGTTATACCTCTGCCACCCAAACCCACTTCATTTCATGTACATCTTCCACCAGTCTTTTCTGTGGCTGAATACCTGAGTGCACTTTCTGACTAATGCAGTCTGTGAACTTCTCTCATCACCCTACGTTTTAAAAGGACAAATCTGTGCAACTTTCTGGATGAAATATTCCACTGACATTCAGGTCTGATCCTGCATTTTAACTCTGATTTGACTGATAGCCATCAGATACCAAGGAATGATTTGTCTTCTCTGCACCTATTTTTCCAATGCTGACCTCCTTTGCAAAATGCAGTGGTAACATTGTACAGCAGTTTTACCCAGCTGGGATAGAAAACGTCCATGACACGATGGGAGCCCGGGGATGAGACTTGCCATTGTCTTTAAGCTCCAGTGTGTTCCTGTTGCTCTCGTTCTCCAGAATCAGAAAATGTAAATATCTAACAGGTATGGGAACTTTTCCTCTGTTGGCACTGTAGGCAAAATATGCCTTCCTTCCAGGTGGCAGGGCGAGTAGGATGGACAGGCACTGCAGGTGTTTTGCTTCTCCTCTGACTGGCACAGCTCATTCGAGGATGGATTCTGCTCCCTTGCTCTGCACTTCACCTGCCATAAAATGGGTATAATAATACAGAGCAACAGAACCTACTTGTTATGCTCTATTTCAGCAGGAGGAATGTGGATCTTGGCTTAGGACCTTTACCCTTAGACTGTGCAAAGATGCAAGTTCTAGCTTACAGGTATATGTGAGGCTTAGTGAAGTTTAGTTTTGCCTTTTCTTTGAGTTTGCATAAAAATGATAAAGTTTCCATTCCTGCTTCTCATTCAATAGCACAAGCTGGGATTCATAACACTGCAAGGGAAATATTAATTTAAGAGAAAAATCCTTTTCCTCCACTTTAAATTAAATTTAAAATGAAGGAAGACATCTCTGTTCCTCCCATGGTAATCTTTCTTTTGTTTTTAATACAACGTATTATAACGTCATAAATAGAAATGTAATCTTATTAAAAGACACACAGCAAGTGCTACATTATTAGAAATTTTTTTAAAATAATAATTTGACCAAGTTGAAATATTAATGTAGCTGGCTGGAAATTGCAGTTTTTTACTAGGGCACAGTCATTTTTTTAAAAAGCAAATTAAAGTATATATATTTTAAAGAAGTCAAATTTCCGATAGTGCCAGCCTTTTATGAGCATGTTCTGGCATCATTATTTTTTAAAAAAATCTCTACTATTTATTCATATATAAAGTAAAAAAAAAAAAATTAAAAATATTCCTTTTTTTTTCCCACCCCCTTTCCCTCCTGTAAATATGGTCTGCATTGTCTGTAAGTGGAGTAGGAACAAAATTATATTAAATCGCAATTTGACTGTCCCTTGGCTTTTATATAGTTCAAATAAACTTACATCAACCCAAGGCTCTTGCCTGTGCATTACATGGTGTGTGTGTGTGTGTAACACCTTCTCACTTACCTAATTCTCAGGGGCATGAATGCAGAGTCTGCTGAATATCTCAGCTGTGTTAGACCTCAATGGCAATTAAGAACTTGCAGCTCTTTCAAGGATTTCTTTCTTCCTGACTTGATGTATTCCTTTTTCCTTTTTCCTTACCTTACCTGTACTGAAAATAATGATGAGTTATTGATTACGTGTTGCTTAATGGGCTCTAATAAATTTACACTTACAATAAAATTCTCAAATGAAGTGTTTCCAGCTAAATTGGGTCTGGTTCCTTTGCAGTTAACACTGCTCTACTGCAGTGGGGTGGCTCAAAATTGCAAAGCGGCCTCCTGCTCTGTGGCTTTTGTTGTTATTGTAGTATTTAGACTTACAGAGTGGGTCACTGATAAGGAAATAATCAGTGCCATCGCAGATCATGACAGGTACTCAGCGATAACTTCAGCAGTCCGTGGCTGTCAGTGCAACACCAGTCCATGTGATGCTTCTGTTGCTGCTTGTGTTGTCCTGTCCCCAGTCTGCCCTGGCAGTGCTGCTCTGCAGTCCCAGATTCCTGTTTCTGCCCTTCTGTTCCAGCTGCCTGGAGCCAGGAGAGGCTGTTATTGTGTTCCTGTCCCAAAAGGGTTTATTTTTTTGACTGCTGCCAGACCTGCCACCTGAATGTGATCTTCAACCCAGACCATACTGTGTCTGAGCGTTTTGCATTCTTTCTATGTAGCATTTCTAAGAAATAGCCTTCCTACTCTATCCCCCCAGCCGCATATCTCCCAGGGTTCTATCCCTGAGCAGTTTGAAGGATCTTCACTGGTCTCTTTAGCAATTTGCTGGTCAGTCTGGTTTCCAAGTCTGTCTCTCTGAGTCTGGACCTGTTTATTGCACCAACCTCCTTCACATTCCCTGTGGCTCAGTCTTGTTGCTGATTCCAGCTGAGGCTGACTCTGGTCCCTTGCTGCTGTTCAGTTTTGAAGCCTCAGACTCTGTGCTTCTGTCCTGTGTATTGAGGGATGTATGAGGATCGTTTGCTGGGATATTTTTGGGGTGTTGGGTGATTGTGTTTTGGAGTGCCAAAATCCTGGCAAGTCCTAGTATCTATCTTAATAGGATAATGGCTTGAGCCCTCTCTGTTGGAAGTTAAGCTTCTTGCAGGTTCTTGGTATTTCAGCAGATCTGCTTAAACAAACTTCTTATCTCATGTTTGTATCTTTTATTTCCTTTCAGAGCAGTGCAGTAACCAGAGGGATACACTCCATGTGAGCAAGGATGATCTTTGTATATGCTGTGTTAAGATGGATCATATCAGTTGCCAAATGTGCCAGTCTTTCTTTTCCTGTAGCTTTAAATCTAATCACATACAGTAGATGATATTTTACTAATCGTTGTTACCATTTTTTATATCTATTTCAAATCTGTGTTCAAATCTGATTTGGTTGTTGGTTGGCAAGTAGCTTGGGTATATAGAAGTACATCTTTGTAGTACATCAGTTTGTTCATCAGACAAAATTACTATGTTAAGAGTCCTCTCCCCCACCCCCCCTGAAATTTTGATACATGTTTTTTTGAAGAAGTCATGAAAGGATTTAAATCCAAAGCTGAAAAGCCTGACTGGAACCGATTGCTTTGAGCTTCTTGTTTACAAAATACAAATTGGGGGTAAAAAAAAGAAAGACAATGAGGTTTTCTTATGAGTAGTCTTACTTCTGATTTCTCTAGCAAAGGCTGTGGTATGTATGGTGAATGTAAAAAAGAATATCAATAAAAACATTTTTAATGGTGAACAGGTTTGTTTTTTTTTGAGGAAAACTCATTTGTTATAGTCCGTGTGCTATTGAAAGAAGTTCTTCATAGTTGTAAGATGCAGCTTTGCAGATCCCTGACATGGATAGGATGAATGCTGTCACAGAGCAAGCTCTGATATGCTGTCAATATTTCATGCATTTGTTACTTAAAAAGTAATTTCCTTATAGTAATGTATTTTTAAATTGCTTAGAGTAAAAGAGAATATGTTTTGATAGGAATATCTCCTTTTTGTGGACAAACTAGAACATAGGATATTGCCATGAAGAAATCTTGTAAGTATTGCATAAAAGGATGAATCTGTTTTTTAACACTGACACTGGCTGTACAAGAGATGGAATATTGTTACAGCTCACAGTGAAAACATCAAAGAAGCAGCATAAAATACAGAAATAGCAACTGTGGAACACGTGCACACTTTGGAATTAACTTGCCTGGGGGGAGTTATCTTCTTGAGTAATTAAACTTTCTGTGGGTATTGAGGACCATTCTGGGGCTTTCTGAGTCAAGTGGGGACTAAGTACAAAGCTGTATTATAATTAAATAGCCAAGCAATCTGCTTGGGAAGTGAGAAACCTGCAGCAGTCAACAACCTTGTTTCCTGCAGGTGGGCTGAAGGATCATAAGAACCCTCATGAAGAAAACAATTATATTTGTCAGGCTATGGGCTCTACACCAGATTCATCCGGTCTTTCAAGGCACAGTGCTTTTGTTTGTGGTTTTTAGTAATTTAAGTGCTTATAATAACTGTAGGATTAGTAACACTGGAAATGGGAATGTTGCAGAGTGGTTGAGACTGGAGTGGGAAGGGAGTGAGTTCTGTGCCTGAGCCTTCCTGAGGTGCTCTGGGGGAAGTGAAAGTTTGGATGTTGAGTGTGCAGCTCCCCAGCTGTCTTCTACCCATGCCAGGACTGAGTTCTCTCTCTGGTTGGCCTGGCAGTGTGGGACCTGCTCGGGTTGGTTGGAAGGCTGTGTGCCTTTCTCCTGCTGATCCCTTTTGCTCTGGTCTCCACTCTCAGCCAGAGCTGATCTGCAGTGGCACTCAAGCAAATCATGTGTTGTTTCCAGCACTTGTATGCACTGAGCATCTCCTCTCAAACCTGCCCCTTGCTTAAATGATTGTGTTCATTTGAGCTCCCACCGGGGCCTGCCACAAGGTGAAAGCATCCCTTTGTTCTTTGCAGAGCTCTTCATCTCCTCCTCTTTCACTCTTGTGCTGTGAGAGCACTTCTTGCCTGAAGATCAACACTTCTGAGTGCTCTAAAATCTAGCTCTTTATGAGGCTTGTTATGAAAATTGATGTGTGAAACAAGGAGGTAGAAGGTGGAGTGGAGCATTGGAGCCTTGAGAGGATGAACATGAGCACACCAAGGCCTGGCCAGGCAGGGCTGAGCAGTCTTGTGGCTTGGCTGTCCAGGCCAGTACAGAGTAGGGCACAAGGTTGATGTTAAAGATGCCTTGATTCATTCCATATGTCATCCCCTGTCATCCCTCCCTCCTTTGCCCCAGGTCTTAGATTTTTTTGTTAAAAATGAATTTATTTCTTTTGAGTAATGGGCCTCAAACAGCATGTGGCACTGCAGTGACAGCCTTGCCAAAAACTGTCTAAAACTGAGTTATTGCTTCCAGTATCTCTGTGCATGTGCCCCAGGATAGCAATTGCCTTTTTCTGCAGTGGTATTGCAGCATGAACTTTCATCTAATTCATTATCCACCCTAATACTCAAGTCTTTCTGCATTACTGCTTTCTAAACAGCACTCTCTCACTTCATTCCTGCACTGATTATTATTTCTCCCCAACTGCATAGCCTTACATCTATCTTTAGTGGAATGTCTCACTTACATCAGCCCATTTCGCTGAGCTTGCCAGGCAGCTGAATATTTTTGAGGCATTCTTGCTTCTCCTCCTCTTGGTTTAGCATCATTTACGTTTACAGAGTGTGGCATTAGCTTTGTCCTACAGATGGTTAAATTGGTTGTATGGAAAGAACAGTGATGCTGTGCCTTCTCAGCCCATGCTGAATACCACCACTGCATCATTACAAAGGGAGCACCATTGCTGGCAATATTTGTCTATTTACTGCATCTGAGCTCTGTTACTGCTTTTATTTCTGTGCTTGCTGCTGAAGTCCTGTTGCTCTTTGTAGTGTGAGGTTCCGTGTCAAGGTCTTTATTGCATTCTTCAGAGACAAATGACCGAGGAACCAAGTATTAGTTTTGGATCCTAAACAGCACCAGACCTTCCTGCTGGGAAATCTCCAGAAAAATTCTTACCTGGGTGAAAAACTAATGGTGAACTGCAAAGCAAAGATGGAAGTTTGGTTCAGTTTACAGATCAACTCTGTAGTATTTATAGTGTCTTTTCCCTTTGAACAATGCAACTTATTTGGAAGGAAAGGAGAGAGTTCTCAGGGTGGTAGGTCACGTTTTTGGGGCATATATCCCAGACTAACAACTTGTTCAAGTCAGCACACATACACACAAAAAATCTCTATTTATGTCAGTTTCCACTTTAGATTTATATTTTGGGAAATAAATGTGGATTAAACCCTTTGCAACAAAATCTGTATGTAATGCAAGCTGTCAGCATAAAAAAGATGAAAAACCCCTTGTTTTGTAGATCATAAGCCAAATTAACCACATTTTTACACAAATAAAAATGAGTGCTTGTTTGCTTGGTTCTACTCAGCTTTTAAGTTTGATCCCAAAATAATTTTTGTGGATCTGGCTGAAATTGCTGTCACATGCTGAAGGCACTAAATCTGGCTACCTGGGCACTACTGATCTGTTTCAGTGCAGAGTGATACAAATCTCAAGTTATTTTTGCTCAGTCCAGGGGAATGCTGGTTTATGCTCTTCCATCTTTCCTCCAGGAGATTGTGCAGCTGTAGGTGGCGAGGCCTGACTGCAAACTGAGAGGAAGATATCTCACAGTGGGATTAGAGCATTTCTCCTTTCTTTTCTTAAATAGTTCTTTATTGAGCTTTCCACCTTCTGCATTAATTTGAGAGCCTGAACCAAATAACCAGGAAGAGATTGATGTGGCCTCACTTTATTTCCCACAGTCAATAAATTGTTAAATGGGCCAAAGGACACGGGTTAAAAAAATCATTTTGTATAAAGAATGAGGAATTTTTATTAGCTGACGAACCCCTGTCTCTGAAGACTTTATAATGGAACATGTTTGATCTCATGCCACACAGCGGGAGCAGCTCTGTTGGCTTCATAAAGTGCCTCAGTGTTCTCTGTGTGCCTGAAATGAGCACTGTGCCCTGCATTTGCTGCTGAATGAATGCTGGGCTTGCTGCTCCTTGTGAGTTAGAGGCAGGTGAGTTTGAAGGGGCGCTGTCAGTACTGAACCCTTCCACAGGAGCACAGCCCCCCTCTGAGGACTTGGTTGAAATTTAGCAGAGAAGACCCTGGGTTGTAGATAGATGCTTGTCTCTGCTGATGGAATGCAAGGGTGGTTTTAATGGGATGATGGCAGGAGTGAATGAAATTGTAGGCTACCTATGGGGAGGCAAGAATGTGTCTGGCAAGGTGGCACTGTGGGTGGACAGAAGTCAAAGAGCAGGTCTGTGTCACACGGTCCTTGCTATGGTTATTTGGATGAGTCTAATATTTTTTTTTACCCAGATACTTCTTGTACTTGGGGGAATCCATTTTGAAAATGTAATGAGGCTGTACTACCACAAATGCTGGCAGAGGATACAAGCAAATTATCTCTAGAGCCCAGAGATGGAACTGCTGATTTTGCATAAGTTTGTGTGTTTTTGTGAGTGTTACTGGGTTTAGTGAAATGACAGCGGTATGATTCTGCATTAAACAAGGAATTGGAAGTAAAAAATACTTGATTAAGGTCACACTTATTTGCTATTTAGAGCACACTGTGTGTGCTGCAGCACCTGATTATGTGAGAATGAGAGTGAGACAAGTGGTTCTGGCTACAGCATTTACTGCTGTAAAACCCTTAAGGTTTGGGTACTTGCAATAAAGCAAGAAGTGAAATAAAGCCCTATTTTGCCATTGTTAATTCATGGTACAAACTCCATTATACATGTGTGGTTTACACATTTCCTGGATAAACCATACCATGAATGAAGGGACCAAGTTGGCCCCTTCTCAGTGTGTCTGGGCTGAGGAATTCAAGTCTCTTCAGCACAAATACACTGGATTTCAGCTAGTTCTAAGTTTGACTTGAAGCTTGCCCTTGGGGAGATAGTGCAGAGACATTGGAGCTGACTGTGTGAGGAGTCATTTTGCCCCCATGCCTGGGTTTTCATTGCCTGGGTTCACTCTGGTTACTCTAGGTACTGGATAATTGAGTTTATCTGTTTTCTCCCTAGTATCTGCTGTGATTCTGTCAGCACTGGCTGAGAGAGCATCAGCTTTCCTGTGGAGGTCAGCCTTGCATGTGAACCTGTGCTCTGAAGTTTTATTTCTGTGTTTGCATCACTCATTGTTATGAATAAAATTCAGAGGTGGCATAACCTTTCTGAAGTACAGCATGAAGAGAGGATGAACAAGGATGAGGTTTCCTCCTTTTAAGAAATGCAGATAATGATGGTTAACAGAAGTCTGAGGGACTGTGAAGGATGCAGAGACCAAGAGTTTTCAAGGTTACAGAGTTTTCAGGTGCTCCCAATTATTTTTCTGTCTGTCTACCAAAATCAGAAGTGTCTAAAAGGAGTCCAGTTTTTAGGATATAATGTGCTTTAGTCTTCTTTAAGGTATCTCAGCTCAGATGCCTAGAATACCAGTCTGTTTGAAAACTTTGTCTTAAAGGTAAATGGAGTGTATTTCTGCACGTGGGGAGTGTCAGGGAACAGTTTGGTGGGATAAGGGTTTTACACAAGGCTGGGTTTGATGTGTCTGCAGTTCCCAGTGTTGGGGGATGAGTGTTTCTGAAGCTGGGGTGCTGAGACTTCATTTCTTCAGCTGTCACCATCATCACGTGCTGTTGCAGTGTGACATGAACAGCAGCCCCTCCTTCCTGGAGGAGCAGTGCAGTTGTCTGGGCTATTTTTTTCTGCACTTTCTTCGTGGGAAAAGTTAACAGACTGCTTTGTTGTGGGGTTTTTTTTCATGATATGTTGCTCACACACGGGTAGATGGGAGTTCATGAGGCAGAGTCTAAAAACCCTTAGTCTGAGGGTATTGCCCAGGTTCTGTGGCAGAAGCTGTGCTGAAGGGCACTGTCCTCTTGGAAGGAGTGATGCAGTGGGTTTAATTTATGTGGTTTTATCTTGAGGTGGAAGTTGTTGGCACTGTTTGTTATCTGGCTGACTGTTTATTTCTATAGCAGAAGTGCTGCAGGTGATGCCAGTTGACATCAGAGGTCCAAATTTACCAGCTATGTCATATCTTGTGCAGCTGATGCCAGCAAAGTGTAAGCCATGAAAATGCAAAATCAAGCCCTTTCTAATCAACCAGCAGCATCTGTGTCTTCCTGGCCTCCCAAGCTTCTTTTTTCTGAGTCCCCTTAATGGAACATCATTAATGCAACTTGAAGTTGCCTTACTGTCTTGCTAATGAGCTTTGCTCATCTCTCTTACAAAGCCAGGCAGGCTGAGAGCTGGATCTGTGGGAACTCCCAGCTGGGGAGTCTGGTTTGCTTTTCTTTGGAAGGGCATCTGCTCCATGGGAGAGTGGCCAATGGCACTGGGCATCACAGTCCATGGTCTGGTTTGGCATAAGGCTGGCTCTGATGCAGGAGACTTTCTTGTCACCCTTAAACCCCATCACTTGTAATGTAAGGAAAAGCCTGCAATGAAAATCTCTTCTCTGTTGCCTGTCCACACCAGCTCTGCTGCTCAGGGACTTGAGTAGTGTTGGTACATTGCAATAATACAAAATTGCATTACACTCAACTCACTGGCTTTGAACACAACAGGTTACCAAGGGTTAATGCACCTGGTGACTGGTGTATTCGTGTTCGGGATAAGGGCTTTTAATTCTGCTAGTTAATTTAATCCCCACAGTTTGACAGCGTGTTCCCTGGACGATTTTTCATCTTCAAATTGCAGTCTGCTGGTTAGTTCCTGTAGAGGCCTGCTGTGCTCTGCATTTATGTTCTTGTTCTTAGAATTTGCGCTGTTACCACATCATCTATCAGGCACGTGAGTAGCAGAGAGTGACTGGTGTGAAAAGTCCACGTGTAAGTTTTAGGAATAGACCTGTGGATTCTACTTGTACAGGAATTAAGGGGCTGTCTGGGTGACTGTCATCTGGGAAAGGGATATATGTCTCTTGACAGATGTAGCATCTGGGTATCTGTTATTTCACTTACGTTGTGAGAAACTTGTCATTTTTAAGTCCCATATTTCATTAATGGAAAGCTGTGAAAATTGCCCGTGTGCTCATAGGAGAATAAATTTTGGCTTTTATCTGATAATCAGAAGAAATCTCTGCAACATAATCAAAGGATGAAGCCTCATTCAGAATACAATTTGTTGATGCTTTCTGACCACCATATGTTGTTTTAACTTTCATCCTTCTTTGGCAAGATATGAAATAATCTGCAAAATATGGAGACCCACGTCTGAAGAGTCTGTTTAAAAGTAATGCACTATCAAAATGGATTAGCTGTGCCTGAAATATTTCTAGATTTATTTGCTGTCAAAGGGTAGTAAAATATTTAAGGCAAATAGCCTAGTCATGTTTAGGAATTTGACCATGAAAGAGTGTAGAGAGATGAATTTACCATTATTTATATTAATTGTACAAAATATTTCAATTGTTAAATATTATAAATTTATTATCTATCAGTTTTTTCTTCCTTCTTTCTTTTTCCCTTCTGGCCCATTTGGCAACATTTATTCTAAGAAATTGCCTGGAAACCTGAACTCTTTTCAGCAGAATGTGTTACAGTAGAGTTGCAATGTCTCCAGCTCACCTGCTTCTCTTTAGCACTTTAAAAATACAGTGAGTGCACCTAAATGAAGGTGCTGCTTTTTTTCTGGTGAGGCTTTCTTGAAGCTTTAGGCTTGCAGATGGCTAAGTGTCTTGGGTCACTCATCTCTTTAACTCTGTTTAAGAGATGATACAAAAGCCCTTCAGGTAATGTTTCCGTGCCCCCCACTCCCTTTTAAAATGCATTGCTCTGCAGACTTCAAGAAAATAGTGCTTTTCTTGGTTTTGATAAGTTTCTTTTCTGCAGGCATTGATTTGATACAGAAGTAATTCTAGAATTCCTTATGATTTCGTAATTTTTTGTTACACATGAATAAGACTTATTTTCTTTAACTCCCTTGCTTTAAGTGTTTTCATAATGTGACACTACTCCAGACTCCAATAGTCAAATCTCTGTCTCCAAAGACTATCTTGTAGCAGCACACTGAAGTACATCAGTTAACAAGTTTGTACACATTAGGGACTAGGACTAAAACTGTGATTCAGCTGCTACTGCAGTCCAAAGTGGCAAGTCAGAATGATTATGAGCTGGGCAATGTGTGTACCTTTGAATTTGTACCATTTTAATTGCAACAGCTGAAAACAGATTTGTGTGCAACCCTCATCTTCAAAGAAAGCTTAAAAGAATCTGAGTTTGGCACACGATCTAGTTAATCTACCATCATAACTTATGATTTCACCATTCAGACATAACATATCGACCTTAAAGGATTTTTCTTTCATAGCTGATGGCTTGATACCTTTTAAACACTAATGCCGAGGGTATAATCTCCCTGAATAGTGTAATAGCTTTATATTTAAAGTAGATTGGGGATAAAATTTTGTGTTTTCATGTCAGCCATGAACCACCAGTAAGGTATTCAGGCAGGAATTACCTTATCGTACCTTTGAGGGCACTTATCAAATAATTTTTATTGGAAAGTTAATACGTTGAGACAGAGTGAATGGGGAGCTGATCAGAATGCTGAGGCATATCCAGCGCTGCATTGCTTTCGCTGTCCGCGGAGCTGCGGCAGGGGCTGATTCATTTACCACATCATCTGAAATCATGTAGCGTTCAGTACCCATTAAAATTATATGAAATTGTGTGTAAGAGATTTCTCCATGTTAGCTCTGAAGGATCCTCTCTCTCCTCCTTGCGGCAGCGGCGCTGGCAGGCACAGCACAGCTCCCCGGGCTGCAGGTGTTCCGCTTGGCGGGCACCGGGACGGCCCCGGCAGCCGGGGGAGTTGCTCAGGGTTTAATTTCACGCTTGTGTATCTGAGTGTATGATCAGTCCCTTTGTCTTTTAATCGTGTATCTGCACGTCTCAGACCATATATTATGGCATTCATTTCTCCTCTGCCATCAGCACTGGCGTGATGCATCAAATGAGACCTTGCAGGGCAAGGGCTTCTGCTGCCCCTTCTCTTCTCTGCCTCCTGCTCTGTGGGTGTGTGTTCCACCCCTCTAATTTGGCTGTTCCATGTTGAGCCTTCCTGCAGTGTGTTCCTGCCCCTCCTATTGTGCCGATTTCCACTTCCCCAACTTTTGCAGGGTTCCCAGAAGATAGGAGCCTCCCCCTGTTTGCTCCGTGTCGGACCAGCCCATCTAATTGCTGGCTTTTCTCCAGCATCCAGCTCTGCAGGAGTGGAGCAGGAAACCACTTGGCTGCTCCCTGTGTGGGAGCTGTTAACTGTCTCCCAACTGAGAAAGATTGTGGAAACCTGTAATGATTGGTGCTAATAAACATAACTTAAATATTTTCTCCAAAACTTGTTCCAGTGTTAGAAACACTGGAAGATGTCTGTTGATTTTGAGTCACTTATTTGCACATAGATCTTCTGAAACTGAGGAATTGGAGCATTTACAAAAATGGATAAATGCACTCTAATGGCTGGAGCTGAATGGAATATTTTAGCTGTATGTATTTTCAGTGAAAGAAGCAGATGTAGTAACACCAAGATGCCTGTTAAATTTTCATTCGTGGTGTCAACTTGTTTTGGTCAGAAGATACATCCCCAGCCTCCCCCAAAATCTGAAAAAATAGCGATTCTACCTGAAACAGAGGATGGTTTTGATGTATGAAGCACTTCCTTTTTTGAAATAACTTGACTTGAATGCTTTGGCTCTTCCAGACTTTTATCTGAAAAGTCACTGCGTGCTCTGTTCTGTACCTTGCACCTCTTGAGTGTGAGAGAGTCCATTGACCCCAGTTGACACCAAAGAACAAAAGCACCATGAGATTGAGTCCATGGTTTCCTGATGACTTTACCAGTATAAGATATTGCCAACAATAGCTGTTTGTTCCCACAGTGTTCTCTTGGAGTGTTTTTGTGGCCTCATGAAGTGCATGGCTGTGCTGTGAACGCAGGGGAACGGAGCCAGCAGAGGGATGAAGGTGGTGTCGTGTCAGGATTTTTGAAGGAGACAGACCATTACTTTTCCAGTTCACAGCATGGCCAGGGATCTTGACCTGTCATCCTTTTCCCAGAGTTTCTGCAGCTACCCAGTAAACATAGTTGCTAAATCTCTAAATTGCTGATGACTACTGAATTACTGCATGTTTTAAGTGGACTATTGACATTAATGTTGGGCTGTCTAGCAGTGATGCAGGATTTTATTTAGAACAAGATGTTCCAATTTGTTTCTTTTTCAGTCCTACAGAAGGTATTTAGCAGTATAACCAGCAAGTCACTTCCCATAGTTCTCTTGAAAAATACTTGAGCTCCCCTCCTGGTTTGTAACATCCTTGATGCTGGAAATAAATTTGCGTACAGCATGGCTCTTCACCTTTCATAGGCATAAATAAGTACAGAAATCTATTAAGTGTCTTTGCAGAAAACTAAAACTGTATATTTTCATAAGAATGTCAGGTTTATAATTGCATAAATAAGATGCTGACTGAAGCAAATGTTTAATTTCACATTAAAGTTAGGCATTCATAAAAGCTTGGATTTGCATAATTTAATTTTCTCACAGAGGACACTGAAAATCAATGGTATGATTCATGGCCATGCCATGGTTACCATGAGGCTTTTTGATGGTTCCAGTTAGAAGTGCAAAGGTGTTTACAATTTCAGATGTTTTGCACTGGCTCGGAGCATTTGTACCTTCAACAAATATAGATTGTTTAGACTCAGTTTCTTTCTCTGGAGGGTAAGGCACACAGAAGGGCTTGTGGAAAAGATACCTACAGGAGTACCTTATTCTTTGGAGGAGGCAGTGTGCAACCTTCCTTCTGCCTGAAGGACTCAGATTTTCTGGGCAACAAAAATCCTTCTGTGTATAGAGAATGCTCAGAAGAAAGCTGCTGTTGTCTTTGATTTTGTAACAAGGAGGAACTTTAGATGTATTTCTCAGCATGTGTGATTTTTTTAAAGTGAATAATTGGTCCTTTTTTTTTTTTTTTTTTGACAGCCTTTCCAGCCATCCACCTAGGCTATTCCTATGTTCTCTTCCTTGGGATTTTCATAGTCTCTGATCTTTGCTTAGTTTTTTTTTTTTGCCAAGAGTGTTTGGATCTTCTCATCCCATACCTGTTCTTTCCTGTTGAAATGAGTGCCTGTTGTCTCTCAACCATGTAGACATATAAAAATAAATTAAAAAATTAAAAAAAAGGATGAAAATAAGATGTTCAATTTAGTATTTTTAAAGAGGAAAATAAGGTATGTGAGGTAGTGTTGCCTATAAAAACTGGTAGCATGATGTGTTTCCAGTGTTTCTAGTTCACAGCTTGGAGTGAATTAGCATTTAGAAAGTTGCCAAGAAATCTGGAAAACTCATTCAAATTGCACAATTAGTACCTTTACTCACACAAGAGAAAATCTGGCAGGGCCAAACCTGTACTGCCTTTCCTGAAATTGCATGATTTTTCCTACCACTTCAGGATTCCAAAAATCTGTAGAAATCCATGATCCACGTTGCAGAGGGAAGGTTGTCCACAGAGCAGTTTAGCACACATGGGTAGCCTTGGGCTCAGCGTGTTCTCTGCTACTGTGGTGCAAGGGGGTGTCACCCAGAAGCTTTTTCAAAAGGAAAGAAAGGCAAACTGAGTAACTGGTGCATGATGTTCAATAAAGTCCTGTTCCAGGCTTCATTTCAGCCCAGCTATAATTGGCCTGGGAATAGAAGGGAAAGCAGTGCTTGGTGACTGGGTAGCAGTGCCTTACGTCGTTTTCTGAAGTTTTATTTTGAATTATTCAGCTGGTTTCTTACTGATCAAATAAGTGGTTTGGTAGCAGTTGGACTTAAATTTCCATAAAGCCATTCGGTGCATGCTTGTTCCTCACATTCCACATCTGTTGATATAAGGTCTTTTCTGTTTGTGTGCATTTATTATAGCACAAAAGTTTTCAGTTGGGCTCTGAGAAAGGTAGTTGAATTTTTTACAGACTTTCTACTGACATTTGTGAATTCACACACCTCCAGTTGGGTTCAGTCAGATGCACAGAAACAATAAGCAAAATTTGCACATAAAAAGCCCAAATATCCCACATCCTCATGGAAGCAATGCATTCCTTTAGAAGGGAAAAAATAAAAATTATCTGAGGTATAAAATCCTGGGATGGAATGTAGGATGGATTCTTTTCTGGTTTAGCTGATTAATTTAATACCTTCTAGCTTGTGGAGTTTTACAAAGGTTTCTTTACTCCTGCCCTCTCCCTTGGTCGTATGTCATGGCTGGTACTTGTTTGTTCCTGTATATCAGAATTTCCTTGTGGAAATTATTGGAGTTGCACAGAAACGTGCCAGACCAGAATAATGGCATTAGTGAGTCCTGACTTCCATGAATCACCTCTGGATGGTGGGTTTTCATTGGTGAGGAACAGGCCTGTTCAATGTTTTTGAGCAATACCAAGTTTGCAGTCTCTGCTTAGCAAAGAATTAAGTTTCACAATGTAATCTCCAGGGAGTAGATACCACTTTTTTAACAATTCCTGCTTCTTTTCTTCCCAGCTCTGACTGAAGGTTATGTTGGCTCTCTGCATGAAAACAGACATGGTAGTTCTGTGCAGATACGGAGGCGAAAGGCTTCGGGAGATCCTTACTGGGCGTACTCGGGTGAGTGAGTTGTCTTCTTCAGAGGACTGAAACATGAAAGTCCTCCAAAATCAAATTGTTTACTTGCTTTTTGTATTACTGCTGTGCTCAGAAATAGTTTAAAGAAGTTTTAACAGTGTATTTTCTTCTGGCTTCCTTGCAAACTCCCTCTGTGCACATTCTCTCCTTTCTTGCATTTCTGCCATTTACCTGAAGGATTTGCCCTATTATTCTGCTCCTTTTCTCAGTCTTCTTTTAGTTTCTTAACACTGGAACGTTGGACATTGCCTTGGACAGGCATACTCCCCCAAACTTCTCTTTGCTCTCCTGGTCCAATCAGTACATTCCCATACCATTTGCTTACTGTGTTAAGACTGTAAGCATCCATAAATATATATATATATATATTCAGGTTTTAAAAAAACAAAATCAATCCACCCTAGAAATTTTAGTTATTTTTTTCTGTGCACGTACAACAGTGAGACCTGCCAGTGCACCACACCAGGATGTGTGGTGCTGAAAAGGTAGGGTATTGGTTTGTTGTTTGTCCCACTGCTCTTGTAAGTCTTATGGAAGACCTAATGTGTCTGCACAGTTTTGAAATACCACAAATAAAAATGCACTTCAGAATGATGTTTTTGATTTGCCAGCTGGTTTGTTCAAGGAAATTCCAGTTCTGTATTTGAAGTCGTTAAAAAACCCTTCAACTTGAAATTGTGTGAATAGCTATGTTTACTCTATGGAAAATGTCTGATGCCTAAAAAGTTTTTTGTAAAGATTTCAAGCATTATATTGAATTTGTGTGTGCTTTTTTTGAAGCTCTGAGATACATTTCAAACATTTGTTGCTTTTCCAAGAGGGATGTTGTGCAGGGCTAGTTATAGTTGAAGGGAAAATATTGCTTTCTAAGAAGTCTGAATACTGTTACCAGATAAATATGCAAATGTTACTTTTTAACTGCCAACGCCTCGCTTTTATACAGACCATTTATTTCATTGGAAATGAATGATTTTAGGTAAGCTTAGAGGTTCTTTTCCATTAATATACACAAATTTTCTCTATTCGATCTCAAAATACAAGCTATCTCATTTGCAAATGAGGTCACACAAGTAAAATAAATCTAAACATTTTAGTTATGTAGGAAAAACAACAAAGTTTTTTGTTAAACTTTGAGATTATCAAATGGACAAATATTGCCCCAAGATATACTTCTACACTGCAGCCTAAAATAGCTTTTCTTAAGATTTTCAGCTCCAGAATTCATAAAGAGTATAAATAAGCAGATAGAAGAAAAATGTGTATGTTGGAATGGATGGCCTGTTCCTATCTGCTGTCTTGTGTAAAATATTATAAATTAAGTACCACTTGGCAGCTTTATTTTGTTTCTGTTACTGGAAAATGTATTTGAAATAATAACTTCAGGTAGTTAAATATTTTAAAAAAGGTAAAACACTAGTGAAATCATTCTGTTGCCATATGTGTCAAAAACTCTTTGCTTGAGTTTTTGATTTTTTTTCGTTTTAACCAGTCCTGATTTAAAAAAAAAACAACAAAACCCCCAAACAAACAGAAGCAACAAAAAGCTGCAAATTCACCACACACCAGTTTATGCATGGTGAAGTTTTCCTAATTCTACTTTTGTAATGATCTTCCTTTATGATTAATATCACTTGTTCAACCCTCCAAAAAAGTGATTACCACACATGAATCCTGTTAGATCTAGCTCAAAATAAAATGTGTAGTCCTGTGTAATTATGCTTTAGCTTTTGCAGTCCTGCATCCTTTTGTCTATTGATAAATCTCCTGCTTCTATAAGGAAAATAGTCAATCTTTTTCAGACAACAAATAGTGACTTTGCAGCTGTCAATCCTGTGCCATTTGACCTGATTAGTGCTATCTAATTAGAATTGTTTTGTCACTGTTGCTGCTAAAAGGCATAAATTAGGAAATGTATAAACCCGTTTTCTTAGGAAATGGAACTGAGTGACTTGAACTGCCATTCCAGGGGAATGTGGTTTGAGACCAAGTATTCCAAATGCAGAATCTAGGTCTTCACCAAAGGTGCAATGCAGGTGTGTGTGAGCATCCCAGGTACTGTGTGTCCCATCGGGGTGGGTTGTACATGTACTGCATCTGAGCAAGCCCCTCCTGGAAGGGGATGGAGATCTGGTGTCCTCCTGAGCCACGCTGTGGTCTCTGCCTGCAAGGAGGAGCAGCTCTGGCCTGCTGAGCCCCACACAGGGGCCAGAGAGCAGGAGGGACAGGACCATATGCTGACTGTGGATGCTGAGCTGCAGGCAATAATTTGGGTTGTGTTCAGGAGGGAAAAGGCAGAGGTGAGCAGAGAGTTGGGAAAGACATGGTTATTTCTAAAGGAATTTTCCAGGGTTGATCATATGTCCTGCAGGAGAGTCAGTATTGCCACCATCTCCCTGAGAATGGGAGAAAATCAAGATGAGCCACTTAGGTGGGGAAAGAAGCCTGTGCTCCATTACAAATTGGATGTTTCTACAGGCTGCTACTTTGTCATGGCATTTTATATATCACTTGGTTCCTTCCAGCTCCTTGAGGGATTTTCAGCCAGTTCAACCTCTCTTATCTGATGTCTTTTGTCCATATTTGCTCACTGAGGGGACCAGAGGTAATGAAAATGCTGAGCTTCTGTATTTAGGTTGAAGATGGGAATAAATGGTGGGTGGCAGAGCCCAGATGCCAGACAGATGTTTGTTTCTAGCTGAGCACAGTGAGGAGGATGATCATGTTATCTGTTTCCTCATTCCCCAGAATATTTCCCAGGAACCCTGAGCAGGGCTTGGCTAAGCAGTTTATGTACTAACAGCGTTTGTCCTGCGGGTAGGGTTTTGGACATGACTAGGAAGTTTACATCAAATGAGCCTACAGAGAGGGGAAACTTCACTCTGCAGTAAGCAATTAGCCTGTGTCAGTGGTTTCCAAGCTCTTTTACAGACATTATCTGGTAGGCTGCTTCTCTTCCCTATCCTCAAATGGTCAGGCCAGCTCCCCTCTGGTTATTTGTACAACAGCTGCTGGCCCAGCCCCAGCAATTATGGGCAGGGAAGGAGGCTAAGCTGGGCTGTGCATTGGTAACTCTGGAGTTTCTTCTAGTGGAATTTGCCAACGGGAGTAAACAAGGCCAGGACAGCTCTGACATTTGTCAGTGGACAGCTGTCTGTTGAACCCCAGTACTGAGCAGCGTGCCCATGTCTCTGCTGGCCTGTGTTAGGCTGAGCTATGGCTTTGTATTGATTTCAATTGAGCAGAACTGATTTACAGCAGCAGAGGCCTCTCTGCATTTATGGCTGTGCCTGCCCTGCTTGCAGAGCTTTTGTATTTTTGGGCTTAAGTGTTCTGTAATAAATCCTGAGGTGGGGGTGGAGAGGTCTGAAAGCAAGCAGCAACTTGTGGTTTTCCTGCCTGGGGGTGGAAAAAGGGCACAGCCATGCTGCAGAGAGCCCTCAAATATATATCTTCCACAGGATATATCTGTCCTATACTGTCCTTTTAGAGTAATTTCTCTGCAGGCTGTAGGGAGCCCTTCTGCTGCTCCGAGCTCTTGTGGAGGGTGAATGGTCCAGAAGCTGGTTTAAACTCTGATCAGGAATTTTTCTGGTTTCAGGAGTGATCTATAGCATTACCTGTGCTGCCTGGTCATATTGCTCCTCTCAGGCACAAGAGTTTAGAGGGGATAAACTTCAGTTATTCATCAGGAGTCAAACAACCCTCGGATCTGTAACATTTGTACGAGGCATCTACCTACCTAAAGGTCCCTGTGCTCATGTCCCCTGGACAAGGCTGCACCACAGAGCTCTCATTTCACTGTCTGGTTGTACAGGAAAGGATTTTTGAGCCTTCTAAAATAACCCTGTTGTCTGCAGACACAATTCTGACCATAACATTTATTCTAGTTCAGAGATAAAACTTGCAAAAATAAAGCCTAGATAATTAAATAAAGAAGGCCCATTTTAAATGGGTTCTGTCATAAAGATAGCAGGAAACACAGTCAGCCCTTCAGAAGAAACTTCGTTAAGTCTATGCTAACAGCTCTTTAAACCAAATTCAGAAGTAAGCAGACACTGAAAACAGAAGCCTAACTTGTCTTTAAATAGGAACTGCAAGACCGAACAGAAACTGAGATCTCCTAGATGTTCTTTTTAGGATTTTTCAGGAAGCTCAAACTACACTTCTAGGGGGAATTCTCTGCGCATGTGTATTCATGTATGTTTTGGCAAAGTATTTATTCCATGATTGTGTCTTACAGTTTGCCAAAGACTTCCTAAACTGGGACTGGCCACATTACTTGCAGTTAACAGAATTGTGGAACAGGCACAGCACAGTCACAGCAAGAAGTAGGTGTGGATCCTGAATGTGCTTCAGTGCAGCCTTTGCTTTTCAGTCACCTTTTGTGTTAGGCTAACTGCTGAACGGACTGGTTTGAAATGATTTTTGGCACATCCTTGTAATTGCCACACAACTCAGTATGTTTCTAATACCCATCATAGTGACAGAAGGTGGCAGTTCAGGTGCCTTTTCATCACTGTGGAAATATTTTTGTAAATATGTAAGCTGGTTTTTAAACAAAAAAACCAAAACAACACTTGAAACAAAAGCCTACAAAAATATGCAGTTGAAACAAGATCCAGGCTTTTTGACCAGCTCTCCCTTGTGTAATATATGCTTCTTCACAGAGCATAATATGCTAGACATTTAAGGATGCCTCTCAGTGTCAAGTGTTGCATCTGTCAATGCTGAGAACACTTTGCTGGTGACCTGAACAGACCGTAGTTTGCCTTGCAGTAGCCCAAAAAATGAGTAGCTGGAGGGTCAGGGCTTTAGGAGGACATTACAGTAAGAGATGCTGATGCTAATGCTTGTACCTTAAGTGACAGTAGCTCTGAAGGACCTGTGCCTACTTATACCTGCTTTTCTGAAAGGCTATTATGCAAAAATAATGTGACAGTCCTTGCAGGAGATTGTGGAAAACCAGAAGTAGCAATGGGGAAGTTTGCTCCTTACTCAAATTGGGAAACTCCTTTTTGAGTCTTCAGGTGGAAGATGAGCTGTCTAATTGTTTCCAGTATTAATCTGTGTGATGAAGGGGTGTGGAATGGGAGGCTGCACTGTCCTGGGGCAGCGTGTTGTGGGCGATGGTGCTTTTGTCACCGGAGTTTCCCAGCTGAGGAGCTGACACTGGTGGGGTTGGTGTGCCCTGTGCTCTTGATGACTGTTCTGCTGCTCAGCCTCAGCGTTGTGAGCTGACTCATTCAAGAAATACTTGTAATCAAAACCATTTGGGCTTCTCGGAGAACAAAAAAGCAGACACTGGCCAAGGATGTATATGTCTTCTCTTTACATGTTTATCTAAGTATTGCTTTGTAAAGAGAACTCTATGTAGAAAATGCATACAGTTGTTTTTTCCATTTAATCTTATGGTATATTCAAGGCATCTCTTTTCTCTTTGTACCCTTAATGTCTCATTTTCTGTGTGAAATTATTAGCAATACTTACAATGCTTTGTGCGTGTCCTTACTGATTTTTTTTTCCTAAAACGTTGAATCCTTTCTCTCAAGATTCTGTGCAACTACCATGAACATTAGGACAAGTTAATAGAAGAAAAATAGGCTTCACAAGAGCAGAGATGACCTTGTGAGTGGGGAAAAGAGTCCATTAAGAACAAGAACTTTGGCCACGCTGTCAAGCTAGTGGACGCTATTGGTGTGTGAATGCTTTGTCCTACAACACTTAGGCAGTTATTGCTGTCCTTTTAGATGCTATTATTTAAAATATAACTGGTAGCGAATGTAAGAATTGAGTGTTCTCCTGAAAAGCAATTGCTGGCATTAAAATGGGAAAGATTGGTAATGGTTATTTCCTGAAAGAACAGCAAATGGTGTTAACTGTGATGAAATGTAACTCGGTGATGTCCTTTGTAAATGTGTGAATTTCTCTCTTTGCTTAGATTGTCCTCATTAAATAAGCTGCTAATGTGAATTGGACAGGAAATAATCAGCACATAGTAAGGAAAGCATCAAGACTTATTGAACTGAGAGGTAACTAATGGGCTATTTGCCGTGGTCAGTATTTCACTCTTTCTGTCCCTCGGAATAATTAATCTTGATATTGACCAAAACTCTGGCATACTGTGTGCTCAGTCATCGTTCCTGTGTAAGAGTACTCATCTCCCTTAAATGCAGGCTGTCAAAAGGAGCAGGTTCTGGCTCCCTTCCTCACTCAGTCTTTTGAACTGACTTTCTAAAGAGGAACTAAGCTGAGAGAAGTAGGAAAAATATTCCCATTAATATCTGATCAGTAAACTGAGCTTTGAATATTTTTATCTGCATTCATCAGAGATGAATGGCAGTCTTCACTGAACCCTGCTGAAACCAGCTGCGATGCATTCGTTTCCATATGCAATCTTATTAGAGTAACAGTTGTTCCAGAAATCAATGCTACACTCTCTCATAAGAGAAACATGGAAAACCATAGCTGGAGAATTTGCTGTTACTGTCTAAGCATGAACCCTGATTTTTAATGTGCACAGCTAAAGCGACTGCTGTGTGTTTTCCCAAATAAACAGGAACTACCATCTGTGTATTTTGATTGTTTGTATTCTGACGGTACTGGGTCATGAGTCTTCGTGTCCACGAGCAAGACACTCTACAGATGTGCACAAGACACATCTGTGTCTGCAGAATCTGCATCTAAACGTGCCCTTACTCAGAGGATGTCAAGGAGAATGCTTTTTATCCTTCTCTAGCTATTCTGCCTTGTGAAGCCACCAAAACAAAATACTTTATTTTGGTTTTGTTCTGAGAAGGAAGAAATGAGTTTTCACATTTCTATCCCGGAGAACAGCATATATTTTCCTAGCCACAAGCTAATGTGAGTAAGGAATTCACAATCACGCTTGTGTTGAGCATTTAACATTAGCAGTCCCCTGAGGAGAGCCAGCCTTGCCAGAAGCAGTCCAAGTAGTCTGTATCATTTTTACTAAGCCATATTGCTGGGGAACACAGCTCTGATTGAGAATCTTGTCATTTGCTTTGTTTGTGTATTGGCAAGTTTCTAAATAATCTGCTAAGGAAACCTCAGATAGTAATTTAGTTTCTACTTAGACACAGAAAAGATTTCATTATTGAATACCATTAATATTGTTTACTCTCTCTTCTTGCCACCTTTTCTTGTGTGCCACGCTTACAGTACTTTATTCCACGTACTGTCATGGTCAATCCTGGTGTCCAATCTATAATGAAGGGGTTGACTGAATTTTTAAATGTTGGATGAGGTTATGGTGAAATTCCCTTTTTTTTTTTTTTTTTTGGGGGGCAAGGTTCTTGCTAGAATTTGATTGTTTTTTATGGTTTAAATACATTAAAGCAAATCTCTGATTTTTGAGTGCTCTGAATTTTTTCTTTACTGTTTTTGAGCAGATAGGCCATTGGCAGATGAATAGCTTTGGGAGGCTGAAATGTAAGAGTGGCAAAGAACCAGTTCCCTCAACTTTCATTCTTTCAGGAAGTTTTTTCCTTAGCACAGCACAGAAGTATAAAATAACTGCAACAAATGCTAGATGAAATCTTCTGAGCTTCAGATACAGTTGTTCCAATGGTGCATCACAGTATTTTTATTTTTCGCTGCTGCAGTCACAGCTCTGGCACAGCTCTGCTGAAATGAGGAAGCACAAAGAGCTGCTTTAGCTGGGGAGGGGAGACCTCTCACTTCTTTAAACGTACTGTGCTTTTTGTTGCATTTTCGTTCAATGTGAACACTGGGACATTTGTGGAAAACCTCTGGAATTACAACAAGCAGTGCACTGTTTCATAAAACTGAAAGTGTGCTGAAGTGCCGCAAAAAGTTGTCAATTTAGCTGATCTCTAGGCATTGAAATAAGCAACAGAATAAAATATTTCAAGTTCTTTAGATGTAAAAACATGTGAAATGCCCATATTTTAAGTATGCAAAAGAAAGATGGAGTATTTGGGTAGCAGCTGTGATTGATACAAGCTCAGCAAATGAACTTGAACTGGAGAATACTCAGAATGTTGGAGTCTGCTGTTGCCTTGAGGTTCTTGAATGATTGCAATAATACATTGAAGTTCCAGTCTTGATTTCATGTGTTACTGAACACATATAGGAGAATAACAATGAGGCAAAAAGTATGTGAACAGCAAGGATACTTCAGTGAGAAACAAAGCAAGCAGGGAAGCTCTGAATAGTCTTGTAGTGTGTGGATAAAAGAAAAAAAGTAGCTTGGCACAAACATTATTGCAATAGTCCAAGCATGAAATAATCAAGGAATGAATCAGAATTCTAGTTACAGGATATAAGTGGAGTCTTTGTATGAAATGGCTGAGCAAGACCAGTACTGCAGTTGATGCAGTAGATGTAGAATTTTTTCTGTTATTTTTGTGACATCAGATGGCTTCTTTGTGTCATTCCAGTCACTGTTCAGAAGATAATCTTGTTTTCAGTGTCTCTGCCCCAGGAATTGCCCCATCTCCCCTCTTTCCCCAAAAGTGTCTCTGTCTTGCATAATGTGGCATCAAAGACTTACAGTTTTTAATCATTATGATCCCTGAAGAAGCAGCCCCTGCCAGCCCGAGGAGCGGATCTGCCCCGCTGGGCTCCCTCGCAGAGGCAGAGCTGGGGTGGCTGCTGTCTGCTGCCAGGGGGGCAGTGTCTGCATCGGGGTGGAGGTGCCATGAGTTTATTCTGTGTCAAATGTCACATGCCTATTAGGGAAGGGAGGAATTAGAGTCTCCTCTAAACCCTTTGGCACTGCAGGGTGGGTGCTTAGCAGCTGAAGGAGTTCTAATTCTTACAGTATCTCTGAGGTAAATGTGTTTTCATGGTGGGGCCTGAGGGACAGGGCAGTTTAGGTAACTTCTTTGCTGTACCCAACGTGGCACAGGGCAGAGTGGGAAATTCAGTCCTATTCCCAGTGCTGTGCCCTGTCTCTTTGGCCACACATCCCACCTTATCAGATGCTAATTGGAGAGACCTTGGTTACCTTGGAGACTGCCTATTCCTGGGGGAGACCACCTTGTAGCACAGCTGTTGTGAAGCTCCTGAGGTAACAGGAGGCCTTCTGGAGGTGATCAGGCTGTGGAACTTAATTCTTCCTTCAGCAGCAAACTCAGCTTCTCCCTGTGCTGGTGCTTTATTGAAACTCTAAGTCGGTTTGATGCTTTCAGTTTTTTCCAGTAGGGTTGGGACAGTGTTGGGTTTGAGGAAGAAGACGTTCTTTTCCTACTCAACACTCAGAACATTTGGCTTTAAATTACACAGTATTTTGTTAAAGACTGCATGTGCCCAAAGAGTTGGATGGGCACACTTTTAACTGTCAAATTAAATAAATATGAAATCCTGCAATGGAGTGCAGAGCTATGCATATAAATTACATCTTTAAACAGCACTTGAGCGATTTTCTGGAAATGTTTCTAACTGTCCTCTGAACTCTTAAGGGTCATCTCTGTAGCCTTTCTATCTGAGGAAGGCTATTGGCACTGCAATGATTTATTGAAGAGGTATGTTTCTCTGTGGTATGAAAGTAATGTTGAGCACTACCAAGAACCTGAGTATCAAGCTTGTGTTTTTGTAGAGCTGGGAAAGCAAGTGGGTTTAATTCAATTGAACCCTGAATGAATGTTTTTTAAGTCTGTGTTCCCACCCACTCCCATCTCTTAACACTGCCCAGTTGTGAGGTGAGTGGAACTGTTGGTTGTTGATGTTTTCAGGACAGTTAGTGAGATTGCTGATTTCATTTGTGAGGAATTAGAAGCCCTTTGTCCTCGATGCAGAAATACGGAGGTAGCAGCTTGAGCTGCCATAGTAAGGACTGGTGGGTGTTGCTGACTCATGGAGTCCTTGTGGTTGAACCCTCAGTAGAGTGAGATAACTCTGAAATGTGTAACTACTTTAAAAGTACTGAAGACTTGACCAGAAAGCTGGCATGAGTATTAGGCCTTCTATCTTTCTCCATCTCCATCCTGCCTGTTTTCTTCCAAGCAGTACTTAGAGTTTATCCCAAGCCAGTCTATTCTGCCCGTGGCTGAAGTAAAGCCTCTTCCCCTACATCTCTCTTTGAATGCAGTCTCACTCCATGTATGTGGGCTCCATGCTGCTGTAGGATTACAGCCTTGCAGGCATGTACACAGATCCATGTCTCTGGTGAGGTCATGTTGTGATCACAGCTGTACAGACTGGGAGGGCACAGGGAGGCTGGGTGCTGTGTCTCAGATCACCCCAGTGTAGCTGAACTGAGGCCTCTGAAACTGGCCCGTGCTGCTTTTTTTACCTTGAAATAAATTAAAGCATTCAGGCCAACATCTAAGTTGTCCAGCTGCCAGAAAGCTCAGGAGGAGCTGTTCCACATGGGGTTCTTTATTTCTCACTCTCTTATGAGATTTTTCTCAACCGTCTTGGTGTATAAATTTCCTCAGAAACGAACAAAAGAGGAAATGTCCACACAATTGAATGCCTGAAGATGATGAGTATTGGCATGTGGACCATCATTTCTGTTGCTTTCCTTATTGGAATAGTGAAACAAATATGTCCTTCCAACTCCCCATAATACACTCACAGCTAGAGCTGAAGTGACAAAGGCCCCTTAAATACTGAACATTTGCTTTTGTGCTGTGGTGGGTTGGAACCTCCCAGGGCTCTTTTGCTGTATTTCACATCATCTGATCCTTGAGCACTGGGATCCATCCCACGTGTCAAGCTCCTGTATGAACAAATTGCTAAGTGGATGTGCTCAGAATGAAGAATTGAATATTATGTGATTTGCTTTGTGTTTGTGTGATTGTATTTCCCAAGTACAGAAATAAGATTTACCCTGAGGTAATGCAGCAGTGAAGTCATGGAGAGTTTGGATCACTTCATGTTCAGTTTTACATGCTGTATTTTGCTCCTGAGGTGTGGTGGTGTGTCTCAGGCTGCTGAGCTCAGGCTGCTGCCGGAGCTTTCTGGCCCCTTGGGGTATGAAAAGCCATTTTACATGCCAGATGCTAGTCTGCTCCTAACCAGAGGTGACGTGAACTTTTCAGATAGATTCCAACTTGGAAGCTTCTGTGGCACTTCGGATCATGTTTTTAATTTATGTTTCTGTTGCTAGAGACTTGAAATTGAGACACTTATCTGCATGATACACTATTAACATATGCTGATCTCTGAGGAAGGGGGTTTGTGAAGATAAGTTTGCAGAGAATTGGATGTGACTTTTGTAAAGAAGGGCTCAGTGTATGTAGTTCAGTTACCCTATTGCACAAGGGCTCCCCAGATGTCTGCAGGACTTAATTACTCTCAGTGCAAACACAGTAAAGTTACCTCTACTTTAAATTTGTGCAAGTCATCTGAGAGGTTGCTCAGTGATAAATGCAGCAATAGTTGGAGCAGGGTGTAATGAGGTGAAGACTATGAGCTGGAGAAGGTACTGAGATCTTCCCTTTCTCTGCTGTTAAAACACCAGAATGGTGCAGTTCTATGAGCAGCTAAGTGCTTCATGTTCCTGTAAAAAGTCTCCAGTGTCTAAGAAGCCTTGAGGTCATTTCATGGCCTCCAGTTGTGCTCCCTGCCACTGTTCCATGTGTTGTTGCTTGTGCATCACAAAACTGGTGGCTCTGTAGGGTCACCCACTTCTCTCAGACTTGGTCAGAGTTAGCCAGCACGTTTGAAAGTAGCAGGGAAGGGAAGAGGAGCTGGTAGCCCAGATGCATTAGAAAGCTCAAATGCATAAGCCTGTTTGCTTAGGAAAGTAGGCTAATCCATTGTGGGCCCTTACTCAAGATGGCAAGCTCTCACGGGTAGCTTTTCAGAGCATGTGCCAGTTAAGTTCTGCTCCCTGCAATTTCAGCAGATGGGTTCTTAAGGCTGGAGAATGTCTGGGTGGTTCAAGTGATCAAAATATTAGTCACAGTTCTGTCCTGTTGTGCTAAGTGAAGTATAACTGTTCATAGGAAACAGTCCAAGTCCAACCTTTCCATTTGAGGCCATCCACAGTCTTTGATCGTAAGTGCCAGTGAAGGAGGTCTGCACAGAAACCCTGGGAGGAGAGCGTGGTGAACAACCATCTGTTTGGCATTAGCAGAAGACCTTAAATTAGGGAAGGTGTTGTGGTGTTGCAAACATCATTCAGTCTTGCATCTTATGATTTCGGTGTAAATGGGAGTGCAGAGTAGGGTAAACATTTTCAGCTTTTGTCCCCAAAGTACTGTTGGAAACTGTAATAAAAAGTAACTGCTGGGAAAGTAGTTTTGCTGAGTTATGCTATTTTTGAAAATGCATAATGCTCCATAGGCTTTTAAGTGATACTGGGCATATTTAACATTCTTTGATGTTAATTTCCTGGCATATGGACATCTCAACTTATTAAAATAAATAAGTACTTTCAAATTTAATGAAATGATGGAGGAAATGGCCTTTTTTCACATTCACGTCCGCTTCGCTGGATAATTTAATGTTTTAAAATGTAAGTTCATATTAAAGTTTAAAATTCAAGTATTGGTTTTTGAAATTCTGTAATAAAAAGGTTTTGCTGTAGGAGAGATGTATGAATTACGGAGCATGATAACACGATTAACAAAGTCTAGCTGGTGATTTCCTCAGTACAAAATTCTAGCTGTAAATCCTCCCGCTAGGACCTACAGCAATGGTCTGGTGGTGGGATCTTCTGGTACTAATGACTGTTCCTTTTCTGGGGCATTACTCTGTAGCCCGGCAGACCTGCCAATTGCCTGTATTCCAGAGTGAAGGTACAGCTGTGGAAAAGGTCTCCTACGTCGTTCACCTTTTCTTTTGTGCCCACCCCCATCCTGCTCATTTTCCTATCTCCTGGAGTTAGGAACACTGTAAGCTTCTTGGGGCAGAGATGAACATTTGTTTATGTTGGCTCACAGCAAGATCTTTCTATTTTTTTTTTTGTGCTAGGTTTGTATGTTTGCTTCCAAGGTCTTTGTATCTAATGGGAAGAATTTCTTGATAGCCTTAGGTGTTACTGTGTTGTTAGTAAGTATAGGAAATGCACTTTGGTCCTCTCTTCTGCACTGAGGGAGAGCAAGAATTCCCTGGAGGATAAGTAATGCTCAATGTAATTGACTGGATATAAATATTTGAGTCCTAAATATTTAATAGAAATCATTGTGTTTGTAGCGATGTGCAGATGATGGAAATTTGCTCTGTCTTGCATGTCTTGAGACTGCTCACGTGCTGTGTTGAAGCCAAGAATGGCTTTATTTCATTTCAAGGCAGACTAGAAACTGAAGAACTTATTTTCAGGGAGAAAAATGGCAAGGGACCCGAATGAAAAACCTACTCAGCTGAAGCAGAGGTGACAAAGCTCACTGTGATTATATTGATTTTAAATTACTGTGTAGAGCTGGGACTAGCCTGTGTCTAGTCCTGCTCATGATGAGAAGAAGAAAGGAAAAAGGCATCAGTAGTCTCTCCTCTGCTTCCAAACATTTTGTTACCGGTATGAAAATCTGAGAGCAGCCTTGTGTTCCTGACGTTTGCGACAGGCAAAGGCAAGGGCATTCCAGCATCCTCAGTAGAGCTGAAAGGGGATGAGAGGCACCATGAGATTGAAATGTGTTTTTTCTGTCTCAGCAGCCCCCCTGTGCACTGGCTGCCTGATCGGAGGAGCAGTGCCCTGTTCAGTGTGGAGCAGATGCCTCCAGTCTGTGTGTGCCCCCAGCTCTGCCAGAGACAACATTAACAGGAAACAGAGCATGTCTGAGTGTGATGCATTTGTGGTGAAAATACTACAACTGCCCATACCACAACTTAAAACTAAGCTGGAATTAAGAGCAATTAACAGCACCAATATTTATTATTAGAAGTTTTACAGAAGAGTCATTATTGTTTAACTTCATGTAGCTTGCATTTGTTTCACTGTCAGTGAGAAAATTATTCAGTCAGTAAATGTTAATCTTTTATTTTAGACCAGTCATGTATTTTGGTATCTAGTGTGCCTTTTGGTAACAAGAATTAAGAGCAAATAAAGCTAATTGTGGCAAGAATTTGCTATATTATTGTAATGAAACTCTTAGTTGCCTCATGACTGAAAGAGCACAGAAGAATGTCTTGTACCTGCAGTAAATCCAGCAAAGTTTTGATGGGAGATGTTGCGCCTCCTTGTTTGGTGTGATGGAGAGAACGCCTGAGGCACTTGGGTAGGGAAGATGACTATTTCTCTTTCTTCCCCATGGTTTTTCAGCAATCTGACATAGTGTGCATTCCTGGGCCCATGCCAAGCAGAGATGCAGCCTCCAAGTGAGACTTTATTACTACAGTCGTAGATGATTAATTTTGTACCAAACTGTATGGGCCTGATTAACCCAGAATACAGCAATAATGCTGTTTTAAAGATCCTTAATGCATCCATTACTTCCATTTCCAGAGTGCTTTTTCACAAGAAAAATACTTATTTCTTACCATCAAATCTTCATGTAGGATCTGGGCTAGAAAAACCATACTGAGCTCACAGTGGCTTGTTATATTTGACTTTGTCTTCACTGAGGGAATGTCTAAGATGTCCTTACTTGTAGCACTTCTGTAAAGCCAGAGGTTATTAATCACCCATGATTACGAGGGAGAAAAGAAAACCATTATCTGCCCTGGGCCATCCAGAAAACTGAGGAAGAAGAGACTAGAATCAAAACCAGGGGTTGTAGGTGTGCTTCATCCCTTTCAAGACACAGCCCACGCTGTCTGGTGTAGCTCACTGGTCTGACCCACCCAAGGCAGCAGGTGTGTTGTGTATTTTCTGAGTGGGGAGGCTCTGGGTGGCTGGAGCAGGTTATCCCTGCAGTGCAGGGGGATGCTACCTGCCTGTTAGTGTTGGGTCTGTGCAAGTGGAAGAGTTGGGGTGTTTCTGCAGGCAAGGCCAGGATGCTGTAGCATTCACAATTCTCGTAGCTTTTTTTATAAGATGTTTCAATAGCTTTGGGATGTGTTTGTTGATTTTTTTGTGGTTTTGATTTTAAGCTCCAAAATACTTTGTAGCTCGGTTGTAGAAGTGCAGGTTAAACAATCTATCTATATTTTGCAAATCACTGAACTTCAATACCTTTATCCAAAAGCATTTTTTGGGCACTGCTTGGCTCTAGAAACCTGCTGTTTGTTAAATCACTCGAGGTTTTGTATAGTTCAGGCCTTTAAAAAATAAAAACAACAATCTTCTATTGTCCCTGGAAAAGCCTTGTACCCTTATCAACATCCTCTGGCTTGTCTGGGGAAAGCAAATACACGCCCTCATGCCAATGGCCAAGTATGGGCACAGCCTTGCATTATTTCTGTGGGATTTTGACCTCTGTGACCCCTTGGCAGTGGAGTGTTTGCATGAATAAATACTGTGATAATGTGCTGCTGGCAAAACTTACCCATACTGGGAGAACGGGGTGGTGTGGAACAGGGAGCACCCATTCAGACACTTGCACTTGTTAAAAGAAGCATTTTTTGCCAAGTCTGGAAGAAGAAAACCAGTGTGTGGGAATCCTTTCTCCGTACAGTGTACAGTCTGAGTGTCACCTGCATAGCCCCATCAGAAGGCCCTTGCCCTACTCAGAGGTTTCGTATCTGGTAAAGACAGGTCACACTTTACATGTGTCTCACTGGTGTCTTTTGAGATGAGGGTGCTTAGCAGCATCAGCTGAGATCACCTCTGCTTCCCATCATGGCAGTTCTGCTTTCTGTGTCCCTTCAGCTGAGCTCAGTGTAGCTGAAGCTGGAGGTGACAGACTTGGGTCTCGCTGTTCCCATCAATCCTCATTTTCCTTGCCGCTACACATCTTTCTTCCTTGAGCATCCATAGCAAGGCAGAGATCTCCAGCCAGTTACACTGTTCACTTTCTACTGCAAAGACCTTTTTTGAATAATTGGACCCTTTCTCCCCAGGACTCGCTTTCACAAGAGGATCTATTGCTGACTCCTTTTAGACACAAGATCCCATTATCTTGATGCACAGACGTTGTCTCACGAAATGAAGGGGAAATTATTTTTAATCAAGCAAACTGTAAATGCCGTTCCTGTATGGTTATAAACCTAAAGTTCTGGAAAGAATCTGACTATGTCCTGCCAGCCAGTGCCTCTGAGAGGTGTTTCTCAAGTGAGCTGCGTGCCTGGAGGCTGACAGGAAAAGCTTACTTCTTAAAATAAACCAGTTCCAAAAAGTCAGGTTTTGGCTCCCTGGAAGCCTATATTTTTGCAGCCACCTGTCCTGACTGCTTCCTGGTGTGATTTAAACCTGTGCAATCTGCCACTGTATGCTGATAGAGATTGTTTTACGGTAGGCTGGGCTGCGGGACCGTGTCAAGATGTGCTGTAGGAGTATTTCACTGCCTCCTCTTCGTGGAGGTGGGCAAAAACCCAAAATCCTGAGTTGAAACTCCCCGTGGTTCGTATGAAACTGTTAGACTGTAGACTTAAACAGCACTCAGATTGAACTGTCAGAAACTGGGTCCATCTTCTCTTACAAAAAGGATGGATAAAGGAAAAAGCACCTCCCACAGGCAGCTTCTATAAGTGGAATTTTATTACATACGGACCTCCAGGACAATCAGACAAGGGTTTTGATTTATGAGATAATGGTTACCTTTAAAATGGTGAAGGGTGGATTGAGGAGAAGGTTACTGTTAGATTAATTAGTGTTGATAGAATTGACAGAGGTATAATGTAACATTGCTGGGGCGGATGGAAGTCAATGGATAGACAGGCAGTGGAAGCGTGTTTGTTTAGGTTTGTGCTCACCTGATCTCATTTCTTCTTGTACAGGTGACTCATGAGCAAAGCTGTATGAATGTGAAATGAGGTTTTCTGGCTTTAATGCTCTGATAAAGAACTAAATAGTGATTTTTTTTTTAATACAGGAAATACATTATCAATTAATTTAAATGAAGTTTCTTCTTTGGTAGTCAGTTCCTCTCCTAATATTCAGTCATCCCTGTTGTTTGGGTTTTTTTACTGAATATGGATCTTAAAGCAAAACAAATTGATGGAAAAGAAGAATATGTGTTCCTCAGCATTAAAAAAGATTGAGAGTTTTGTCTTCAATGGCTTAAGAAGGCACTTTCAAGACCTTACAGTATAAATAAATTCTGCAGACTTAAAGCTTTTTTGCTTGTTTAATTCAAAATGATACCAATATCTCCTACAGAAACTGATAATACAGAGAAAATGTAGGACTTCATTTTCAGGGAGATGAAGTAGGATGAAAAAATGCTACTGGAAGGGAAAATTTAGGAGAAATCTTAATAGAAATCTCCAATTAGTTGAATGGCTGGTTATCTGTGACAAGACATAATATTTACTAGACACTGCAAGCTGCATGAATACTTACAAAGAAAAATGTAAAATAAGATTAGAGTTTGTGTACTGTGTGTTGTAGAATGTGGGTGATCTTTGCAAGGCTTTTTGGCTTAAATAAGTTTTTGAGAAAATATTGGGAGAAAGGGTATTAGTGGAGTGTAAGATTATGAAAATGACTGTGTTTGGGTACCTTGTTAAAATCTTTGTCAAACAGCCATTTTATTACACTTGGCTCTTGATAAGCAAGACTGGCAGAATTAGGATCTTATGTTTTTGTTAGTAAAGGCAGTTCTATGAAAATAAAAAGGAAGAAAATCTATCCTTTTCAGTGCATAAATAAAAACAAATTGAAACTAAATGAAAACTAGATGATAAATGGTATGAAGTGTGACCCCTAAACTCCTTTCATCAGATACATCAAGTTAAAAAAAATAATAATGAAATCCCACTGGAAGTAATTTTATGAAAATTACAAATTCTATTTTTAATCCTAGAGATGGTTTGAAGCTTGCATTGATAGGTGTGAGGATCGAGTGAAGTGGCATTAGCTTGTTTTTAATTGCAAAGGGAATTTTATAATGTAAAATATCTATGTGTGACTGAAAATGGAAACACAAAACCCAAGATAACTCTTGAAACTGAGTGCTACATGTGAAATGTGCTTATCTGTCCATCACCAGCAGTTTTCCAGGTAATCTGCAAAACATTTCCTCATGTCCATATTGTAGTGTGATGTTAATTTGGGGTTTCATCACTTCTTCTGGAGCCAGTTGCTGTCAGACAGAAGCACACACCTGCCTGTAGCATCTACCCCTGTTTCTTTCTTGGGTTTTGTTTTTCAGTGGAGGTGGAGCCCTGTGGTGAGTTGTATTCTATACGTTGATGATAATGTTTTCACCTGATCAAAACAGAGGACATCCAGGTTTTTTTAAGTACTCTGACAAGGAGCAAAAGTGGGGGATGGAAGTAAACCGAAGCTGCATCTTCTTTTATTGTCTTTGGTTTATTTCACTGCTGAATTTTGAACCTTCCTACTTCACACAGCAGTTGGGAAGTGTCCTGGGAGATGGTCCTGCAGAGGGCTCAGGTACCCAGAGATGGAGGGCAAAGGGATGAGAATGATTTTGGGGGATTTTTTTTTTTTTTCAGTCAGAGAAGAAAATAAGAGGCTGCTGACATAGTGGCCAATGACTAATCACCTGTTGCTCCCACAAGAGCTGGACAAGGGATTAGCATTCCCTGTGCTCCCCCTGCTACTCCTGCCCTCAATTGGAATTTTTTTCAGACTGTGTTTCAGATGAAAATGCAACAGTCTGGCATGAATGAACACCGATATAGATCTGTCTAAGCTCCTTTCTCACTTCAAACTCAGTGATAGTTAAGACAGGATTATAAAGAAGCAGCAAAAATTCAGCTCAGAAGTCTTGAAATCAAAGCAGTTCAGTAAAACGAAGGTATTCTCAAACCTTTGTGCCAATTAACACCGGACTGTGACAGCAGAGTCTCTTTTACCTCATAAAAATTCTAAGTTGTGCTTATTCGGGTGGGTGGATTTAAGTAGGGGGAACCTATAAGGCTTCCTTTTGATTAGCGTTCCCCAGGCGTCGGGTCAGATCAAGCAATGCTTGACAGCTGGATTTTTATCACTTCAAAGAAGAAAATATTTAGCATGATACAAAGATTAGATGCCCATGCTGATGCTGTTAACTGTGCTGAGGACACCTTTTTTTTCAGCCAAATACACGTCTCAGAGGAGATGTTCCTTGCTACGGATCAGAAGCATTTAAATTTGGAAAAATTTCTACAGATTTTGGTTCAAATCCTACTTGCATGGAATAAATTCCAGAGCTCAAATTTTGCAGTCACTTAAGCCATCATGAAATTTAATTCATATCAATAATTCTGTAAAAGTGTTCATGAGAATTACACTGCATATATGCTCTTAATAATGTCAGGGCACTGATGTCCAACTGTGCGTGAAATACAGAACCAATACTGTTGTAATCTTCTTCAGGCTTCTTTAAATATTACTGATTCAACCCAAGTAACATAGTTACCAATACAGTAGGTGTTTTTACAGTAGACCTTTTCCATATTAAAATTCAATTAATCACAGCATGGCATAATTAATTTTTTTATTGTATTCATTCCAGGATGAGAAATAATTGGCTGCTTTTACAAAATGTAGTTGCTTTAAAGAAAAAAAAAGAAACCAAAATCAAATTACAGCATTTTCAGACTACCTAGGATCCCCTGAGAGTAATGATGCTGCAATATACAGAGTTCACTCCATGCACAGCTGAAGTGTGGTCAGCCAGCTCCACAGTGAAATGAAAGAACCATTTAGCAACACTTAAGAACAGTACAAAACAGATCAGTACATGGAGTGAAGAATATTAAACTTCACTAAAAGTTTTAGGTGCGCAGAATGTCATTACTGAAATTGAAATTGTCAGGCTCCCGGGATTAATATCCCTGTACTTACAAAAATTGCTGTAATGTCAATGACCACAAGTAGTCACGACCTCAGTTCTATTTGGAGGGCTTTTAAAGGTCTCCTACTGACCTTAAAAACCTAATTTCCAGCGTTTTAGATAAGCCCATTATTGCAAAGATAGGAACACAGAAGGATCCATACTGGAGCAAGGATTAGGTGCCTGAGTCCAAGGTTACATCTCCAGCCATGGTCAGCGGTTTGTGCTTGTGAATTTTTTATTAAATGGAAGTAATGGTACCTGACTGCAGGCTGCGAATTGCCTCTGTGTGCTGCTGCTTTGTGCAGTGTTCAGGCTGCCAGTGGAGTCAGAGTTTGTAGGGAGAAGGAGCTGTTGCCATGGGAATTTTGAAAGCTGCCGTTGTTTCCCCCTTTGCAACCAATTGTGCAGAAACAGGACTCGCTGGAGCAGATTCTTCCTGGGGTGTAACTGCTCGGCTGTGCCGATACCCAGCGGATCTGGAGACTGGGATGGCTGCAGGGGTGGACAAGGAGGGAGAGGCTTCATTTCCCCCTGCCCAAACCACTAGCAGAGCTTGCAAGTAATAGGGCAGATTTGGTAATTCATGACTGCTGGGATTATTGGGCCATTTTATTCTTTTCCCAGGACTTGCGCTTGTCCAGCAGTCTCCAGGAGGAGGTTTTCAAAGGAGTTCTCTGTTCCTGTAGAAATAGGAAAATGTGAAAATGAAAAACTCTTTTGTAAAGGTCAGCCTGAGCAGGGTGCTGGATTGACATTTATGTCTTTCAGAAGTTCCTCTGAGTTGTTGCTTTGTTACACATGATGAAGAAACTTACTTACAGGGCACTAGGCAATTTCAGTGTTTTGCTTACTTGTCATTTTTTTGGTTCTAGCACCTGTTTGATACCTCTCTGGGCAATGCTGTTACAGGCAGCTGCTCTTGTGGTTCAAACCCAGATTTTCCTGGCAAAATTCTCCTTCAGTCTGACACTTCACAAGCTTTTCCCAAGCCAGAGATGAATGAATACTCTTGGAAAGTCTGCTAAGATTCTTTAGCCTGCTATTTTCTGTGCTGTCTAAGAATTTAATCCAATAACCATTTCTAGTGGCTGTGTCAGGCTTTTGGATCAGACCCAAGGCATGCCAAAAAGAAAAAAAAAAGGGTTTAGATGTTTATGAGAAACATTCTTCCTTGGCAGCAGAGTATTGCAGATGTGTTTGTGTCTATCCCCCTAGTTTTTTATGTTTCTTATGTGTCCTCAGGTAAGTTTGGGTCTGTCCTCCTAATTTCTTGTGTTCCCCTTTGCTCAGAAGAGGTGAAAAGAGAATGCTACTTTTTCTCCCTTATCTGTCACCTTTGGTCTCCTAAGAAAGTAAAGGTTTGATTTCATATTGTTCCTTCCTCTGTGCTCCCATTTTTCTCCTTTCCCAGTTTGCTCACTAGCACTGAATGTATGGAGGCATGGAAGTGATTCCCCACATATTTTTATTTAAACCCTGAAAACTTCTTGCAAGTCTTTATGAATCTATGTATCAAGCTGCAAACAGACATCATCACCAGGCTGTTGATGGTTGATACTTGGCTGTTGCCCCATTTTTTGTGACTTTGTGGCTGGATGGAAGTTTTGGTCTTGCTGTCAACACGTCCTACATCCTGAATACAGAAACCAAAAGAAATCTGAATCTGTGTTTCCTCATCCTGCTGCCTCTTTCTTGATCTACAAAGTATTTGTGGGCACTGAAATATGGCAGATGAAGAGCCTTATCTTGCATTAATCCATGAGAAAAGGCAGAGCTCTGCTTGTGAAAACATCTGCTCCAGCCCACATGCACCTTGGTGAAGAAATCAGTGCCTGATCTGCTAATTTTATTCATGTGCTTATTTGCCCATTTACTTTCCCCCAAGCGAAGGATGACTTCTTCATTGAGGGTCGTTTTTCCTCAGTTATCAGAGCACAAAATAAAGCAGCTGTTTATACCAATTTCTTTCACACTGTAAGGATCATTTAGTATGCAGGAGACCAAAAACTTCACGTGCACCGCAAGAAATCATGTGAGTCTAATGGTGCCATTTAACAGACAGTGTTTTTCTTGGCATAAATTAAGACCCCTCAGAAAAAGGTTGTAAAAATTGGAAGAAGCTGTGTTGTCTGAGGAAGATGCTGAAAAAAAGGGAGTAGATTGAGGGAGACAGTTCTGTGGTTTTAAGAGCTAATAAATCTTCAGCTGAGCAAGAAATTTATATTGTCATACACTGAAGTTCAAGAATTGCTGTTTACTCAGTTGAGATGAAATTCCTCTGTTTATGGAGAGACATTAAGTAGAAGAGTATTTTTTAGCCTAGATTCCTGTAATTCTAGGGCAGTGGCTCTTGAAAGAAGACATTGCAGAGGAGGCAGTGTCTCAATTAAAAGGGCTTTTCAGGAAGCAGTTAGGAAAAATTCATATTTCTAATACAGACATGCAAAATATATGCTAAAAGCTTGATTAAAATGACTACCCACGTAAACGTGACAAACTAGAGCTCTGTTGTGCCTAAAGCCTGAATTCTTAAAGGGAAATCCCTTCCTTGAGTTCATGTTCTCTATTTTTATACTTATAATTGACTGATGTTTCCATTGGTTTTGGTTCCCTTCTTCACTGGGCTGTCTAGGATTTCAAGATTTCCCATTGCTGTCACATGAGGTACCTTCCTTGCAAGGCAATGCTGGAAATCTCCTTTCTTAGGTTGTCATTCAGAACAAAGTTAGACTGATTGACTGATTTGTTTTTAATAGTAACATCCCAGAATCCCATCCCCTGTCTTTCTGGCATCAATTAGGTCTCTGTTACCCAGGGGGTGCTGTTACTCTCAGCACGTCTTCAGAACTTGTAAAAAGATAATTGTTAACCTAAATGCCAATAGGACTTAGCTAAGGCTTGTTTAGAGCTCAAAGGTTTCAGCAGCAATCGATTTGATAAAATAATGGCTTCTGTTCCCATGTGGAGATATTTCTGTCTTTTCAGGCACTGTTTGTTGAATTGAGGGAAATGGTCATCAGATCTACAGCCCTTAGTAGAAGCTGCTGAAAGCAGTTGTCTTGTTCCCTGTAGTTTGCATCTTTGAGTCCTTTTGTTTCTGGAAGTGAAACAGAAGCAAAAATTTTCTGTGAATCTGTCAGTACTGTTCTGATGCTCATCAGAGCATTTTATGCCACATATTCCAATTCAATCCAATAGCATACAATGTTTTTTTTTTTTTTTTTTTTTTTTACTAGGGGTTTCACTGTTTACACTCTTGACAGATGTAGGTGGTGGCTGTATTAATCGTGTTTTGAAAGCCTGGCAAAAAAGTGTCTCTAAGTGGCATGTAAATGTTCATGCAGACCTCCTGCGTGGCCTGTTAGGGATGTCTCCATAGTGCTGTGACAGCCTGCTGTTATTATACAATTACCTTCAGTGGCCTGCACAGGTAGGAGGGCTGGGAAGGCCGAGGGGGTGTGTAGCTGTATTTAAGTGCTGTATTGTCAGATCCCCTTGTATTAAGTGGTGATGCTGCTGCTCCTTTCCCCTTTACTCTTACATTGCAGACAGTGGAACTGAATGCTTCCCAAGCAGTTGGTGTTGCTCTGGGGGAGCTTTGATGTTGGTTTGGCTTTTTCACTTTAAATTCATTTGTTGTAGTTCAGAAAGGTTAGATACCCTCTTCTAGCTAAATGCCAGAAGAGTGGATCAGTTTCTGTAAGAAATAACTTCTCTGCCTTTTAATTTGTCCTAGGTGAGAAGTGAATACATTGAGACACATGACCAGTTTTGGGAACTTGCTAGAATATTTGAGGGCAGAAAATTGAGGGAGAAGGCTTTTCTCAGCTCCCTGATCCTCCCTCAATTTGCCAGTAATGTGTTGGGAAAAAGTTTCATTTAACCTTTTCTCTTTGCTCTCTTCGTAATCTAGTTTGTTCTGTTGTTTGGGACTCACTCCTGAGAGCAGAAATATCCACACATTAGAGATTTTTCAGTGAGGAGCAGTAAATGGAACCCAGATTTCTGTCTTTGACAGAACAGCTAAGCTTTCTGATCCACAATCAGGGGTCAGAAGAACTGGAACTGATCACTCACATGACACTTCTCTTTTCTTGACTACTCAGGGTCAATCTGTGACCACAGGCTACAGAGTCCTTCCAGATTTTTAATAGCACAAACACGTTTTTACAAATTCTACTAATACATCATACTTTGTTTTGACTGAAACTTTGTCAGAAAAACCATCATAGTGTCGATTTCTGTGATGTGACAGAGAAGAGTTTAATAGTTTGAAAATGAATGAATTTAAAATTGGGTAGTTGAAGGTCAGAACTTATAGTGATAACTCAGCTAATGTAATATTCATACCTTTGTGTAAAGTAGTGCTGTATATCAATATGTTGTCCCTGTCTGCCATGATTATCTAGGGTAGAAATACATTTGTGCACTGACAAATATCTGAGGGAGAAAGAGACAAGGTATTACACTGACAGTGTGTAGGAAAATTCAGGAGTGAGTGAGGCACCTGGAAGAATTCATAGGCTATGAACCATTTGTCTCTTCTGACTAAAGCAAAGTGTATTGTTTAAGCATTAACCACTGTCAATACTTGCCACAGTAGAATTACCTGGACCATCCTTCAGCTGGTTCTGTGCACTAGATTAATGACTCGTTTTTTTAAAAAGCACCAAACTGGGAAGGGGGAAAATACCTGATTTGTCTCTAGTGGGCTTAGTTCTCAAATCGCAAATGTGTCCTAAGAACTGAAAATTATTCCTGCCTCTCCAATATGTATAGACAAAATCAAACAGGATGCATGCAATACGGATACACTAACACCAAGTACCAGCCTAATGTAGGTCAGCATTCATTCTGTTCCAGCTCTGAAAAACAAGAATTCATGCAGGGATGTGTTACAAATCATTTTTAAACTTTTAACATTTTCAAGTTTCACAAGATTTGTGCTGGCAAGGATTTCTTGAATACTGTTTCATTGGCTGCTGTCTCTCCCTGTTGTCTCTGAGCTGTGTTGCCTGGCTAGGGAATTTTTCAATTTACAGCGTTCAAAATCTTGATTATCCTTTATCATCCCAAAGTAAAAGATGTGATATATTTCATGAATCGTTACCTGTTGTTTAAATGAAGATGATCTGCCCCCTTGGTTTTAAGAACAGAATATGCCTTGCCCTAAAGAGCTGTAAGATGAGACTATAGGACAAGGTCAGTTTGGATCCCGTGATTTCCAGATAAAGAATGAGGATCGACTGCAGTTGTATTTGCAAATGTTTACTTGGAGAAAAATATCCCCGAATCAGTATTTGTATACAAACTCCAGTGAATTGCTTACCAAGTAGACTTAGCTCCTCAGTTAATGATAAACATTCAGCCTGTTGCTGGCCACATGAACCTTCTGCCTTTGTACTGTCCTGCTCCAAAAAGAGGAGGACGTGCCTGTGAAGGTAACATGTAAAGGTATTACAATCAAAGGCCTGAGCTGTAGACTTGAAATCACTGGAGAGAGGAAATGTAGTGCTTTGAATTGGATATGATTTGAGATGGGCTTTATATCCCCTTCTTGGTGTGCTTCTGAATATTCAGGGCAAAAGTTGAACTTGTGCTAAAGGTTTTCTGTGTTGGGTGTTTGGGTTTTTGTTTGGTTCTGGTGGACTTGAGATGACTTGAGGTTCCTTAGAAATCCCATGTCTCTGTGTACCATTCCCACAGATACATTGCCAACCACATTAATGTGGCTAAAAACACAATGCCTTTCTACTGTCTAGACAAAAAAGGTTAGTCTGTAAAAGCTACTGCCTGAATAGATTATTTTTTTTCTGGCTTTCAAAAGAATACCTTTTACATGAACATATGACAGAGGGTCTTCTGCAAAGGAGGAGAATCAGTTATATGCAAAATGAGAGCTGAAAAAAAATAAAAATCTTCAAACTTGTTAGACAAACCAATTTATAAATACAAGTGTTCTTCCTCTGTTCCTGTTACCAGATTTCTCAAGAGTCAAGAAAATTAATCAAAAGTAAGCTTCCTTAAGAGGATATCTAAATAGATATTGATTTTTTTTTAATGCACTTTGTATTTTGCACAGTTTTGCAGTTTATAAGCCCTTTTAACTCACGAAATGGGAGAAAACTCATTGTGATACTTGACAGGTGGTTGCAATAATGATCAAATGCCTGTCACTTCTGATTGTGCAGCAGTAAGGGGGGTGGGGTTATGCTTTCATGCCATTACCAAGACCAGTATGGAATTGCATTATTTGTCTGAATATTTTGGAAAAATTATTTTAATGTCCTGTATCTTAGGTACAACTAGAGTAAGATGGTGCTTTCTTTTCAGAAAGGTTATAGACAGCTACTTTAAAAACAGCATTTGAAATTATAAGTCTCTGGGGGTTTATCTTTTGGATTTATATAGACAGACCTCTCTGTCTTAAAAAGCTTGTTTCTTTTACAGAAAAGACAGAATTCAAATAAAAACAAGAGAAACAGATTTACTGAAATGTCCTTTTCAAATTCTGATGAGTAGAGAAGGAAGAAACCAGACACTTTGCCCTAGGCTCCCTGTTTTGCCAGCATAGCCTCTCCATGATGTACATGCTTTTACTGCAAGCCACAGGAAAGCTGTGTGTGTGATTTTGGATGGCCTGATGTTTTGGTTGCCTCAGTTGGAAGCTCATGTTTAAGGAGTTGTCATCTGCCTGTTTGTTCTTTTGATCTGAAATGATCAACAGGTGTCCATCCCTGGGGCTTGTGGAAGTTGTGTGAATAACTAAGCTTGTGAGGTTCAGCATCCTCCTGGTGAAGAGGAGAGATGGGTCCAATAGGTGGCAATTGTCTGCCCTGTGAGGGCCCAACAGGGAAAAGTTAACTGAAAGTAAGAAACTCTTAGGATAAGGAAATATATTTTCCCACTTGCTGTGAGGATTGGAGTTCAAGGCCTATCCTCCAGTGGGATCTGTGTGATGTGGCCCTGTTGGATGGATTCAACAGTGTCCTTGCTTTGACTTCTCCCTTCTTTGTCTGCAAACAGAACTAATCTGTAACTGCAGCAGAGGGAGAGAATTGATGTGCAGTCAGGAGGTGGGCCTTGGTGTCACCAGCCTGGGGGTGCTTCTTCAGTGCCTCTCTGGTGGTCCAGAGAGGATCCCCACAGCAGTGGAGACTTATTGTCTCAGTGGTAGAGGACCATGTCCCACCCACCAGGGCAATGTTCACATGCCAAATGCCATCCTCCTCTCCAGTAGCAGAGGCTGGGTTTACCACCCCTGTAAATGGGCTGTCTGTACCTGGGGGGACAGCTGTGAACTCCCACAGGCTCACATTGTGTACAAGACATTAAAAACATCCTGTATGGCTGATGCTTTTCCTCTCTGTCGTCAACACAGGAATGAATAAATAAATAAATAAACAACTCAAAAACAATCTTGTGAATTTATTGTTGGCAGTTTCATTAGGGAGAGTGTAGCAAAGTGGTAGATAATACTTTTAAGTTCCTAATGGATTTTTTAAAGAGTTCTTTCTGTTTTTTTAAGCGCAGGCTGGAAAGTCACTGCTGTAAAATGTATTCGAGAGCCATGAGAGATAACAGATAATTTTCTTTCACATAAAGCTTTAATGTTTTCTTTTTCCTTAAGTAAATAACACCTTGCTGAGCCGTCTTTAAGTGTGCCAATTTCTCTCTGGAAAGGAGACTGCAAAGGTGTTAATTACAGTGAACAAGCTAGTTATTAATGGTATTTTTACAGTCTTGTCATCCATTGGTGGCTAAAGGAGGACAGGGGGGAAGGGATGCTTCATTTGTAATACAGGTTTCTTTCTACCAGCAGAAAATGGCAGCAAAAGCATAGAAGGGTTTAAATTTTTCTATAAGGGTTAAAGGAGCTGGCATTTGTGCATGGATGGCTGGTTGATAGAAGTTCTGGAGAGTTTGCCTTTACTGCCTTTCACTTTAGTGATCCGTGAACTAAAGTGTCCCCAAGTAGGATATGACACAACAACCTGTGACTTGCTCATTAAAGGCTCATATTAAGGCCTGTCTGGGAACTCTCTAATGCCAGATCACTGAGACCATGGACTGGAACAGCACTTTTAGAGCTCCTACCATCCTTAATGGTAATGCCTCAATATCTGGCTCATGGGCAGAATATACAGCATTGCTGTCCTGTGGGACTGTTAAAGACTGCTCTCAGAGTCCCCTTAAGGTGAAGATGATTGATACAATGGGCTTTAGTTGGTTAATGTTCTTTGTGCCAGTGGTAATCATGAGGTGGCAGCAGAGCCATGAGCTAATGGATGTTATTGTAGCATAGTAATGCTCTATACATAATTATAATCCCCTGATAGTGATGTATGGCCAAACTAGGAGGTCTCTGAAAGGCTTATCTGTATGTTTACTTTATATTGCTGCCACACAGAACCTTGGTGTCCCTGTATCTTAAATGCTCTATGCAGTTCTATATCTTAAATACCTCTGTGCAGGTATTTGTATCTCAAAAAAAAGTTACAGTACTAACTAAAAGAAGAGACTCGTGAACAAGTGCTAAAGGGAATTGCCAGAGATGCACATTTTAACATTCCTTACCCAGCACACTTTTGTGCACTTCCTAAACATCTCTTTCAGTTGTTACTGCTGGAAAGAGAATAGGCTGACTGGGCATCTCTCTGACCCTCCAGGACATCCCCTCTGCCTCTACAACCCATTAAAGAGTGTTGTGCTGGAACCCAGTCACAGTAAAATTTGACCAAAGCCAAATGAGACGAAACAGCAGGGAGTAACTTATGTTTGAACATTAGGCTGCTTTGATCATCCATTTCATCTCAGTATTTTTGAAGATATAATTGTATGGTCAGCAAATGTGTCTGGCAGTGTCATTTCATGCTGACAGAGCATAGAATACAGGCTGATTCTACTGATGGGCCTTTTTTGGTGAAGAGATGCGATAGAACTTGGGTAAAATCAGTTATTCAGCTCAGAACAAAGATGTATGGCACTGTCTTAATAGAAAATGGTTCTGTGTACAGATGTGTTGTAAGGAATTCTATTGTATTATGCAGAGATTAAATGTGAATAGAGTATAGATAGCATGGGGAGGGCCTTAGGGGAGTTGTTTAGGGTTATTTTGAGGGGGGGTGGTGTTTGTGTGGTTTTTTTTTTCCCTGGATAACAACATGGATTGTAGCATCTGTGTGTCAGCAGGAGCAAGGATAATAATTTACATGCAAGCATAGACCACAATCGCATTATATCCATGCTGTAGGTGTATGTAAACTGACCTGTGTATGTATAAGAAAAAACTCTCAAAATTGCTCCATATTCAACAACTCCTCAGGCCACAGTCACCAGTAGTGAATTAACAACAAAGCTAAAAGCTGTTGTTGCAAGATGAGTACTGGGAGCTTGGACGTGGCTTGGACGAGTCCTGAGCGTTGGCCATGTGGGGCACAGGGGTGGGCACAGGCACTGATGCTGCTTAGTCTAAAGCCCTAGAAGGGTATGGACATGTCTGTAAACTGTGAGGGCTGGTGGTCATACTGGCAGAAAGTTTGATAGATGGGAAGTAATTTGGGGGTTTAAAAAATGTATCAAAAGGGATTTTGAAGACTGTGGTCCTTAGTCTTGATTTCCTGGTTTGAATGAGAAACATAATGAAGATGTATGTTGTACTTTAGTATCTGATGAAATTGTGTTGGTTCAGGATCAGTGTTAGCCATTTGCTTCTCTTCGCTTTTTTTTCTTTCCTCCCCTAGTCCCTCGGAGTTTTGATGTTTTCTCAGTATATTGTATTTTCTTCTCACTTTGAGCTATTTCTGGTTTGGCTCTGTCTGTATGGGTTAGCATGTGTATTGTTTATTCCTGTGCTGCTGTTATTGAATGGTCATTGTTTTTGATTCCTCTTATTTTCTTAAAGATAGTTATTGCTTTGGTAGTTATTGTTTGGTGTTAGTTAGTTAGCGGTTGTTTAGCTTTAGGTCTTCCTCAGAGACTGTGGGTCAAACCTTTAGCTGAGTAAAATCAATGTGATCAATAGAGCACTGCTGATGCACATCAGTGCAGATGAGCCCTTGTGTAACATCAGCTCAGCAGAATCCTACTCAAACCTTTGCTTTATTTCCCAGTTCAGCTTTTGGAAGGAGTTTATGGTCGCAAAAACTTGTTTTCTTTCTGCAAACCCTGTGGTTTTCAAAGGATAGAGCAAACAGAACTCAATTAAGAATGATAGCTTCCCATTAGGCATGTCAGAAATGTACCTTTTTTTCCTGTACAAATAATTGAAGCTTGGACTATTTAAGAGGAAGAATTGTGATCTTTTCCCCAGTGACAGAATGTATTAGTTCACAATTCCCATATTCCAGGCATTAGCCATTTGCCATATCATGACACTCTTTCAAACAACAGTAGTGTCTCTTTATGTGGAGTATAATTAGGAAAATATCTGATGCCTTTTTGCCTTTGCCTTGGCAATAAATCCCACATCCATGTGTGGGAACAAGGACAGCCAGCACTACTTGGCCAGCCAATTTCTCAGAACATCAACCAGCAAATGTTCCTTCTGCAATTGGTGTTCCACGGACCACAATTTAAAACCACTGATTTAAGTACCTGACCCAGCCACCACTAAAGATGCAGCAGAAAGCTGTCAGTGGAGCCCAGCAGTGGTGACTTTGTCTCCTTCTCTAACCTTTATATATGCTGCCTCTGTGTGTCAGGAGACAGTAATACATCTTCCTAAAATAGATGGCTGCAGGATGTGCTGGTAAATCAGTTGACTGACAACATGAGCAAAATCATCAGGAGATAACGTGGGTGCAGGCAGTGTCCTGCACCTTGTCCTGGAGCATCTGCATGGGCAGTTAAGGCTCTGGCAAGTTTTAATGAATTTCAGAGGTGTATCTTCATTTTAAAAATGTCCCTTGTCTGCAAAGGAAACTGTTAGGGTGGAAAGGGAGGATCTTTCAAAATATGACAGTAATTATGATTTGTTCCTGATGAAAAGCCTCTCCACTGATGGGTGGGTACCCCACATGGTTCCTAAGTGTAGCACACCCACTACCTGTCCCCGTTTCAAATAGGAAAGGCTTAAAACAAAGAAGGGAAAAGCACTGATTGCCAGGAAATTGCAGCACAAAATGAAGGAACAACAGAAGAGAGTTCTGTTCCAAACAGGCCTGTCTTCTGACCTGAGCTGCAGTGACTTAACAGGTCACGGCACAGAATCCAGTCCTTCATCTGTGGATGCTGCTGGGGCAGACTGGAGGGGAGTTTAGCAGGTTCCTTCTGGTGGAGGTCATATGCCAGATGAGGTGAACTTGGCACGAAAGAAGCAGAAAAGCTAAGTTTGAGATGTGAAAGATAGAGACAACCTCACATTAAATATTTGTTTTGCCTCAGTAAACTCTGAGTTTCCACCCTTGCAATATCCTCCAAAGTTTTTGCAAGAAGCAGGGCCACTATTTTCCCAAAGCACTTGTGTTTTTGAGCATGTCTTGATACACTTTTGTCATGCAGATGGAAATCTGGGCAGAAAAGTTGCTTCTCCTTTACATTACCTCCTCTTCTGCCTCAACCTGGCCTGTTGTCAAGTTTCCACAACATTTTCTAGGAATCCTGTGTTTTCTCTTGGTTTTTCGTGACCTGTAGTCAAAGCTATGCTGTCACCAGTAAAGGATCACTGTTACACCACTTACTTGATATCTTAAGAAATGAGTTTATGTTCATGAGTTAGGATTTATAGAAGGTAGCCCAATGTAATGCATAGTTGCACAAAAGTCAGTGCAACATTTTCTTGACTGTTTATAAAAACGTTGTATTCATTGGAAGAAGTTGGCAGCCCCTTCCCATCTGGTCTCTGAAATCTAAATCCATTGTGTATTTGAGCGACTAATGTGTAAATAAAAACTAGGTGTTTAAATACTTTCATGAATGTAAGCCTGATGTTTTTCCCGTTTTGGAACATTTTTCTTTTCCTTGGTTCAATTCTGAGCTTTGACTTTAAGTGGTGCCACATTAAAGATGCTTTTCAGCTTTAGAGAAACCACATCTTTCAAACTGAAAAACAGTATCCTAGCTTGTATTTCAGATCTATCTTTGAAGCTACCCTTGATTTAATTCATCAATACCTTGAAGGAAATAGAAAGCAGACTGCTTTCAGTTAATTACAGAAAAAAATATCATTACCTAATCATATACACATAGGAAAATTTCAGAACACTCAGTTTGATTAATCATATAATGTATAATACTTGGCAATTAGTCTAGACTGACTTTAAGGAGTTTTATGTCACAATTTTTAGGCACAAAAAAACCCCAACCACAAATTTTATATTTTAAGATGTCTTATACTTAAAAAATAGATTTGTTTACGTATTTTAAAATACTCTTTAGTGCTCTTTTGAGTGCCTGCGTGTTACAGACCTGCCAAGGTTCTTCCTGCAGTTACATATTCACTTGTTAATGACTTTGTCTTAATCAATACTTTCTCAAATGGAGGTGCTCAGATATTCCGAGAGTCACCCTAAAAGACCTCTGGCAGATAAATAATTAAATGACCTGCTGGCTACCTTCCTGCGTGCAGAGACCTGATTGTTTGATTTCAAAAATCAAAACCTGCCAACTTCTTGAAAAAAGACAGTTGTAGCTGTTTGAAGAATCTCATTGCTTATAACAGGTCACTGTAGTGATGAGCTGTTGACTGAAAGAAGAGATAGGTTTGTTCATTAAACATTGTAGTTTACAGAAGAGAAGCAGAACAGAGAGGAGGAATGTTGAAAACTAGTGCATAAAATCTCATCTTGTCAGGTTGCTAACTGGGAGCTTGATCCTGGAGTTGCTCAAGTGTTTGTAGAACTTGGTAGTGTGAGTTGTGTTACTGCATTAGGCACGTGCACACGTGTTTGAAAGATGAGCCACGGGAAATCTGAATCCATTTCCCTTATTACCCTGAGATTAACTTGAGTGGTAATGGGTAGTGTGAGTGTTGGGGCTGCTTGTCTCTCTCCTGTATGTCTCTCTGACCAGTGGATGCTCTGCTCTATTTTGAACTTGACAGAAATAGCTCGGGCATGGTGATAGGATGTGTGTTAAGCTGCACAAATGTGCATATTAATTCAGTAATGAAACAAGTTAGTATTCATCATTGTTGCTTATCAGATTGATTTATTATCTATTTAGACAGTACCCTGCATCTTTTGGAGGCAATGCTTGAGGGTGACAGCTGCCAGCACAGAGAAGAGGTGGAAACTGGGGTCTCAACCTCCTTATCTTCAGGAAAAAACACTTGCCAGAACTGGTCTGTTAGTAACCTGTCTGCATTTGGTACGTCCTGTTTGTAAATCATAAGGCTTCAGCAGATGAGTTAGACACCCCAGAGACTAGATCAAGAATTTAATTATGTGTATTGGACTGAATATTAAGGTGGACTGTTGGATCTTTTGGAAAATGTGGTGGCTGGTTCCTTGAGGAAGCAAGATGTGCAAGTCCAGATTATTAGTTTTTAGGCAACATCTGACATACATTTGACTTGCTGCTGCTTTGAGACTGTTCTGAATGCCAAAGGGCTCTGCTGTCACAGTCTGGATTTCAGGGACCTTCAAAAGCTGGTGGGATCTTTTACTTCGGTGTAACTCATGGGGACAGATCTTTAGTGCCACACTGGTAACCCTTCCCATGGAAGGTGCTTGTAGGGAGTCAAATAATTGGCCTTGCTAGGATGCAAATAAACCATGTCTAGGATTCACTGGCAAACAGTGATATGTTACTGAGGAATTCAGTGGGATCAGCACAGCTAGGACCTGCCATGGAAGGCTGATGAACAGGGTGGTTCAGCAGATATTAATAAGTGTGTGCTGGAGAGCACAACTGAGGTTTTTTACCCTGTTGTGTGGATTAGTTTTTAATTTTGGTTACCTGTTCATAGCTTCTTCATTCATGTGTATATCACTTCTGATGTAGTACAAGTATTGACTTCACTTTACACTGAAGATCAAAATAAAAGTGTCTCACATTTCTCAAGGAATTAAAAGAATAATTTAGCATAATGCCTGGAAATAAAGAATTTGACAACCTGTGAAGGACTAAAAAAAATAATACTCGAGAATGCATAAAGGATTATATCACAGTGAGTTTTGAGGGTAATTGTAGTTGATGAGCAAATTTTTTTAAGATCATCAAGATCCTAAAATTAGGAAGAATTTAGCTCTTACTTTTTGTATTTTTGAATCGTGGTTCATGTATTATAAGACAGTGTGTGGTCCTCCTCCCTGTTATCTATTCCCTTTTCCTATCTATCTCTGAGATGGATGTGAGGATATTTTTTTCTGTTCAACTGCCAAGTACTAAGTTTCTCAGATAAACTAATTTTATTTAACTAGTCTAGAGCTTGATGTGTTTAGCACCCTGCAGCTATCAGGTGAGCCTCTTGGTTATGATGGCAGCTCAATATGTAACTTATTACTTATAAACTTAAGAAAGTTGGAAAATCTGAAGTCCAGCCATGCTCAGCATCTTCTGTAAAGTTCTCTGTTCAAATATTTCTGCCATTACTAAGAAAGCAAGTGCATCAGGCCTTTCCTTATTCCGTAATCAACACAATTCTATTTCAGATGGAGTTGAAACTTGAAAAGGGGAAATACTTTTAAAGTCTCCTGTCCACTTCTCTGCAGCAACTTGATTCTGTGGAAAAGGTCTCAGATCCTGCAGTGATGAGCTGCAATAAAATAGCTCATGACAGGGATAGGTTAATAAATGTTACTTTATTCTGCTGCTTTTAACAAAGAGGAATGGCACTTAATGTTTAAATCACCAAAATTGACTTTGTATGAGTTTGGTTTTGAATGCTGCCATTAGTGATATGCAGAAATGTAGCTGCTCTTCAGTGAGAACAGTTTTGCAGGTATAAGTTGTATTTGGTGCACTCTCTAAAGCTTCCCAGAGTAGTATGTTTTTTCAAATTTCAGCAAATAATGCTCAAAAGATCCCCCAGAACATGCCTTAGGGAACTCTGTACTTAAAGCTGATGTCAGGGTTGTTTCACACCCTTTGAATCTGACATTTGATCCTCAGGAGCATATTTGTCACTTGACAACTGCTTGTCATTGCTTGTAGGAGGAAATGTTTTCTGTCAAGACATGGTTGAAGCACGAAATTTTGTCCCATTCCACTCTGTGATGAGCCTGCAGATGAGTATTTTTCCCTAAGCCCTGCAATTCTACCTTCAAAGATGCTCACTGGGAGGCTGCAGTGTAGCCTGGCACAGTTAGTAATTTGTCTTCTAGAGAACTTGTGGAAGCAGAGGCACAGGCATGAGCCCTCCCACTGTTTGCTAAGTGACCTTCACTGCTGCTTTAGAACTAAGTTTCTTGTGTTCTCCCCTTCTGGGACAGTTTAGATAGCACCAGGGTCTCCTGCCCTGTCCTTAGCTTGTCTATTCCCATAGGTACTCATGGAAGCAGAGGGATTTTTGCAGACCTGATAATCCCATAATAAAGGTGAAAGATGCCTAAAAATTTTCCATTCTGTTTCTGGTATCTTGCTCATCTCTCCAGTCAGGCTGGAATTATTCAGATTCAGGCAGTTCTCTGAGCCCTAATCCTTGAAAAGCACAATCTATCAGGAGACTGGTATTAAAACCCACACTATTGAGGGGAAGGAAGAAAAAATAATCCTCTGCCATTTCTTTTGAGTTCTTCTCTGATCCTTTTTGGGTGGCATTTCCTTAGCTTTTCTGTGAAACCTGAAAGGATTGACTTTTATTTCCCCCACCCCATTTTCTGGATGGAAGTTGATAAGATCCCCCCACAACCACAAGATCACAGACATTGGCAACTGCATTTCCAAAATGTGGGACAGAATACCTTCCCAAGTTTCATTTGACTGTCACAAGCTTGAAGAGGAGTTACTGAAAGTCCACATCTCTTTTAAGGTGGTCAGCTCATGGCCTTGGTTGCTGTCATGCATTTGGGCCAATGGTGCCCTCAGACCACATCTCAGGGGAAGATCCACTATGCAATACTGTTGGTGAACTCCAGGGATGCATCCCCAGGAGGGAGAGGGTCAGTGTTGGGTGGGCTGAGAGCTGGGGTGAGCTGTCCATCTGCTCTGCTTGGACCTCCATGGCTGCAAGGGCTCTGGGTGAACCTGCCCTTATTGTATGTGCTGTGCAGGTGAAGATGTCCAGTGATGCTCTCATGGAAATAGTCAGAGTTTAGGTCTAGCAGGCCCTGGCTATGTGGTTTTCTGATAGATGTCCCTCTCAGGGGGAGACGTTTGGGGCATTTTGCCTCTTCCTAGGCAGATTTTCCTCTTTCTTTGGAAGCCTTCCAGGAAAAAAATGCAAATGGAGTGGTGATGGAGTGCATGGTAACACTGATTAGTTTTATTCTGGAAATGCCATATACATGATCTCAGCTAATCATGCTATATATATTTAAAAAAATAAATTATACTGTTTGTCAGTAAGGAGAAGGTGTTCTTCCTCTAGAAAATTAATTTTTAATTCCTTATTATTACTGAAAAAGGTGACATACAGTCACAGATTTAATTAAAGGTAAAGCAGGCTTTGTCAATCAAGGGAAGCAGAATTATACTTTGGTTACCTTCCAAAATGGCAGAGGCTTAAAATCCAAACCAAAAAGCCTTCCTGAAAATGTTTTAACGCACTTTGACCATAATCACAGCTCAGGTTTGTTGCTGTTGTTGTTGTGCTGATAAGAGAATATCATGATACTGAAAATCAGATCTAACAGTTTCTAGTCATTGCTGACTTGGAGCCTTAGGTCTTTCTCTGGTGCTCTCTGTAGCTTTAATTAAGCATTGGGTCAATCTTAGAGGGGGAAAAGTCTTTCAGAAAGTAATACGTAGGGAATGGTATAATAATATTTCATTTCAGCAGAGGTTTTATTTGTTGTCAGGGCAAGAGATGCATAAAGCTAATGGCAAGTCTGCAAGGAAGAATGTATCTTCTTGTTATTATAATGGAGCTTTGTTTACCTGACCTTCCAATTAGTCAAATGTGGATTGTTGTTTTTATCCTGACTGCCTGATCTCGGAGGGTTCAGCTGGTTCAGGTACTTTGAAAAAAGCAACGCCCTCAAAGTTGATTTCCTTCATCTCCCACCCCAGCTTGTAAAAACAAATAAGATTTCAGCGTGGTATTAATGAATAGTAACAAGAGTCAGAATAATTGGTACCTTTCTGGTTGTGATTAGGATTCAGTGGAGTTACTTAACAACCACTGTTTCTTAAATATGAATTCTGATTAATAACAGAGACCTTTTTCTCTCATCTACTGTGCCTGTTGCAGTTGTAGCACTTTGTGTAACACACTGTGCAGTTGCAGTACTTCAAAATTATGTATTTCTTTTTATGCACTGTCGTTGTCTTGAATTGTAATAATCTCAGTGGAAAGTTTTGAGCAGTACATGTCTGTGTGACCCTTGATTTTATTTATTTATTTTTTTAAATTATTTTCATTTATTTATTTGCTTTTGCCTTTATGATTGAGGATCACACTGGTACTGTTTAAATCTGCTGCCTCTTGGAAGAGATGCTGAGATAAAGGTTCTTGGTTACCTCTGGCAATAAGCATGCCTTGAGAGTGGCTGTTATGTAAACACATGGATGCTCTGAGTGAGTCATTAGATGTGAACTGTTAATGTCACAGGAGTAACTTAGGAAATAAACTTTATCATGGGGGGTTTTTTTTGTTTGTTTGTTTTAGTTTTATGGAGGTAATATAGCTCAGGAAGGGTGCTGGAACTCTGACAGCAGCCCTGGCCATGTGTGCTGCATTAATCCCAAGCTCGCTGCCATATTCACTGCTCCCCTCGCTGTCACGGTTTGGGGCATGTCAGTCTTCATTAACTGACTATTTTAGGAATCTCCAGCCATTCCCAGGCTGCAGCTCATTAAGAGCATTCTAGTGCTAGGAGTGCAGGAGGTCAGATGCTATTTTATGAAGTGCAGTTATGTGTCCAGCAATCCTCCAGCTGCTGCTCCAGTGTGTTGTGCTGTTCTGGAAATCCGCATGAAGTGAGGGCAGTGAAAGACACTGTCAGAGCATTTCATCTGCCCTTTTATTCTGGGGCATCATGTTGTGCTGGACAGAGCAAGGAGCACCAACAGATTCGGCTGTTCATCAGAGTTGTCGGTGGTCTGCAGTGCCAGAACTGTTTCTGTGTCTTGGGTTTTTAGAATTAAGCTTGAGAATGTTTGAGAAGAAGTGCAGCATGGAAAATGGATGTTTCAGGGTTTTGCATCAGTATAGTAAAATATGCTGTAAAAGGAGCAAAATGGTGGATTTTTCATACCTTTTGAACTTGCTAACAGGTTTTCATATAAATTTAAAAGTTTCACCACTGATGTCAGCAACAGATATTTCAGAACTTACTAGGTCAGTTACAGGCAAGAAGCACTTACTTAATAATAAAGTATTAATATTTATGGGGATTGCATATTTATTCAGGGATCTCAAATCGTGTTATAGATGAAATGAATTACTGCATTACCACAGGCTGAGGTACAGAGAAGTTAAATCAAATGCAAGTCATCCAGGCTTGGAGCTGGTGAGGTTCTTCAGGGAGTGCAGTAATTTTTATCCACATCCTGAGCATTTGCAAGTGCTTTGTAGAATCAGGTTCAGTGAGTCATTGGCAAGGCTGGGAATTGAGTGTTGCAGTCCTGTCTCCCCAGCCCATGCTGTAACCAGTAGACCATGCTTCTGCACCTTACTTCAGCTTCTTTCAGTGCTAATTTGAACTTTGAGTTACCCCAAGCAGAAAGTCAATTTGCCATTGTCAGACCTCCCTATTCTACATCTCTAGTTGGTCAAACAGCAAATTCCACTCCAGATGTAACCAGATTCTGTTAGGTAGTATCTATTTCTAAAAAGGACTGGAAATGAAAGACTCACCCAAATCATGTAGAGATGACTGAGATAGCAAACTTTTTAAATCCTCAGGCCTTTAAAAAAAAAAAAAAGAGAAATCTGTGAAAAAACTCCAAAAGGAGTATCAAGAGACTTGTACTGAAAGGAGGTTGTGTGAGCCATTCAGAGTACCATTCAAAGCTGGTGGTATGCCAGCTCGTGGTCGGGCACTGTTGTTCAGTGTAATTAATTTTACTCCTAAAACAAACCGGCCCCACTAATGGCAAACAAAAAAGCCTCTTTCTTCCAGGTTTTGATTGTTGAATGAAAGGATTTGGAAATAAGCAAACTTAACCCACTTAAATTTCATGGCATGCACCTTCACCCAGGACTTTTTTGTGTCTCTCTGTTAACTTTTCCACTCTATGCTCGTGTTGCTGTAACTGTGTCATTCAGATGAGAGTAATAGCCCAGAACCTAATCCCAGTGTATTATCTGTGCCTCACCTGGGCCTTCTGGCCATGGCTTGTCAAGTGGATAAATTGGCTCATCCTCAGTGGTTGAATAAAGGGGTATTTGTGGGGATTGTAAATACCATTGAACTGAGGGGGCTCCTACTCAAAGTGCATCCTTGGAAGGATTTCTCTGCATTGGGGGCCGGAGGAATCAGTCCTCTCAGCTTTGCCTATGTCATGAACTAAAAACTGAGTTAAATGAATAAATGTAATTCAATTAGGACTCGTGTTTAACAGTTTATTTTAAAGCAGAACATGACTAGAGGTTCAAGCTCTTGAAAATACAGATATTTAAAAGAAACGTGAAAGCTTGGAAACTTTGCAAGACTCCAAGTGTGTAGAAATTGTGTATGAAATTAGTATTTTGGAGTCTATAAACATCCTCTGGCTGTGTTGCCCAGCAATATCCTGAAAGATGATTGAACTGAACTTTTCTAGAACAGTATTGTTTTGATCCAGAAAATCATCAAGATTTATATGGATGTGTCAGCTTCCCTCTTTTAGCAAAGGTTTGAAAATGAAGTAAATACATTCATTAAATAAGGGTTTGTGCATGAGTATGTCTACAGTTCCTTTGGAAAAAAAGAAAAGGCCTATTATGAGGAATTTTAAACAAGGTACAGGTTAAAGTAATGTCACATTCTGCATAAGTGGGTTGCTTTCTGTGCATTGTGTTGGCATTGTTTTGATCTTTTGTACACATGTAATTTACTCCCACACAGAAGCCATTTATGCTGCTCTTTGCCCTTTGGGAGTGGTTTAAAATAATCTTAATGTAAATGAGAGCCCTACCCTGAGGTCCATGCTCTGCCAGCCTACTCCCTGCATCTTAGTGCCTGAGGTTATTGCAATCAGTGTGATTGCAAAGTGTGGATCAGGGCTGCAGCTCTGACCCCTAAACTGCACCTCTGAGAGCTTTCCAAAAAGAAACTCTCAGAACAGCATCTCATTACTTCTGCAAATAATTTTTTTAAGCAAATGAGAGGAAGATCCTTTGTAGCCTCCGAGGAATCTTTCCAGGGACCAGCCAGACAAGAAATATAAATCAGGCATTTACAAGAAAGGAGATAGTTGAGGTGAGAGACCCTGAAAGCTGTTCTGAATTGTGCGACTGCCATTAGAGCTGGTGGCACAGAGATTAGTTACTCTTAAATAATGTGGAAGAGTTTTTCAAACCTTGGAAGTTTTTTGGTTTTGTTTTGTTTAACTTGTCTGTAGCTTTCAGATGTCAAAGAGATTGATAGTATTTTTTTTTTTTTTGGAGTCCTCAAATCTCCTGACAGGTAAAAGATTTTCTGGCTGACCGGCCATGTGAAAAATAATTTGGCCCCTATGCTTGTTGCTTTAACCCTGATGTTTTTACATTTTGATTTAAGAAAGGTGGGAGGGAAGAGGCATTTCTAGAACAATAAATAATTTGTGCTTTTACTGCAGTAATAACTATGTCCTAGAAAATGCCATATTTTGACTTTTCTTACCCCTGCACACAAAGCCAGGTTTCTCAGCTGAGGATCTGACCTAGAGGGAGCAACATCCTGCTATCGGTACCTGGACCAGACAGGCAGTCAGATCTTGTCGTGTGGAAAAACAAAGCTTCCTGAAATTTAGTTCTTGTTGAAGGAATCAGAGTGGGAGAATTTTCAATATACCTTCCCATCACCCAGGGAGTGCCTACAGAGTTGGGGGGGGTTGTTTTGGGGTAGAAAGTAATGAGGTTGTTAGCATGACCCCTCCCATGGTATCTCGAATCAGTGGAGGGGAAGGGAGGGAAACAAAAGGAAAGCCTTTCCATCAGTTGCAGATCAAAAACATGCTCTTTGCTTAAAAAAAAAAAAAATATTTTTGAGACCAAACCAGTGGTGTACAATTGTGTGCATAGGCACACACACATGAAGATATGCTATATGTATGCAGGATATCTAACATGTGTTTTCTACATATAAATAGAAAATGTTATATGTAGCAATTGAACATTGCTTTTCAAATTTCTGTGCCATTTCCACAGAGAACTAGAAAAATATAAATCTATCAGAAAGTCAGCAGCTCTGGTTTTCTTTGTGTTAGGAATTTTTTTTTTTTATAGAGCTTGCTTTGCCTTTAGCTGTAAAGCCTAAAATTTAAATTGCTGCAGGCTTCCTTGATTTCCATGGTTGGAATAAATGCTCTGTATCATTTTGCTATTCATGTCATTACTCCCCGTAATCACCACACTCATCCTAGCACACTGTGTAGTATGCTCAGTTGAATATCTCTGACTTTCAGGAGGCTTCGTTGCTGGCTGTTGTTTATTTCTGAAGCTGCACAATGACATACTCTATTGGGCTAATTTGATAGTTTGCACTCCAGTTGCTGTGAGTTACGACCCGTGTTTTCTGCTTGCCATGTAAATGAAGAACTGAAATTTACAGGGAACCATTTGCTTCTGTGGTCTCTTCATCTGAATTTACAGATTGTGATTAATGGTCCAAGTTTCGTGAAAGTTCAAAACTTTCACCCTTTTCTCCTCCCTCCCCACCTCAGTAAAAGTTAATTGCTGCTGCTGCATATTCAGCAGAGACCTGGGATGGAAATGCAGGAGAGTTAATTTCCTGCTGAATATGGGAGCACATCTCTGCTCGGACTCTCTTCCTGTGATCAGATTCGTGCACTCAAGCGTTCATGTCCTTGCATTCACGGGGTGAGCAGTAATTTCCCCTGCACACGTGTGGCTGGAACTGCTCCTCATGAGCAGTGTGATCTGTCGTCCTCCGAAACAAACAGCACTGCAGGGCTGGAAGCCAGTGGAGATTGCAAGATTAGACTCAGTGCTGATTTAAGTACAAGCAGGATTGTGAGACTGAACAGGTGCAACTAGGTGTGTTGGTGAAAGAAAATTATTTTATCCTAAACACTTCTAAAAATCCTTCAAAATTTTAAATATGGTTTGAAAGAAGTTACTTGTCCATCAGCCCTGTACTCCTGCATTGCCAAAAAAGGCTCAGATTGTGGCACAGATAGCAGAACCCCAGCAAGGGGGGTGTTCAGAGGTTAGTACAGCTAGTGGATTTGTAAATTAAATTGGTATAATTACAGGGGAGTTTCTCTATTTGTGTCCCTGCAAGAGAGAACAGGTAGTAGGCACTGAAGATGCTTCCCTGTACTCGATGCTGGACAAAGGTAGATAAGTAGAAAATGTATTTTAGTATATTAACTTTCTGTGGCAGTAATTTACTTCACAAAAGAAGGTCTAAAATAATCCTTTTATTTTACTGGGAACACTTGGGAAGTACAATGTTTCTCAATGTGATGAAAAGTTTAAAATATATGGCTTTTGCAGTTGCTCATATTGTGAGAGTTAGGATGATCCCTCTGTTGCCTGTGTCAGAATGACTCTCAGCACCTGCTGTGCTTACCAGGTTTGGAATAATATTAAGGCCTTTCATACTCATAAGAAATTAGATTGACCAGCAAGTGGAAACCATACATAACTTGCCCTTCTGGTCATGGTGGGAGGGAAAGAAAACCTTGTGTGATGTTGTTTGCTTGCTTGAAAGGATTTTTAAAGCAATCAGTGAGAACTGACATCTTGGGCGTTTCCTGACCAGAGGTTGGCTTGCTAATTACTGTTTCTATTACAATCCTAAGATCCACATTGTGACTGATGAGAGAAGTGAAAATAAAGGCAAATATGCCACTTGTATCCTGTTTATTTTCTAGTAGATGAGACAAATGACTTGTGTGGGTAGATACATATATATATATATATATATATATATATATATATATATTCACACACATATGTATTCATACTTGGGTTTATGAGTTTAGTCCACAGAGGCATGGGGGTCTTTATCACAGAAGCCAATTTTAAATAATTATATTTAAAGAGTAACACAGGGGAAGTCATGCACAGCCACGGAGCAGAAAGGCTCAGTGTGTATTGTAGCTCTGTAATAGCTATTATTTATCACAAATGTGCCGTCTGTTTGTTCACACAGAGTAATGAATGACCTTTCTGTTTCCACAGCTAGACCTGTGCAGACTTCAGCTGATGGGGGTGTAGTGCAGTAGCTATTTATCATGCTTCACTTATACTGATCACTGCTTTAAGCTGTACCACCGGGGAAATACGCTGGACTTATGTTATGGTTCAAAAAAGGAGTTTTTATGGGGTTAACAGCTAAAAAAAAGCAGTTATTTTTTGCCCCTGGCTGCTATAATTCAAAATTGACTTTGGTGGAATTTGAATCAAATTGCTGCCAATATTGTCATAAGCAAATTTATCAGCCAAGCACTTGTTTACTGTGTCTTAGCAATGCAGGGCCTGGTTTGTTGTCTCTTTTTTTTTTTTTTTTTTTTTTTTAATTCGGTGATTTCTTTGTAAAGCTTTGGTTTATTACATTGATAAATGGGGTAGAATATATGAATGAGAACAAGGTAGCTCAGGAGAGCTAATGCACAGACGTTTGAGCACAGAAAAGGTATCTGAAGAAGTTACATTTTTAGCTCCTCATACTTTTCAGAAATGAATAATGTAAAGCACAAAAAAGATTGTATTTGGGAGGGCAGAGGAGAGGTTAGGATGGGGTGGGAGGGTGAAGTAACTGAACTGTTCTTAGGAACAATTGAGGTCTCTTATTTTGTTCTTGCAGATTGCACCAATTAGTTGTGTTTTGCTGATGCAATCTCTGGATGTCAGAAGTCAGTCTTTTCCCTTGTGACATGTTAAAAAGCAAAATGCATTATTAATGCTTGAGATGGGACCTCTGCAACTGTGGTATAAAGCGTTAAATGACATTAATTTAGACAATAATACTATCATCACACTGTTTTACAAGCCAATAACCCAGCTCTTGTTCCCTCTAGTAGTTTATCTCAAGGAGGGAAGTGGATTATTGCCTTATAAAATAGGCACAATAGTGTTGGTGCTGTTATGCTGCTATTACTGCAAATGCTTCAGAAATACTGAACAAAAGTAGAGAGAGATGGAAGACTGCAGCGTTCACCCTGTGCCGTGTAAGTGAGCTGAAAACTACAGGAGAAATTTCACAAGTAAAGCCACGGATGGGAATGTCTTCTCCAGTGCAGGAACATGACCCAGGAGGTACTCCCTTTTCTTTCAACACAGACCATTGGATTGGAAAGACACTGAGAGAACTGTGGCCTCCAGGCCAGGCTTGCAGTTGCAGCAGCGTGCTAGGTCCGGGCTGAATTTGTGAGAGTTAAAGCAGATACTAAAGGGAACTTTGTACTACCTGCCTGTTGGCAAGGCTGTATCACCCACCTTGTTCCTGAACAGCTTTTGCTATTCTAAATAGCATTTACAGCCTTGGTCCAGCGAGTTCCAGACTCTGCAGGGTGTGTCTGAAGGACAGTATGAGGCCGAGACCAACAAATTCAGTGCTTGAGGTTACACAGGGAGCCTTGGTTTTGGAGATGCAGAGCTGGTGGGCTCTTAGCCTTGCACCTTGCTCTGGGATTTGGGGAGCTGGGTAGGTGCTGCTGTAGCTCCTGCTCCTGAAGGGAGAGGTTCGTGGTAAGTTCTTCAGAGGGAAGAATTCACTTTTCAAAGTACAAACCACTCTTCTGTTGTCTGGCAGACGAGCAGTATGGGGTTTGGCACAAAATACCTTGTAGCAGTGCTTTTTGCATGTGAAATTAATGGTCTCTCTGCTCATTTGATCTTGAACTCCTTTTCAGTAAAAGCTTTTCAATAAAAACCTTTACAGTATTCAGTAAGATAAGTGGTAAGACAGCAGCATTCGATTATTTAACCTTCCCTGTTATTTGGAACACGGTCATGTCCCCTGACATTAGTTAATTACTCTGAAAATTACCTCGGTTATCCAAAACCTCAACTCTCCACACACATCCTGTGTCTCTGTGACATTCACATACCCAAGGTTGTTCTATATTAGCATAAATATCTGACCAGCTCCCAGAAACTAAACAGACAGATTTTGGCTCTCATTACATATACGTGTATTTCTGCCAACCCAACCTCAACAAGTCTGCCGCTTTATATTCATCCATTTAAACTGGGGATTTTTCTGTTATACTTATGGCTTCTCTGTGCTTCATATTGCAGAAAACCATAGCATTGTACTGTTTCCACCTGAATTTTTGTCCCATCTACCACCAAGTCCTTTTTCCTCCACTTGTCAGAAAAAAAATCCCAATTTTTTTTTTGCTTTTGCAACATTTAAGGTTAAATTGTATTGCTGCTAGTACTGCAGAAATATCCAAGAAATCTGGTTCAAAAAAGAGAAACTTAAAAGTATTGATTTTTTGTGGAGTTTTTTTTAAATGTTTATTTTACTTTTCCTTTGTGTAGCTGTTATTTGAAATTAGTTCTTCACTTGTTTTTCAGTAAAAGCATTAGATAATGTTACTAGTCTCTATTTTCAACATTTATATGTTTGTGTTTTCAAAACCACTGCAAAACAGTTAAATAACATTATGAATTGATGTCTAGGAAGTGTTTCTCTTACTACACCATTCCCTTTACTTCTGAGTCAGAAGAAATGGGGAATTAAAAAGGAACAGGAATATTTTTGTATTACTTGGTTTTGTCTCAGAAATCTTGTATGTTGCAGTTTTAATGTTACTCAGGGTATGTGAGATAGTTTTCATGAAACAATACTCTGTATGTTTTTTAGCTCTCATCATAAATTACTCAAGAGAAAGTAGCATGCAAGATTTGTGGGAGAACACAAAGCATTATATTGATAGATCTGGTGTTGGAGGGGGATGGAGAGGTAATTTGGAGTGATAAAGATTAAAAATTTATTTTCAAACCTCGGTATGGTTTGAGTGAATGCTTTGTTTCTTTCCCCATAAGTGATTATAACAGGAAAAGTACTTATTTGCCTGGAGGGAGCCATGCTGCTGGTGGTTTGGTTTATTGGAATGTCTGGGTTTTAGTGATTCTCTTGCCTGTCACACCCAAACCACTTGGCGTTAGAGGTGCCTCTTATAGTGAAGGTCACACCCTATGTGTGCAATTATACTTTGAATAATGTATCTTGATTGTTAAATGCATCTTGATTGTTATTTTTCATCCTACTGGCATAAATAATGAACTGGTAATCTATAAATCTGTTCATTTAACAGCAGTTAATAAGTGTTTCCTGTGGATGAATTGGGTTGGTCCTACAAGTGATGCTTAAATATGTAACTCTGGAAGTGGGTTTGTTTCAGATGAATTAAAGAACATGGGGCTGCCATGTCGCTGCTTGTTTGCTTTTGTTTTTTTTTTTCCCCTTTGTAATGCCTTAGTAAATGAGCTGAATTGTCTGGAAAGACATATGCATTATAAGCGTGGCAAGCACCTTTAGAGGTTCAGAAATGCACTTCCACATTCTTGATCATAGTTATTTTAAAAATAGTTTGAAATCAAGGGAACTTGTAAATAAGGGAATATACTTATATTCCTGTTGTAATGTAGGAAGCAGGGTGGTGTTGCCACTCTTGTCAGAATACAGATAATGTATATACCACTGGATCTTGTCCTTAGAAAGTTGTTCTCTGCCAAGATGCTGCTCACCGCTGCACATCTCTGTTTCCTTTCTCACAGATGGGTTGCAGAGGAGTTTTGGAGAGTTTGAAGGGAGTGGAAACCACAGCTCTTGCTGCTTTGGCTTGTGGATTATTGCCCAGACATCCTCCCTAAATGTGGACATGGCAGCTGAAGGCATGGTTGCCCCTTCTGCTCTCTTGGAGACCATCACTGCTGTCCCAGAGCTGGTAGAAGGGAGCAGAACTGGTCTTTGGCTTCTCTGTAGTGTGTGGGCTCTGACTGGCAGCAATAATCCATGTTTGTGTTAACAAGCCAAGTCACGAACCAGAACACTGAGGCCTGGGCTTCTGTCCCATCTTGCCATTTCCTACATCCAGCTGAGGGACTGTGCAATAACATCTTAAGCCTTGCAGTAGGACAACAGTCAGAGCACAGCTCTGATTTTTGGCACTGTGGTGGTTGGTAGTGAGGACATTCTAGTCCTCTGCCTGCTGCAGAGCAAAGAACCTCCTCCTTGCTCCTTGCTGAGCTGAGCTCACAAGTTCAGTTACTCATTGCTGAACAATAGGACAGTGAACATTAAACATGTCATGTTTTCTGCTATTCCCACTTGGTCTGTACAGTGAAAGGTGAGAAGGTGGTAGGGATGGGTAGTTATTTCACAGAGCCAGGAGAATAGATGAGGAACAAAGTCAGTTCCTGCTGTGATTCTCTGTGGGAAATATCAGTTATAAGCAGCTTAGTCTTGGTCATAAGCACCGTAGAACGGGATCTGTTACCGCAGCAGAACCAGAAAGGATTCCATTACTGAAAGCAGTGGGGAAAAAAAAAAAAAGTACCTTTATTGTATCTGAGAGCAGTGTGATGAAGTTGCTGTGTAAGAATTCAAATAACAAAACATGATAGTTTCTACCACCTAGTAAAAACACCATGGAAAAAGGTAGTCTCCTAAGATAAGTGATGTATTCTGTTTTGGTTTTCTACTTTTTCTCAAAGCAGCTACATTTTACAAATTCTTTATCTTTCTGGGTAGGTGGTATCTATTAATATTTTAGTTAGGGTAACTCTGATCAACAATATTGTTAATAGCTGAAACATGCATGATTGCAGAGGTACCATCCAGGAAGATGAGTTCCATTCTCTCAGCCTCTGCTTTTTTTCTTTACACTGACTTCAGGACACCCACACACAGCTTGCAGATGAGAAACCATTAGATGGGCTAATGGGGCATTGAACTAACCTGAGGCAATGTGGGTAGGGAATGGCTTCTCTCTTAACATCTTATTAGAACTCCCTCAAGTATAGCAGGAGGCTAAAGGTAATTAAGCTAAAAATGCAAATAAACATGATGTGACCATTTTTATGCCAAGTGGCCGGCTAAAAATAAATATCTGCTTGGCATACATTGCTTCCATGGAGCAGGGTAAATACCAGCTCGCTGCTTGTGGCGGGGTCGTGGTCTCCTGCTGTGGCCCAGATTGAAAGGTGAAGACTCACAATAGTTATCCTTTCAGAAAGTGTCTGGGGTCTTGTTAGAAGAAAGAAAAAAAGATGGACAATTTGGTAGGTTGTTCAAGTAGTTCTTCCCAGATTGGGTCACAGCTTACCTGCAGCAGAAGGGGGACAGCCACTGTCAGTGCTGGCTCTGTGGAGACAGTACAAATGAATTGATGGCTCTACTCCAGCTCTTAATACAGCACCTTGTGCCTCTTTGTAGACTCTATAGAGGAAAAGTTTTTGGCAGGACTTAGAGGATTAACTAATCTTACGCCATGAAAAATCCCGTACTCCGAGGAAGAGCGTGATGAGCACATTGGAGGAAAGGCTACCATGCAACAGCTTGTCTTCCAAGCTCAGCATCAGTTGAGAGTGAAATCAGTCCATCAGTTTTCACAGGCAATATAGCATTTTCTTTAAAAGCTGGCCCTGCACACACCGATGGAAGCTTTGCTGCTGGCATCCATGGATCTGGAGTTCAAGATCTTTCACAGTTATTGGTGGTGGAGCTGAATGATGCTTACCTTGTGAGCCCCTTTTGGCAGTGACTTCATATGGTCCGTGTTCACAAGACCTGTGTCTTCTCACTGGGTCTCTAAGGATTACAGTGCAAAGTTGATGGTGTGCTGGTTTCTTTCTGCATTGGTTTTGGAGAGGAGCAGTCTTCCTTGTAGCTCAGCCCTTTCCTTTTCCAAGAGCGATTCAAAGATCCGTGCAATTTTTCCTGCATGCAGGCTTTCTCTCAAGCATTCCGACTTGTGATTTGGGCAAGTTCTGTTTACATTAGATTTTATTCTCTCATGAGGTTTTTCGTTCACCAACTGTCTAGCACAAGTTCACAGTAGAAATTTGCTTGATGCCGAGTGCCCTTTCCTCCTGTTGGCTTTAAAACGACTTATGGCTACTAAGCTTCTTGCAGGATCATGTGCCATCATTTATTTTACACAACAGTCTGTTTTACATAATAAGATTTACAACATCAAAGACAGCAAGAATGTTCTTTTTAAGAAAGAGAGTGTGAACCCCTTACATGCTTAGGAAAAACATCCATATCCTGTGTGTATTTTTCACATGCTGCCTGCTATTTAACAGTGTCTAGGGATTTAAATGAAAGCTGACAACAGAAATATCCCAGACATACCTCTTTTTTAGATACCTTTAACTTCTTTTAGCTGCCTGTCTTCTGGCTTTGCTTTGTCACAACAAGAGCCAAAATGTTAGGACTACTTTGTTTACAGGATTTCCAGGATACTCCAAATCATTTCCGTGCCTGGTGGAAACTCAATAAAGATGTATGAGGGTGCTGTAAAATATGCACCGAGGAGAAAATATCTGGCATTGTGATTTTTCCCTTTCAGTGAAGCAGTTGCATTGCTGTTGACTCAGATTCAGACAGAACTTGGCTCCTTCCTTTACATCCTTTGCCTAAGGAAGGAACTATGGAGTACAAACCACATTTCATTGATCTTATGGGTGCTGCTGAAAGCGGGGCGGGGAGCACCCCAGAGGAATATTTGGAGGGCAAGGTGGGGAACTCTGCTGTGTATCACCTTAGTGAACAGAGACCTTGTTCAGTCTGTTTGTCAGACAATGTTATCTTGCACAGCAGTGTAGGGGAGGTTGAAACAAATCAAAGAACATGAGTTAAGAAGCTTGCAGGTGAAGTGATTAAATACACAAAGTGTTAGATCCTTGTCTCACTCCCAGAAAGAAGACAGTGACACACAAAGAGTGGAAGAGGTGGACTTGTAACGTCTGTGGACCAGGAGGTCAGGAAGGACCCCTACACAAGGGATTTTTATGAGTTGTTTAAAGTGCTGTTTGGTGACCAGTAGGAGTCAGGGTTGAAGTGAAGTGCAGAAGTCAGACCAGTTCATTAAAACAAATAATTTTCAGTATATTGCTCTCTGAAAATGCTAGACTCCTCATTCACTGGAGTCCTTCAAAGTCCTTTGCTGTTTCAGTGTCCTCTGTCATGCTTCTCATAACCTTGTGAAATGGGCTGGCTCTGCAACATGAACAGACTTTCTGGCAGCTGCAGTACCCTAGAATTGTGCATTTTGGGATTTTGTGGCAAAAACAGATCCATGGCAAGAAGGACCTTGACTTTCTTTCTTTCCTAATTTTTAGACCATTTCAGTGCAAGAAACCACTACTTCTTGTTATGTTGCACGTAGTTGTAGGGTTAGCTAATTTCGTTAAGATCTAGAATGTGCTTTTAAATATACTCTGGAGAAAAATTTTGCTGTGGCAGGAAATGAAGAAGATGAACTAATCAGTTGTCTTTGTCACTGGTTTTACGATTCATTTTTATGGTGCTGTGTCTTTATGAAATCATGTGAAATGTATGAAATTGTCCTTGTTTGCAAGACTCTTCTAAAATGTTTTGGAATTCCTATTTGCAAGCCATGTTTCAGCTATAAATACATCAGCAGATTAGAATTTCAAAACTGCTTCAAGCACAATCTTTGTGCAAATGGAATAATCTCTTCGCTTTGCAGTCTTTAGGTCAAAACTGGAAGAATGTTTGCAGGGACCTGACTGCCTTTTTTTAGCTGGCTCCTACAGAAGAACAGACAGACAGTCATTGGAACAGCTCATGACATATGTTTGGCAGCAAAAGTACCCCTGATTCCAAGTTCCAGATTATACTTCTCAGCTATGGCTGGCCCTCTTCCTGGGCACTCATTAGCTTTTCTTTTAGTCATTTTACACCCTACAGAGGTAGTCTCCTTCTGCTCAGATTTTCCTGTTATTATTTTTTTTTAATGGCAGAAGGCATGCTCTCTCCTATGTGGTGGTGTGAATGTGTTGGGATTTCCTTTGGCTGAAAGGGTGGCTGGCAGAGAACATGTACATCTTCTCTTAACGAAGAGGGAAGTGTGAGCTGGGGAGAACAGCTCATGAGTCTTACCTTGCACCACACACAGCCCTCAGGTTCTGGGAATGGCAGAACTGTGTCATCCCCTCTGTCTCAGACACCCATGTGCATGGACCAATCCTGTAGTACCTGAGCAGCAGGTTTCCCTGGGACCATATAGGTGCTGGCCCGTTTCCAGACTTGGGGTCGTCTTCCATTCCTGGCTGCAGCATCCTGAAGATAAGGACCAGAATGATGAAAACCACCTAGAGCATTTAAAACCAGAGAATGATTAGCGACAAGAGAAACCTTAGAATGCAGAGAGGTGACTGGCTGAGGTAATTTAAAATAAAAAATGGCTCTTGTCTAGCAGCTCCTTTATAACACATAGTTACTGTCCAGAATATCTCAAGAAACCATTTTGTATTCTGCTAGTGTAAACCTAGATAGCAGTTTTATCTTTAAAGATTAGGAGTTGTTTGGGAAAGTTTCATTTCATTGTTGTATTTAAAACAGAACATTCCTGCTTCTTTGTCATCTAACTGTGTTATATATTAAACTAATTACTTTAGTGAAGCTGAGTTAAACAATTATTAGTCAGACTGCATATTTGAGTCTCCTTACGGCATTGAGATAAAAATCCAGTTATCCCATGTTATAAGCACTTCCCTTCTCTTTCCCTGACTCCCCCAAAAAAGGTTTGGGTTGTTTGGTTGTTTATATTCTTTGAAGAATATGAAGGTTTTGCACTTCAGACAAACCCATTTCCTTTTTTAATGGGAAAAGCTCCAAGCGTTGCTTTTCAAAGAGAACTAGAAAGATTATTTTTGCAGACTTCTGTTGAACAGTTTTGGACAACACCCTATAACAGGAAAGCATGGCTTCTCCTAAATTTCTTCAAGATGGAAGCAGATAACATTCCTGTTTTAAATTACTAACCGCAATTAATGGTTTGAGATGATGATAGTAATTTATAGCTTGTTTTACCCTTTTACCCTTTTTATGTGAATGAATTTAGTGCATTGTCCAACTTGAAGTCACTATGGAACATATGGTATTTGAACTCGCAAGCTTTTTTGTTACCAAGAAGGGCAAAGACAACCAACTCCTTACCAGAAAAGATTTGAAGGAGTGGGCCTGGGAGTACACCCAGTGTTAACTCAGGGTTGAGAGTAATGGGTTCAAGGATAGGTTAGAAAGAAGGCCAGATCTTCAGTTAGAGATCATAGGCTGAGCCCTTAAGGAAAGAAGGGATGGAATTAAATGGACGAATATTTACAGTTGTGTTGCACTAAAATGTTTTGAACTTTCTCCTTAGTCTTTTCATTTCATATCTGCTGGTGAGTGTAGGTCATAAAAATATTTCAGGAATGCAAACTAAACATAAGCACAATTTTCCAAACTAAATGTAACCTCAGCTTTACAAAATATCAAAGCATTTTTGCACATGGAGTCATGGAGTGTCTTCTAAGTAAGAATAATGCCTGTCTAATTCCTAAACCCATTTGAGGAGCAATAAGTACTAAGTACACATAATGCACACTGATACACATAGACATCTGAGTGGTGTTGCAAGGGCAGAGGACCTCATATTTCTTCTTGCTGTTCTGGGTGTTGAGGACCATGGGTGACTAGGCAGGGACAGAGACTGAAACTTCTGTCTTTGCTCAACAGGATGATAAATAATTTTGTGACGCCTTTTTCCTAGCCTGTATGGTAGAATAACATGACTCAGCACTTGACCAAATTCCTATAGCAATTTTAGTCAAAGTGATGAAGTGTGAGGTCAAGATTGCAGGACATGCAGTAAATGATTTTTAAGATAAAAATGCTATTATTGAAAATTTTCAGGATTGCAGATTTAGGAGAAATTGTTCTGGTTTATGCTGTTAGCTATATCTGATGGGCCCAATACAGCCAGAAATTTCTTACTAACAACCAGTACTGGAGAAGTAGAAGATAATCTTTTGAACTTTGCCTCCAGCATGTTCTTGGTTCATTGTATTCCATGGACGATTAATCAAGGACAGTTACTGCTTTCTGTTAGTTTAAAACAGAAAATAGAACACCCCAGCACCACCACGACTGTAATGGGTTATATGATGTTTAGATATGCATGTTTTTAAAACCAGCATATAATTTTTTTGCTGATTTCTGGATTTCCAGAATCTTATGCTAAGGTCTTTTTCCTCTCCTTTTCTCCTTCTCTTGTTTATTTGAACAATGAGTACAAAGCAGAAAATAGCTTTTTGGCAGTAAGTGCTCTCTGGCATTGGAAAGTATCTGATGGTTAAGTTAAGAATGAAAAATATGGGGTTGGAAAATATGGTGGTTGAGCTGCTGTGCTGGCTGGGTGCCTTCCCGGATGGCCAGACATGTGTCTTGCTGCCATAGATTTATACTGTGGCATTTCAGCAGGAGGGAGAAGAAAATACTCTTTCAAATTGGGGAAGGGAAAGGCTTTGAAACAGAGAAGCTGTTTTTGCTTTGGTTTTAGATGCTTTCTGAGGTCATCATTCATTTCTCGCCTTCTGAAAGACTGACTAAAGGAGTGATACCTTACAGATTGCTTCACACTGGCACTTCCTCCTGCAGAGTTCATTACTGTTCCAGAGCTTTCCTCCTGCATGTTTGCAGAGCATCTGGCCCATGGAAGACCAATGCTGATGTAGGCATATAGACCACAGTACATTAATAATATTAATGCCAAGCTACCACATCTGTGTTGTGTTTTCTGTGCTGTGGAATTACCTCTTAACCAGATAAGTGACTTAAGTGTCTGCTTTCCACTTTCCATTCCCTGCAAAAGTGAGATTCCTTTCACTGCTCACTAGCTCAGGGAGAGGCTTTCAACATGAATTTCTTCTGCAATTGCCACAGTGGGACAGCCCTTGCATACCAGTGTAATTTGCATTGCTGTCTGAGGACACTTCCATGGTTTAAGCACTTCAGGAGCCACCAAAGCAATTTATGCACTGGGCAGCCAAGTGCGTTTTTCCCTGTACCCTGCTGTGCTGCAGATCTTCCCGCAAAACAGAAACCCTGTGTGTTGCCCCACCTTCCTCCTTCAGCCTCCTCCCCAGCTACGCTTGTTGTCTATGAAATCGGCTTTCAAACCAGAGCTGTCTGCAGAGGTGCCCTTTGTTCCTGAAGGAATCTCCCTCTCTGTTGGGATTCACAGCAGCAGCTGGGAAGCGAGCAGGGAGAGTCTTCAGTCCCTCTCTGCCATGATTAGTTTAGTGAGCTATAAAATGGTGCTGGTGATGAGCTTGCACTCCTGTGCGGGCAGCCTGACCTGACCCAGAGTGTGTCCCATGGAAGAAGCTTGTACTTAATTACAAGTGTCAACTCAGAAAAACACTTCTGTCTCTTTGTTACTAAATACACAGCTTAATCACCATTGTAAACTGGTTCTGTGTTCTGGGACTGAAGTGCAGCTTATTTTTAACCTGAAGCTGACTTTGGTGAAGAACATCCTTCCTACAGCCTGCTTGCAGTGCTGAGGCTGAGCAAGATACCGTGGGGCAGATGATAGTATGGATGCTTATACATTGATATTTTTGTTTGATAGGAGATAAGTAGAAGATTTAGCAAATATAAAGGGAACATTTGGTTTACATGGAAATAATGTCATCTTATCACATGGATATTTGCTATTTTATAACAATAGATGCCAAGCTAGTACTTAAAGCATGTATAGCGTGATTTATATTCAAGGGCCTAGCAAATGGTACTGTTTTAGGAAGAAAAGGCATATGGTTTTAATATGTTAAAATTTGTCTTCAGCAGCATAATGGTCTTAAAATACTATTGCTCTTCCCTCTCTGCACATTTCTCTCATCTCTCATTTCCCAAATTCCACAAGATCCAGCCATCTGGCTTTCTCATTATCTGGCCCATTGTATATTGTTAGTCTGCCCTTCTCTGAAGAAGGGGAGACAAAGAAATTTGGTATTTAATTTTTTGTAGATACTCATTCCCTATTTGGAGTCAGCTTTTAGTTTACCATGGGTTTCTTTACATGTTTCTTGGTCCTGCCTGGTTGTACTGTGTTAGTGCCTGGGGATGGTTGCTAGCTAAGTGTGCAGGAACCACGTGCCTCCATGGGATATTGGTTTTTGTTTGCTGACTAAACTGCATTGGGTTTTTTAACCCTTGGTGCAGCAGGGAGATGAGCTTTTCCTGTGACTTGCACACAGTTTTGGCAGCTGCTGAACCGAGTCTTGGGATAGGTTCTCTGTGTGTTTGTTTTCAGGAACTGTGGTGCTTACAGTTTCAGGAACTGTAGTACTTACCTTGTGACTCCCCTCTACAGGGACAAGGCAATGACAGCAACTGCCTGTGCTGAAGGCTGTGTGATCCTCCCTTAGTGCAGGGAAGGGGGAGTGGTGGCTGCCATATAAACCCTTCAGAGCAGGTGGGATGGGTCCTGGGCTGAGCCCCTCTGGGTGTGCTGGGAGCAGTGCTGTGCTGCAGCAGGGTGGTCCAGGTGATGGGGGCTTATACAGAAATCCAGAAGTCTCCTCTGCTTTATTCCACCTGAATGTCTTGAAAATCCAGGTGTTATTTAGAAGCTGCTTTTAAGGACTGAGTGGATTGGGTTGACCAAGAGCATTAAAGGATGGAGTAGAGGAAGAGCCGTTTCCATCTCCACGTATCCAAGCTGTGTTCCACGTGAACTGGAAGGGCCTCTGTGGCCTCAGAGAAGCACAGGAGTCAAGGACTGGGAGAAGTTAGCAAAATCCATTGACATTAATCCAAATTAACCTTTGAACACCTCACGTTTTCTGAATGCAGCGTTTTAAATGGCAGCAGACAGCGGTAAATGATCTTGTTTAATATCTCTAGCTTCAGTGAATGTGAAACATTAGTATGAAATCTCCTTATTGTTATAATAAATATCTGGTTTAGCCTGATAAGAGGTGAGATGGTTCATAAAATGCTGGATGAGTAAGCCTAAAGAATCTGTTTAATTGAATCTTCTTTCTTACAATGTCAGAGTAGTCGAAAATAGAGGTCTGGGGAATTGTGGTAAAATGCTGCTTTGGCATTTTCTCATTGGTGAGCCGGGCTGGTGATGATCCTGTTTTGCGTCCCCATGAAACCAATTGAAGGCAAGTCACTCCTGACAGCAAACGAGGCATTTTCATATAAACCTTGACTATATGAAAATGTGTGTGTGTGGGTTGGGAGGCACATAGCTTAATTTCATAGGTCAAATAAGGATGAGAGGTTGAATTTCACCATACTGTCTGAAGTAGCAGGAAATGTGTTTCTTAATGTCACCATTTTTCCATTTCTTTTAGAAGCTGTGTTTATTGCGTAGGGAACACTTAGCAGTTGTGTCTCTGAGTCCCTGTTGTTTACTGATGTGACCTTTCATAGCTTTCAAATGTGGTGGGGTTTTTTCCCCCATGTAAAATGATAGTTAAATTTAAATTTCTTTTACCGCTCACATTGGCATGGCTTTGTCTTACACAAATTGACAACTATCCCTGCCTTGAGTGAGTAATCTGCTGGAGCTAGTTATATGAGAAAAGGCTCTGAGAAAGGTTAGTACACGCTACATTAAAATATCCATATTGCATATACAAGAACTTTGTTCTGGATGACAAGAAAAGAAGATAGAAGCACAAAAAAAAGTGATTAGCTTTCACTAATTTGTAAACCCTAAGCACTTCAAAGCAGGTTAACAAGTAGTTAAGGGGATCATAAATCTTATGCCTAGATAGTAAACATAGTAGACATTAAACTTGCCAAATACAAAGAAATGCTTATTTCTTCATGCATAGGTCTGAGCTCTGACCTATAGATTTCTGAGACTTCTTAGAAGTTACTTATCATTTTATGTCACGATCTTACTATTTCCTGCCATGCTGCAGCCTTCTCTCATCATCTGGGAAGAATCATGTCAAGTTGTCAAACAGACTAATTGGTTTAATATTTTGCAATTCTTTCACTTGAAAACTGATTCTTAGCTTGTGATAAAATCACTTTTGTTTTAAATGTTAGTGCCTTTGACAGATTAGAAGTATTAGATACTTTGATAGGATTTTCAGAATTGCCTATGGGTTTTGGACATTTAATTCCCATTAATTTCTGAGAGGTTCTTTGCTTCCCTCAGGACACTTTCAAAATCTCAGCCTTTGTAAACCTTCTGGAAATGGCTGGTTTTAAAATCTTTTCAGTTTCAACTTAATGGCAAATCTGTTTCTCACCCGGTTTCTACAGCTATAAAAGGAACATAGGACTTTTCCTTGGAGCGCTGGGCAAGGGAGGCAGCCAAAACAAGCACAAATAGGATCACAGCGACAACCTCACTGAGATCCTGACGCCTCCTTGGGAGGGAGCTCTGTTTGCTTTTGCAGCACTGCAGTCTGGGTGCACATCCTCTGTGCCTGATGTAACGAAGCAGCATGAGCTGCTTCCCACCGGGACTGAGGAGAGGGACAAGGCTTTCAGGCACAGAAGCAACCCAGCGAGGACTGCTGTGGCTCCCACTGGTGTGCTGCACCTCCCTGTCTCCCTGGGGAGAGAGACATGCAGAAATTCCTGGTGGTTTTGCTAAAGTATGGTGATGGAAGAACAGGGGTAGATCTCATCTCCCTTGACTTGTTATGTTTCGTATCTTGGAGCGTGAGCCTGTAATAGAAGGACAGTCAGGTGGAAGGCTGCAGATCTTGAGGAGATTAGGGAAAGGCTGGTATTAGCTGCAAAACCTTCCCTATGGTTTTGTTCAGAAACGTAAACCTTGAGGAGCTTAGTAAATTCTGGGTTAAAACTAGTAAGGGAATTCAGAGGCAGACAATATGGCCTGTGAAATCTGAGTTGATGACGGTGAGAAAGCAGAATGTGTAAAACAATGGGGCTGGGAGCAGGCTGGGAGCGCAGAGCCAGCTGTGCAGCCTTGGGCGAGCCTGGGAGTTGCAATACACGTGATGAAAGCAGCCTGGTCCAGTAGGGAAACTCTGCCTGAAAACTTCGCTTCTTCCCTGAAATCATCAGCCTTCATCTCTGTATTGCTGACATTTCTTGGCTCAACGATTTGACTTGTCAGGAGCAAAAGACAACGTGAGAAAAAACCTTTTGCAATTCATGTTGTTCCTTTGCGTTCCTTCAAAATGGCTGCTGGGCAAGGGAGAGAAAGTCTTTTTCCAAAGTTTAAGAAAGGGAAGCGCAGCAGAGTGGCCCTGGGTCATGCTGTGTAGTCTGACTGTGTCAAGTCTTAGCAGTGATCCTCCAGGAATTACTCTGGAATGCCTCAAGCTCCTGAATGGTTTCCTAAATGGACCTTTTCCTCATCACAAGGAAGGGTGTGGAGACAAAAGTGACCTTTGAATTGGTCTTGTCAAACCAGGAGTTGCAAAAAATAGTCTCTGTTGATCAGAGACACCTCTGTAAAAATACAGAGCGTTCAGTGTGCTGTCTTCATTTTTCTGACTTGCATTTGTCTGTCCTTTGTCTTCAAAAGCACCAGAGAGCTGTGCAGAATGAAAGGAACGATCCTGAGGCCACCTAAGAGCCCCGTTTTTTGTTGTTGTTTATACCAAAGTATTATGTTATGCTATTGGCAAAGTAATTTTCAGCTCCAAGTGAGACAAGATCAGTCACAGTGGTTTTCACAAGATTGATGTGAAGAGCTAGAGTGGTGCTAATTAATCAGAGATGGGGAGAGCGTGTGCCTGCATACTCAATTAGTGTAACATTTCCTAAATTGGAACGGATCTCTGCCATACAGTAATACTACAGCAAAGCCTGAAGGGTGCAGAGATACAATTCATAATGAACTACCTTAGCTCGTTACTTGAATGCTTGCACCCCGAGACACTACTGAGTGGTGAGCTCAGAGGGATTTTCTGTCATAGGTACTGCAGTGCTGGGACTCACCAAAAATGCTTGAAAGGCAGCATTTCCTTTTATTTAGCAGATGTTATGTAACTAGGCTCTTTTATTATATTTTTAGCTAAACAGAAAGAGGATTGGGTGTTTGTTACAGGAAATCATCTTTGACATAAACAGTACTTAGTTACAGATGCTTTTCTCTGTTCTTGGAAATTCAGTCTCTTTTAAGAAAAACTGCAGGTTATGAGAGCTGCTACAATACAGTAAATAACAAAAAAAATAGTAGTTTCAGATTTGTTTCAATACTGCATGTGGAAGCTTAAAAATGAAAAGTGATATCTAGCATAAAAAAGGGCATAGATCATAGGATAGAATACTTTCTGTGCTTGATATCTAAATTAATTTCACCTCTAGTATTTGTATGTGTTTATTCTTATGTTACACTAAAGATATTTTTTTTTGCCTATAGGTGGAATATCCTGTAAGTCATTGTGACCTAAAGTAGCAGAAGATTTTAGTTAAGTCTTTGAAAATAAAGTGATTTAGTGGTATAGCAGCCTTAATTTTATCCAGATTTGTAGTTGCATCAGGCACAGCTGTTGAGTAAACCTGCAGAATGAATTAGAAATGGATTAATGAAGCTCTAAGACAAATACATCAGAATATTTTAAACAGCTCTCAAGGAAACAGTTTTATTTAATTTTAGTCATGTAATGGCTTTATACTCTGAGCAAAATAAAGTAAAACAATAGACCCAAATTCTAAATTGACAGCCAATGTGTAATTTTTTCCACAGGCTTTTGAAGTGTGCAAACCCATATAATTATTTTCTGACTGGTGAAATTGGTTCACATGGTTTACGAAGGAAAGAAACCCTCCCTAACAAATATGGTCTGTGGCAGCTGGCCTGATACCTGCTATGCCACTCCACTGGCTGTAAAACCAGAGATAATGCTCCAATTTCATTTGTAGTTACTCTGCTATAAATCTGGAGTAAGTTTATTGGTTTGATTCCAGCTTTAGAAACCTAAGTTACTTTTCCTCTCCCAGACTCTCTCATTTCAGGCCACGTTCAATGCAATGTAGTGTGGATGAACTGTGCCTGATATCTTTGATATCTTAAGTCAGAAGTAGGTCACTGGTGTTTGATTCTCGAAAGGAAAATTCTCAGTTCAGCAGCCAGACAAGGGGAGAGGAGGGATGATGGCTGCTGATAGACTTACTCAAGAAATCCTCAAGCTGATTATGCACCTTCTTCAAATTTCTGCCTTTTTTCTTCTGAAATAGTCCTTAAAAACATGAATTTCTCCCAGGTTTGCTGGAGGAACGTGGCAACGTTGCTGGCTTAGTCTTGGGGTTGTTGTTGCAATTCCCTTAGAACGTGTTACTCCTGTAACATTGCTAACTCAACAGGAGCTGCCGAGCAAATTTAAGAAAATGCCAGCAGGTTTATTGGTCTTAATCATACTGCTGTGGTTAAACTGCTGCAAATCTATTGTAAGTCCAGATATTCTCCTTTTTGCAGTTTGGCTGAAGTGTTACTACTTGAGAATTTAATTTGGCAGGAGGAAGATTGTACCTGTATGGAAGGAGTGGTGGCCTCCAACTGATAGACTCACTCTTGCTGAGTTGCTCTGGAGGATGACTGTTGAAGCTGGCTAGAGAGGGATTTATTCTTTGTTCTGCTTATTTGTGACATTGCTTGCTTTACAACAGAACCTATTCCTGTAAGAAGTTGAGAAGGGATCAGGAATGCTTAACAAAAGAGCAGGTACTCGGGAATATGGATAGAGCAGTGTTTGTAAGAAATAATTATCCTTGCCTTACACTCAGGGCATACAAAGTATGGTCTTCACCTAGCCAAACATAGGTCAAAGTGAGCTTAGCCCACCCCTGAGGGATGTGAAAAGGCTGTGCATATAGTTAAATTCTAACGCAGTGGAACAAATCCTCTGGTTGACTTCCAGAGTAGATTGTTGTTCTAAAAATGCTACTGAAATTAGAGGGTGGATATAGGAGTTTGTCTTGGCCCACTCTTTCTTGGAAATTGTTCAAAATTTAAATTGCTCAGAATTTCATACCATTTGGCCATTGAGCATGGCTGGTCTGCCTCAGAGTCACCTGCTCTACACACTGCAGAACCACGTAGAGCAGCCTATACTTTTATTTTCTCATTGCAGTAACTTGGCTGTGCTTAAAGTCTGTGTGAGTAAAGAGAAATAAAATTCAAGTTAATAAAATATAAGAAATAGCGTCCTGGATAGAGGTACAAAATGATACTGCTCCACCTCAGTCACGCAGCTGTACAGCAGAAAATGTTTCTTGGACAAAATCGTGATCTTTGACAGTTCAGAATATTTTTTTCCCACTTCTTTGTGACTTCATGGTTTAGAAACTTTATTGTCAGAAAAAACTCCCATTTTTTTTTTCTCTTAGACTATAATGTGTCTGTCTTTGTTCCTACTTCTTTGCGTCCTGTAATCAGTCCTAATTATCTCCACGTCTCTCAAAGGATGGTCTCATGCCATACCTAAAACTACTGGGGTTACCAATTAAATAAAATATCGCAGAGTCGGTTAACACATTAGCAGCTTTCATTCAGAATATTTTTGCAAAGATAATCTGAGTTATTAACTGTCTGAACAGGGACACAAGTTTGGTCATTAAATGCAGCTGACTGAAAATTGAGATAAGTCTTCTAATTGTATGGACAAACAGCCCTGGAAGCTCTTTTTGTTCAAGCCATTGTTCTTTGATCAAAAGGAGTTTGTGATAGAGACTGTCGTTTTTTATGAGATGGGAAATGTGAGATGAGAGTTGTATGAAATGTGCTACCTTAACGTCATCTGTTATGTATTGATGTTTTCAAACTTTTCAGAATGAAACGTGATCCTTCGGTAGGCTGTAATGATAGGGTTGTTTGGGTTTTTTTCTTTGTATGGAAATAACATATTTCTTGTCTTTTTCTCGCTGGTTTAATTTTAGCCTTGATGTTAGCTGTGCCATTGTGATGTTTTCAGTGACTTGTGTGAAACAGGGTGATGTTTTAGCCCCCCTTTCCAAAGGAGCAGGCAATAACTTCCCATGAACACAGCTCTGCAGAGAGGAGACACCTCAGGCCTTTTGATCCATGAGAGGAGGGATGAAAACTAGCACACGTAGCTGAAGTCTCACAGATAAAAAAGATGCAGAGTCATGGACTGTTGGTCTGAGCATTTCTCATGTTCTCAAGTTCTTATGTCATCTTTCCAGGAGCAGCTGTGCCAGGGTTCTGGGTGCTCTTTTTGCTGATGGATGCACCGAAGGGTGGCTGTGTGCCAACAGTACTGTGTACCTGGCATGGAGGAACTGGGGAACAGTTTGCAAAGTTGTCTCAGCTAATTCAATTCCCAGCACCTTTCAGTCTTAAGGTGCAAGTTCCTGTTTAGGACCATTTGTTTGTGAAGCCCCCAAGCTAATGTGCCTCCTTACAAACCAGTAGCTTGGTGTTATCTGCTGTGGACACATGAGTTTGTGTCTGGAATTTTCACTCTCTGTTTGCCAGCTGGTGAGAAACTTGACTGAAAGGCACAAATTAAAGTCTAAAGAGAACCTTAAAGGAAGGGCCAAGCAGATGGAGATCAACATGGAGACTGGCAAACGGGATAGGAAGGCACAAGTCACAACTTGTACTGTTGCCCTCAGGCTGCACCTGTTATTGGAAATAAAACTTGGGTTATCGTTATTTTAACTTGGCAAAATACAGGAGCTGACAGGAAGCAATTTTCATGTCCCTAAAGATTGTCATGGTAATGCATCTTATGTTTCTGCATTAGGACACAACCCTGTTTCTACAACTTCACCTTGTAATGCAGACACGGAACACATGAGGCAGTTGTGTAGTCACACTCATATCCAACATCGAGCATTTGCTATTAATCCTTGGTAAATTGTATGCCAGGCCAGCTGTACAGTTTCATTTCTGCCCTCTGTTTGCAAATAGCATGACTGTGCATATTGAGTCACATTATAGATATTTATTGACAGTAGCTTCTTGTAACTTTATACCCGTGGCTATGTTTGAGTGGTTTATCATTGGCTATTTATCTACAAAATAAATTAAATGCACTTATTTCTAACAGAATGACTCTTTAAGTAAAGCAGTGATTACGGTATTTTTAATAAGCGAAGCATTTGAAAACCACTGTGTTTTCCTTTTTTTTTTTTTGCAAGGGAATTAGTATAATTACATGTTTTAGTTACTAAAATAAATAAAAAAACCCCCAAATTTCAAAGCATGTTTTTATTCTATTAATAAACCCTGTGAAGATGCTCATTCTTCACATGAATTCTACTAGGCAGGAAAGAGATGAGGTGAAAATTAAGAGGGCAGGCAAGACACATATCAAGAATGAGGTAAAAAGAGGTTGAATTGGAAGATAAAACACACAGCAGTCCTTGGGTAGGAGTTTGCACGGTACAGCATGTGTGTGTATGTGTACTGATGATCTAATTGGGCATGTGTTAAAAAAATGGCTTTTTATATGAGCTGCTGTTTACAAAATGTTTATGACAAATTCTCTTCTGGTTTTGATTAGTGTCTAGATGTAAAGACTTTATTTTGTATGTCCTTTTATAACTTTACATAGAAACAATCAAACCCTGAAGGAATCCTGCACTCTTTGTATATTAAATCAGTCCTGATGGTCTTAATCTAATCGGTAATTAAAAACAAAGTTAACATGGTACTTGATTAAGACGTAAAGATGTTGGTAATTCAGTGTTTCCCTCTCTAGAACAGTAAAGTTTTGGAGGTTTGGTTTAGGTCAGCATTTTACAGTCATTACAAGAAGTTGCATCTTCTGTCTGTGGGCTGGTTTTTGTTTGTTTTTTTTTCTTTGGATAAACTGATTTTGACTTGTGTAGACAGGTGGCAAGATCCACACAGGTCTGACTATGTTCACAGCTATGCAGTAAGCTGTGTAACTTCAAGCTTTTTTGGAGGGTTGGCATCCTGAAGTAAATGGTTGTGAGTGGTTGTGTAGGGAATTCCACAGAACTGTGTTGTTGCATAAAGTACTGGATGCCAACATCTTCCTATTCATATAAATTCTAGGATACTGAAAATATTGTATAGTCTGAGTCCCTCTGTAGGAGAGGTATATAAACCTCTCCAGTACTTTCAACACCAAGAAATCCTTGATAATATTTGTCCTTGGCATAAACACAGACTGACTTCCCAGCAGTTTGGGTAATTCCCCTTGCAAGGTTGAGCTGATTTCTTCCCAGTCACTCCGGGATAGGTTGGCCTGGATGTCTTGTAGGAGCTCTTGGAGCCCACCAGTCAGCTATTGAGCAAGGAACCTGTGTGGCTGACAAATTAACTTCTGCCCTCTTGAAATTAAAAACAAATAAATAATTGCTACAGGGTGAGTGTGCATTTTAATATTGGTAATAAATCTTTGTTAAATTATATTTATGTGGAAACAGGGAGGCACCATGTATCTTTGGTAATTTATATACACAAACTGCCAAGTTGCTGAGCTAATATTAATTTGTGGGAGGTTATCCACCTTACTCTGCAAGATAATTTAGATTATTCCTGGTACGATACCAATGCATTCCCATGAAGCTATTGCAGCAATAAAAGTGGTAATAAAGGAATTAAAATGGGAATTCTTATGGGTAAGGAAAGACCCCATACATCCCTGAGTAAATCTTGTCCCTTATGTGCTGATTTCTTTCTCAGTTCTCATTCTATTCTAGTATATTTTCTATATTTTTCTAGCCTGTGCTCATTACTATGGTATTTGAATACTTTCAGGTAGTCCATTAAGTAGCATGTTCATCAGATCATTATACCCTGTCACTGAGGAGAGGATTAAATAATGATACTGTATCTATTAATCTGGGAAACTGTGCTTCAATTACGGCAGACTGGAGAATAGATGGAGATGAGTTTTATTGGTGTATGGCCTTGATAGAATATTGGCTCTTTACCTAATCTGGTATTTTTTTCCTAATGTATTTTTCTTTTTTAAAAATAAAATTATTTGACAACCCACATATTGATATAAGTAGAATTACCCATCTCTTACTAGGGAATTATCAAATTACATGTAATAGTCATATAAATAAAAAATGCTAGAACCTGTCTGTCTATCCAAGGAGAAAAAAATAAAACATCATTATTTTAAAAATACTATGCAAGTAAGCAGTCAATCTCCAAGGAAGAGGTGAGGAATAGAAAAATAACTGAAATATTTTTAGATATGAGAACATCCGCTGTAGGGGAAAACAAACCAGAAAATTCCATCTCCTGGTTGTTTGAAAGGAAAAAACTCCATCTGCCAACACCTGAGATTGGAGGGGACTCAAATGAACATCAACTGAAGTTATGATAAAATATTAAAGAAATATTTTAAGCTATTCCCATGCAGCATTCACACTTCACTGCCAATATGTGCGCAAGGACACAGAAGACTGTGTTGTTGGATTATATCAGCTTGCTGGAGCTAGATGGAAAAATTCAACAGTTACATAAAGGTTTTCAAACACAGATATTGCATCCTGGCAGGAGAAACAACTGTTGGGAATGGTGACATGTAAGAGTTGGATAAATTTTTAATTAATCGAATTCATTCCTTTTTTGAAAGCTTTTGACTACATAATTGAGAGGAAAGTTTTCCAGAGTGGTGGTATTCTGCAATCTTCTCCTTTTTTAAAATGTAACAAAGATTTTATGAAACCAGCATGTTAAGATATTGTCTTCATCAAGTTATGCGTTTTCATTTACATCCATTTTAAAAGCAGTAATTTAAAACCTTGGAAGGAACAAACTAGCAAAACCTGTGTATTCAGCTGAGACAGCTTTGTGGCCAGAGTTTTCCAGGTGATACTGATAAAATCAGGATTATAACGGCAGCCAAAGGGTCTGAAACTTTCTGAGAAGGCTGCTGGCAGAGCAGGAGGGGCATCAGCAGAGGCTTTGCACCCGCTTGGATGTGGCTCTTCCAGAATTAAAAAGGTACAAGTTTTAAATAGGGGATTGTCCCACGGTGTAATAGGCTTAATGCTGGTTCTGTAGTTACTGATGCTCTTGTAACGGAGCCAGGCTGGAAGGGGAAGTGGAATCACACTTGGGGTCGTGCTGCCGGGGGTTGGCTGTCACTGCTCCGTTCCCAGCACTTTGTGTCATCACAAATACGGGAACTGAGGGGGTGGCAGGAGGTGATGTGAGGGAAGGCAGCAGTAAATGTGAAATGTGAAATGTTAGAATACCACCATGGGGGAATGCAGAGACCTCTTCCTGAGCGCTTCCGAGTGTGGATGTTTCTCATAAACGGGATGACATTTAGCGGGTGCGTTCTGTGGGCCTGCCTTGCAACAGAAACAAAACTATATAAAGAACAGAGCAAAGTGCAAGCTTAGAAAGTGCATTCCTTCAGTGTATTGCTGTGCCACCTATTTCTTGACTCTTGTAATTTGTTTATCTTCTGCTTTTACTGAAACAATTAGCTCAGCCCTGCTATTGTCTTCAAAAGTGCTGGTGATGAGCCATTAATTATGAAATCACTTTATCACAGATTCTTAAATGCAGTCTGTTGATTGACCAGTGACAACATACAAATAATTACCTGTAACTCTCTCTGATTTATTTTATTTTACGGTAAGCTACATTTAATAATAGCAACTTTGCTTTGCCTCCAACCCTCTGGAGATGTGTCTCAGTAATCATTACTTGCAAATACAGCTCATTTGTGCCCAGATTTGTGCCCATCAGCCCCAGAGAGGCCAGGCCTTTCACATTTGTTTTTTTCAATTTTAAGCAAAACAATATGTTGATAGAGAATAGAATATGAAAAAGAAATACTGCAGAATTTATGTGTGAAGGCTGCCCATGGGAACAAGGGCTTTACCTCACCACTTCTGGAGAGTTTCTCTCAAGGGAGCCCTGCTGGCTCAAGGTAATAGGGACTGCCTTCCTTCTGCTAGGTGATCCAGTTTGCCTGAATGCTTGAAAAATTGCTTTTGACCAATTTTACAATCTGAAGCATAGATCAGGTGGCTTAATTTCTCAGGCTGATGATTCTCTGCACCTGTCTGTCCTCACAAATATCTTTGCATCTGCTGACAAGGCTCTGGAATGTGATGGGACAGGAAAAGCAGGGTTAGGAGTGTTCAGTACATTGCAGTTTGACAAGTTTCATGAAAACCAAAGCCAAGGCAGAGAAACACAGCTCTGTTGATGCCTCTCCCCGAAAGGAACGGGGCTGCAGGGACTGTGCTTTCATTAGACACCAGCGAATCCCCTGGGGAAACAGCTGTTGCTGTGCCTTGACTGCAGGATGAGGGAACCTTAAATCAGATTACACAGGCTATTAGACCCTGGTGGAGCTAACCACAGGATGCAAAATCCGTTGCAAATCCAAGTTCCATTATTTTGCTACCCAGCTTTCCATCGTGTGTTCAAGGGTTTGCTCCTGTGAGATGCTGAACGCCTTTAGCTACAGCAGAGTCTGATCGTTGCTGTTCACTTGCCTTCAGCCTCTCCTGCCTCTTACGGGGACTTAGAGGGTTTTATGTTCCATAATAAAACCTCTGCTGTGTAGACATTAGTGACCAGAACATGGGAAATCATCCTCTGACAGGTTTTACCCCCGATATTTCAGAAGTGCTCTTGCCTGCGTGTACCAAGTAAGGATAACTCCATATATTTGCATGCATTCTTTGGGTAGCAGTGAAAAAGATGACTGACCACTTGGTTTTCTGGGAAAGCAAGGGGCACTATCCAGGAAGATACTGTAAAAATTAATTAGAATACTAAATGAGCAAATATTTTACTGTCATTACTTTAGATTTCCTAGGGAAAGAGATAACATTAATTACCTATCAGAGGAATGGTGAAGGATATGACAAATGAATGTGTGTGATACAGGATGAACATTCAGATAAAAGAGAAATAGGGCAAAACAAATAATATTAATAATAATAATAATTTGTGAGTGTATGTGTGTCGGAAATAGTTGAAAAATGTTTTTAAAATTTAATTAATCTTGTATGTGTGTGCATGCACATGCATTTTTTATTGGATTAGCAAGGACATCTTTCAGAATTATGAAATACAAGCTGTATTCTCCAATATTGAGAGCTCTTATAATTGCCAGAAGTACAGTAAATGTCCCTATCATTCTCTGGGTTTAATCTCAGCATAATTAGCTCCTTGCACAATAGAGTGTTTAATTTGAATGGCTGCCAAGGCTCATTAAGTGAGAGTAGTTCCTGAGATCTCTGTTGTTAAAGTTGGGGCTCTTGTATAAGAGAATGTTCACTGGAGGTGTCACAGGTTTCTTTTTGATATTCCAGTATTAATTTTAGACAGGAAACTAAATATTTAAAGAGATACTGCTGCATCTTTCTATCAGATGCTAGAAGTTGGACTTCACACCTTTCTCAGAAATGGTTCTGCACTCTGACAGATTTTTCAGAGCAAACAGGGACAAAAACAGTGTGCAGTTAGTACTGCCTTGGGCAGTGAAGGAGAATATTTTTCTAAGGAGGAGTATATATCCATTTTTGCTTGTGCTAATTGCAAAATAAAGGTGGTTCTTAATTTGGAGAATAGGAACCCTTACAGTGAATATTATTTTATTTGTAATAAGGAAAACCTTTCATCAAATATTTTCACTCGTATTTTTCCTCATATCGAACATAATTTTAATATGAATTCTTGGCTCTGGTTATCTCTGATCTGCTTCTCTGAGTTGTTTCCCCATCGCAGAAAACTACTTCTTGCTTGTAGCTGGCAGTGGGACTATGGTGCTGACTGAAGGCAATTGTGTTCCTTGTGTTACCTGATAATTACCTGTGACTCATTCATGCTGTCACTGAAATTAAAGCAGTGCTAGACTGCATCAATGTGCTAGATCTCATATTTCTGGTTTTTTTCAGATTGGAATACTACTTCATGTTGCCTTTAGACTGTTTGAAGCTAGATGTTAGAGGTTGTACCAAGATGTTTTGAAAAATATCAAAAGCCAGCCATGTTTGCAGAGTTTGAGGCAGAATCACTTGCTGGTTTACACTATTGGGACTTTGTCTGTGTTGCCTGTTGCTTAAGGTGTAAGATAGCTATGTAAATACAAGCTGATGTGAAGGAAAAAAAACCTCTCAAAACCCAACTGAGATGTCTGTGGACCCTATTCTTTTTACTGGAGTTTGGACATTTTGTTCTTTCAGAAGTCTGATTTTTTTTTTGAGTTATAGAGCAAGCAGTGTCTGTTTCTTTATCGTGGGCTTTGTGATAGTCTCAGGACAGTAGAAATTCTATGATAAAGAAACAGTGAAAAATCAGACTCCTCAAGGAAAGATTTCTTTTACTCTGTTGATAACTGACAGTGCTGAAGTCTGAAATCTGAGAAAGCTATACCAAATGTCTTTAGGTACACATCTTGTACTTCCTTGTACTGACTTGTGTTTCCTCTCCCTTGAGGTTTCACAGCACTAGCCCAAGACTACTGGACGTGGTTTCCATTTAAATTACCTGAAAGATACAGCAATGTTACTATTGGTGTCCATCATGGTGGACACCATATGTGAAATAAATAAACATGTTTCTATGGATCATGTTTCTTCAGTTGTAGCACATTATCTGCATGAGATTCTCGAATGCATTTCCACATTAGTGGAAGTTAGAGATAGGTAGTTTTAGTTTGCCCTTGTGGAAAGATCCAATCTTGTCTCTTTTTGAGAAAGTCTGAGAGAAGTACACAGATATTACAGGAAAAGCTGAATTCTGTTCCTGATGCTCTGGTTTGGAGGAGGAAGAGCTGCCTTATCTGTTTCTGGTCTCCTATGATCTTTCTGCTATGTTTTTTTAATACTGCTGGCTCTGTGAGGAAAGAAATGTCTCTTCCTCTGTTTGCAGAGGACACGATGGGACTCTGTGCTCAGCTGGACTCCAGCCTCTGCCAGGGTATCAACATAATTTGTATGAGCTTCTGACTGCAGAGGATGTGGAGGATGAATTATTTGTTTATTTAAGAAAAGCTTAAAGAGCTTAGATGGGAAAATTTGCATGAATTATACATTGCATCAGAGTGGCTCTTTACATTTTCTGCTTATTCCTGTGCAGGTGATGGAGCTTTGGATATCACTATTTTTAATGTGTGATCCCATTGCACCATAATTAAACGTGTCTCAGCTTCAAAGCTTTTCATAGGAAAATACTAGACTGTAGAGGTCAGATTAGAGATCTGTTTAGCCCTGTATTTTGTGACTTTTGGTAACTCAGTAAGAAGGACTACTGATGTGTCTGGGGCCTGCCCTGCCAGACAGTGATACTGTGAGGCTGAGGGGCTTCTTCAGCCAGATCTTGTATCTGCATAATTGTTTTTAATACCCCTTGATTGGATTTTCTCTCAAGCATTTATTGAATTGATTTCTTGCACCATTTTAATATTTCTGGCCTCTGCTATGTCCTGTGGCAACTCTTGCATTAGCCAAAGGAAGAAGTATCCACCTGATGCCCTGGAGCGCTTGTGTTGGCACAAAGTGTGAACATGAGCTCTGTGTTCAGCTCATCCATTCAATTTCTGATTTTTAAAGGCTGCTAGTATGTTCTTCTCTCTCCACCCTGAATCATCTCTTGTTCAGGCCCAGATTTTTTTCTCCTTTTTGAAACAGAAGCCTCTGCATATCCATGCTCGTCCTTCATGCCTTTCCTGATCACTCTTTTACATCCTTTCTGAGAGGAGCGAGCAGAACTGCTCTCAGCATTCAGGATGGGAGTTCCTAAGATGACTGTGATGGTGTTTCACTCTTCTCTAATTCTTTAATAGTAATTCCTTGGGTTCTGTTTGCCTTCAGACTGCTGTGGAACATGGAGGTGACACAGAGAGAACTGCCGGTCTAAGTGATTACTCTGAAGTCTTCCTTGAATATTAACAGCTAATTTCAAGTCCATATATAATTAGTGTTGATTCTGCATTGATTGTCATTGAATTTCATCTGCTATTTATTGCACAGTGCTGTGAGATCCTCATACACATCTTTGCAGTTGTTTTTGGTGCAAGACAGGTGGCAAGAGCTGCTGGTCACCAGACTTGTTTATTTTCAAGTTAACCACAGATAACTTTTAAGCTCCTTTTCACAGATAAATTAAGATTTGAGCATCTGTCTTCAGTGGGAATCCCTTCAGTGTCAAATTCCTTCCATGGAAAAACCTGTCTATTTGTTACTACTCTTTGTTTCCTTTTTTAAAACATCAACTTAGTGTACTGTATGAATGTGTATTTATTTTAAAATGTTGGTGCTACCCCACCTAAGATAGGCTTATTTTAGGTAAAAGAAAGTTGTATTGTTGCAAATTAAGTGGGAACACATTCAAGTTCATTCACCCTCATTTATCACGATTTTCACCAGTTTAATGCAAATGGATTAGAATTTAATTTAAGTTGATTTCCTAGTACGTGAGAAACCTTTGCAGAGATGAGCTTATGTGGAGCTGACAGTAGCATTTAATTCCAAAATGTGGAGGAAAAAAAATCAATAAAATTTATTTTGAAATAATTTGGGGCCTTAAGGCAGCTGTTTAATCTATAAAGTTGCTGCTCTGAATTTAAAATCTCTAGATTTGTCTGGGTCACTGCATTCAACTCAGTATTTCAACATTTAATAAAACCCTACCATAAATTATCTTTTAAAGATCACGGAAACTGTCAGTTAGGGACCTCTTCCTCTTCGTCAAGTAGATAAAAACCGTGAACTACAGCAGCCAGTTTTAAAATCAGGATAATGCTGGTCATTCTATACTGTTATTTTGAAAACAAAACCAAATTAAAATAAGCAGTGATACAGAGATGCTTAAAATCTTCAGCTCTTCCTGCTTAAAGACTGACTAACCCAGTGAAAGCAAATTGGATCTGAAAAGGTTGGGGAGGGAAATTAAAGAAAATTGTCAAGTCTGAAGCCTTTGTGACTTGAGCTGTGAAGGAGATAAAGCTTTCATCCTACCAAGTATCATCTTGCAGTTTGTGGAAGTGTCAAACTTGAGTTTTGTGACCTTGGTCCTGCTCAATACACGTAGCCCACTCAGGTCCTCAGAAGAGGTGATGTCCAAGGCTGAATGGCAAATGCATGGATAAAAGTGATTGTCCCATGAAACTCCCCACCTCCAGTGGACATTCTGGCAAGAAAGGTCCATTTAAGCGGGGAAGGAAATTCTTTTGTAGTAGCTTGCATTTAGACATATTTTTAATGGCCACCTGAAAGTTGTTGGAAAACATGGAAAGGTAAATGTATGTCCAGAAAGAAATCAAAGAGGGTGGATTTGCAGGCCTTTTGCTCCCTGTGGGAAACAACAGTAGATCTGGCTGCCTGGAGGCAAGGAAAAAAATTACAGGATCGCATGATAAATTGTACTTGTATCATAAATGTTATGTTATATTGCAGTAGGGCTTATTTTGGGTTGTAGTATTTTATTTTTGAGGGGGTATGTGTTTTGGTACGAGAAGCTGCCTGCGGAGGTATGAAAAGCCTGAGGTATAGGCAGAGCTGCTCTTGCCAGCACAATTTTTTTTTTTAGGTATTATGTACTCTTTTTGAGTCTTTGTAGAGAGAAAACATAGCTTAATGTGACCAAGGGATTCTAGCAGATAAACAGAAGTGGGATGAGGTTTGCAACTACTGATAGTCTACAAGGAAAATCTTGTCTTTGCCTTTCGCTGGAAGCGTTCTTCAGACCAGTGCTGTGACTGTTCCTCCATTAGCCCAGTGAGACAACACAAAATATAATATTGATTAGACATGAAAGGGAGAATGTGGCCCATAGTCCTGCAGTTCTGGGTAGACAAATCCTGCTGGTCCTAGTGCTAATGGCTAAATTATGACCTCAGTCCCGTCAGCCCGAATGTGGCCCTGCTGGAATTAATAATGCAGTTTGGAACAGAGCTGTATTTTGCCTTTCATCTCCATTAGGGCTGGGGGTTGACAGTGGAGTAGGAATTGGCGGTTTGCCTCGGACTACAGAGATGGCCAAAAGTATGAAAATACGATCTTGTTGTTCACTCAAACAAACGTCTGCCACAGGCTACTGAATCTTATCACACTTGTTTTGCTTGTGAAATATTGTTTGAACTGCAGTGCTTACTCAGCCACTCTTTTATTTCCATTCATATTTTATCTATATCCTTCCCAAAGGAGGAGGGGAGTTAGTTTATGCTTAATTAAGTGTAAATAAGTGATTGCCTGTTTCTTTTTTTTCTGAGTTTTCTGGGGTTTTATTTCTTTATTTACATGCCTGCCTTTGGTCTGTGCTGGAAGACCGATCTGTGGGGGGACTGGCCTCTTTTAAATAAGTGAAAGCTTGATCAAAGCACCAATCGATATATGCATGTAGTTCCTGGGTGCTAAATAAACTAATGAAGTGCTGTGTGTACCCTGCCAATAAAAGGTGAAATATGGTTCTTATTTTCCTAATATTACTCTTGGAGTTTTGCAGCTGGAACTAAACTGCCACTTTTCTTGTAAATTGAGTTGTAAAGTGCTTGTGCCAAAATGACAAGAGGTTGCTTGAGAAGTTGGATAAATGCAAGGCTGCCTTTGGCCAAATTACCGAGCACCCAAGTTTAAGTGTATTGTGAGGGTGAAGAATGTATCTGTTGTGTTCTCTGGGTAATGTGGACTGTGTTGGCCAGGAGCCACTGAACTCTGAAAGGGATTACGTAGGGTTGAGATTTATAGAGGAATGGGAGTCTGCAGAGAGGTTGACAGAGAAGGTACAGCAGAAATTGGAGACCTCTTCTCTGCTCTTTTCTGACACTTTTTAATCATTTTGTTTCCAGCAAAGATATTGTGAATTCTTGAGGATGCAGTCTTAGAGAAATGTGGAGAACAGCCACAGAGTGCTGGGATATAGATGTGTCCTAGTAAGAACTAATGTGACATTAAATACAAAGCCTTTTTATCTTCTTAGTGATTATCCTAGATAGTATAAAAATGGGGAAAAATACCAGTTACGAATTCCTTGAACTTTTTATGCTTTGCTAAATTATTTCCAAATTCTTCACAGTAAATATTTCATTTGTTTGTTTGTTTGTTTTCTGTATCTGGAAGTCCAGCACCTGATCACCTCTTGCCCCTTGTCTAGATCTACTGCATAAGCATGTTCATCTCTTTCAGCAGAAGTAGTGTACTTATGTGAAGATTTTGATCCTTGTTTTTGTAGCCTCTCACTTCTGAATAGCCAAGTGACTGTAGAGGAATGTAGCTTTCATTTTTAATACAAAAGTAGCTTCCTGGCCTTTTGCTTGGAAATATAATTGCAGTGCAGTTTAAAATTATGTCTTTTGATAGTCTCACAATAATATTCTTTCTTTTTTTAGCTTTGATGGAAAGTCTCTATAGTTCTACAGGCATTAGACTGCTGCTGTAGTTGGTGGGAGAAATTTAACAGCAACACTTTAGCATTTAAAAATGGTCATTTCTTCTGTTGAGAGTTTTTGGAAAAGTAAGTGGAGGCTAACGAAAATGGCTTTCATATTTGTGTTACTAACAAACCCTGGTATGCATAAGTTTGAGATATTTCCTGCTTGTAATGCTATGGGTTTTCTTGCTGCACAGCTTGTGGCAGATCCTTTGCGCTGTTGCAGGCTCTGTGTTCCCTGCAGCATCACAATCCTTTCAGCAGCTTTTGCATGAGGCAATTCCTTTGTGCATTCCGTGGCTGGCTCATAGTGATGGTGGAATGTAGCTGTTTTTCTCTTGTGAAATCACTGCAGGATTGGGTGCTTGGAGCAAGTTCTGGAAATTGCAGTGAACTGTGCTTTCTGATGAGCAGCAAGGAGCTGCCAATGGATAGAATTGAGCTGAATAATGTCATTAGCAATGACATAAATTTTTATTTCCATTCTTCTTATGCATCTGTGGGCTTAGGACAAATCAAGGTTAAATCTGTCCCGTGTAAGGTCTTGGACATATCAGAGTTTGAAATAGCCAACTACAGTAACTGCAGCTGATTTCATTTTGGTTGAGTGTTACTGTAAAAGCAGAAAGTTATACAAACACCTTTTTTTCTAAGGTAATGCTCTTTCTAGGTTCTTGTTTCTCTTTCTTGGTTTTGGAAGAAACCTAGATGACTGAAGTAGTGTTTCTCTTGGGTAGCTTAGGTGAGGCTGGACCCCAATTTGCTCTCTGGGAAATGAGGCTGAGGTGGTTTGATTTGATCATTGGGCTGTGAGCACCCTCACAAGCATGGACTGGGCCAGTGTCCCACTCAAAAGCATGGAGTAACTGCTGCCTAACTACTACAGCTGGCCCTTCAACATGGAAAATAATATATTTGTGCAAAGTATTTGTTGTTGTAATTTTTTTTTCTTCAACATTTTTATCCCATAAATCTAAACATTACTGTGCCTCTGTGGTCTAAACGAGTGGTTTCATGTCCTTATATGTATTTGTTTCAAGAAGGCTCTCACATATGGTGACATGATGGGAAAGTGTTGTGCTGTGCCATATTCTGGGAGCAGCACATGTGTCCTGGGCTACAGCAAACACAAGTCATGAGTAAGGTCCTATGGTTTGGGACATGAGTGGTTCTGTCCTGGCAGGTATGTGAAGCCAAGGGCTTCACATGTAAGACCTCATGTTGTTGTAGTACACATTTGTGATTTTAAAGTTATTTTTTAAGGCATTGCACTTTCCTGACCTCTCTATGAAACATTACACTGTGCAAGCAGGTAAAGAGAAGTGTTTTGTGTAGTTATCTCTGTGTTATTATTGTAATTGTGAATAGAGAACTCAGTCCAGTTAAAAATAAAGGGAATAACATGGGCTATGATATAACATACAGCACTTCTTAATTTGTGTACATAGTAATTTAGTTTCTTGCTTGCTGAATATGTTTCTAAATGGTGTCATTATTATTGAAGAAAACTATGACAAGTTATCCTGTGCTATTTAAGTTCCTGGGATGTGTTGCTGCTTAAACTATGTCAAAGTTTAGTGCAATACCTGTGTCCAGCTGCTCTTAGCTGTTTCGTTTAAGGTAGCACAACTTACTTTTTTCCAACCCAAAAGCAGAAGTCATAACTTGATTCAAAAACTGTGAAATAGACAACATTCATTTTATATTAAAATTTCTCAGTCTTGTTCATATGGAAACATTATAGGACTTATAGTTTGTAATGTGTTAAATGGATTTATGGGTTAATGCTGGTGAATAGCTGAACAGAAGGTGTAAGAGGGTAATTAAAAGTCAAATTTTATGTGTTCAAAAACTATGTTGCCAGTTTCCTAACAAAGGAATGTAACAGATGTTTTCGCATTCAGACTCTAATCTTGATAGGTGACACATCATTATGAACAACTGTTGATTAAGAGTATTTAATACCCTAGGGACATGATGTTGTAGAGGTGAAGAAGGCTTCACTGGAACATACTTCTGTGTGTTTAAAATTTAAAAGCTGTTGTCTGAGTTATTAGGACTGTTTTCTTCGTCGTTTCTTTTTTTTTTTTCTTTTTTTTTTTCTTCCTTTTTTTCCCCCTCTTCTTAATTTTTCTCCCCAGAAAAAACATGTGTTTATTTACATGAATTAACAGCACTGGAAAATGTTACATAAAGACAGCTGATTTTGGCAAGTTTGGTAAAATGAAATGTTTGATTTAACTTCCCACACAATCCGCAAGTCTTTTATATTTGCAAGTTATCATGACCTTGGAAAATAATCAAAATGTTGTTGTATATTTTGTTCCTTTTTGTAGATGTTAAATTTAAAGTATTTTCAATGACTTTCTCTCTGTTTCCGATGCATGGACGTGACTCATCACGTATTTTCTCAATTTTGATGCAGTGCAAATAAATAATGATCTGTAGCTAATTTTGTAAATTGAACCACAGTGCACGACCTTGCATTTTCTCAATGAAAGCCCTTGGCCTAGAAAATGTAGACTGTATTTCAGGAACGGACTTGGCTTTGATAGAGAGTTAGCATGTTGCCTTGTTGATAGAAAATCACACACAACATTTTGTTAAAATTCGAGTTTTGGCCTCTGTGGTGCTTCTATGCAGCAAGTTAAAGGGGACATAGCCAAGCAGTGCTCCATGAGAAATGCTGTAACTCAGGGAATTCATTACTTTGGCTTTGATCATCTTCGGTTAATGAAGAAAAATTGTATTTTATTTTAAAAACTTCTTTTAAAAAGATGCTTTAGAAAATTACTGCTGTTTATGAAGCATTGGTTTGCTATTATGCTGAACTCCTCATGTCTTAGTTATGTGTTTTTGCTTGTATAAGGCATTTAGGAAAGCAATATGTGACTGAGTTGCTGCCTATAAATTCAAATAAATCCTCAACTGAACTATTTAGGGGCAATAGACACAGACTTTTGGGGGAAGTGGGACTTCATTACATTTCTGAATGCATTTAGATGCATTCAAACAGTGTTAAAAGTTTTGTTTAAACTGACAAATGCTGGAATATCTCTGAGTCAAAGCAGCAATTAGGGCAAATAGACTGTGCAGATAGAGATGTGAATCCCTGCAGATTCTGATAAAATCCAGTTTTATGACCCCATGTACCGGTATACAGCTTTCTGACCTCGTGCAGATGGAAAATGATGCCGGGAGATGAGTTCTGCTGCTCTGGTGTGAGTTCCCACACCCACTGGATACGGGACGTGGGAAACTTCAAATATAGCCTGTGAAAAGCCAGGCAAGCCCTGAGCTGTGCCTGGGGATGAGCGCTCATGTGAGAGCCAGTGTGAGCCCTGGTGAGCTGCTTGTCTCTGGCTGCAAAGGGGCTCTCTGGGGCAGGGACTGTTCTTGGACTCTGAGGGATGGGAATGCTTTTGTGCGAGGGATGCAAGTCCTTTAGCTGGGTGACTTTTTCGGGATAAGTAATGGAAGATAGCAGTGATGAGAGAGGGAAATGGAAGGAATTGCCCAAACTGTTGATGGCTTTGCTCTCCTTTTCTTTTGATGCTGAAAGATGGGGTGCCTTACATGCTTATCTGCCTAAGGAATCAGAGGGGGGGCAAAAATCTCGGAAACAACAGTATTGAATTTTTGGTCAGTGTGATTTGAGAAGCTGGCAGGAAATACTTTCTTGAAGGACAAGAGCAGATGAGCAGTGAGGACAGGAGTAGTCATTAGTTTTTTTCCCTTGTTTAACACCTACAGTTTCTAACCCCTTATAACCTTTGAGGTTGCCTTTCATGACCCATAGAGACATTATGCTGATGAAACACCACTTTTCAGGCTGCAAATTTTCAAGTGAAACAGTAAAATCCATGTTTCAGTCATTAAGAGCACAGTGTACACGCAGATGTGCAGTGCATTCCTGCAGAGTTCATGCAGCTGTCTGAGTCTGTAGTACATGTGTGTGTGTCCTGGGCCCCTCTTGCAAGTGAGAGTAATTCAGTGTCCAGACTGAAGTGAGCACTCAGTCCTGTAGCCCTAATGCCCTACAGCAGCCACAGCTGCCATAACAGAAGGGCACTGTGGAGAGCTGTTTCTCATTCATAAAGGGCCAGTGTGCTATTAAAGTAAATATTGAATTAATATTTTTCTTCTTCTGATGTCTAGACATCAACCTGATGTTTACATCCTGCTAGAGTAATGCTAACTTCCCAATTTAGGAGAGTGAATCCTGTCCAGGCTTTCCAAATAGCAGGGTTTGTGGCTAATTCCCTGCCCCGTAGCACTTGTGAAATGTAGGGAAGGTTTGCTGAGGGGTCATGCAGGCATTGTCATGTTTGGAGTGGACTGACTGTCTGTAGACTCTGCCCAGGCTCCCCTTTGAAAAGCTGTTGGCCAGCTGTGTCTGCTTATTTGTGCCTTAGTTAGCAAATGTTATTCCATGGAGCTGACTGGGTGATTGGCATGTCAGATTCATACAGGAAAAAAACCCCAGATCTTTCATCTTGACCTAAGGGGCCGTCAGAGTCCCTAATGAAAGGAAATTGCTTCTGCCTTAGTGGAGAGGAAAGTAAAAGCTTTTGGGTCTAGCATCATCTCACAGCAAGAATTCTTCAGAAATCCTGCTTCAGCATCCCTTAATTGTGCCTTTAGACTTTCCTCCTGAAGTGCTTACCTGCAAGAGTTAAGTTAATCACCAAGCCCTGGTGCTGTAGCTCTTTTCCTGTTGTTTTTCTTATGCTAGGAGATGATTAGCTGCCTGGACAAGCTTGGCATCTTGAAATCTGAAACTCTCTCTTGGCATTTTTTTATTGCTTTGAAATCTTGGTTAACATTTAGTATGTAGTATTAAATGTTACTATACCCTGGGTGTTCTAAAAAATTGATAAACTCATTAAGAGAAATGCAGGGCAGGTGAACTTTCAATGAATGGTTTCTCAGAAACATTAAATATGGTTTTTTATGTGCTGGAGACTCTGTTTTTCAATAGTGAAACTGACCAAGAATGATTTGGTTGATGTACCTGTTTAACTGGAAATCTTTGTTAGTAATACATATTCACGTTAGTTGAAGTTAAAAATTATTTCAGATTTGAATTAAGTGGATTTTAATTGGCCCAGAGGACAAACCTGCACTCCAGATGTTTGCACAAGGAATGTACATCCTCCTCTCTTTCTATAATTAAGAAATTCTGGAAAGCAACCTTTAGAAATACAATGCTGAAATTTTCAACTATTTGTTCATTTTGTTCCCATCAGTCACACTAAAACTCAATGCAACAAGTAACAAATTAGCTGGCTCTGCTAAATGTTTCATTCTGAAAATACTGAATAAGCTTCTTTTACAGTTAAATTTGAATATTAAGACCTTGGCTATGAAATCTTTACCCACTATTATGAGCAGTAGTCTTTAGGGGTTGGGGGGGGTTGGGTTGGGGTTTTTTGGGTTTGTTTTTTTTTAAAGTTGGCTTGCATCTCAAACTTGCTTCATTTATTGAAGAAGTGAGCTGAATATCCAATTAGCTTCAGTGATGCGAAGCTAATGTCTCATTTCTTAGAGGTGAAATATTTTTGGAAAGTTCTACTTCTAGCACTTTGCATTAATATACATTACAATTATCTTATTTACTAATAGTTACAAAAGTGCTGAATTCTATACATGGTCTTGAGTAATTGATGCATCCAAAGGGATGTGCCATTGTGGTATTCCTTCAGGAAAAGCCCAAAAATTTTATACATGTATCCATATGTCTTGTTTGATACGTCAAGGTTAGACTATGATCCCGATAATGCAAATGTCTTTCAGCCTTGCCTGAATCAAATCTACCAACTCCTACATTGCTCATCTTGCAACGCTGGGTTGATTTCCCAGAATCTGAATATCTGTCAGAAATATCCCAGTCTGGAAGGAAGGACTTCATTAATGCAGTCTGGGTGGGTCCCATCCCGCAGTTGGTTCATGTGATTCATGTGATCCTTCCCACTGCTTTCCAGTGCAGCCTGTGCACTGAAGGTCCATGTAAAACAGTGGGCACTGTTGTTTGATTCATAAATTAAATTTGGGATTTCCAGTTACCGAGAACACAGCAGTCTGTAGCAAAGGATATGACACAGACATGATTCCCTTCCTGTCCCTTTCTCCTCTTGCATTTGGTGACATGCTCTGAAGTCCAGGGGGTCGTAACTACTTTTAGACCGATCTTCCAAAGCACCAGGAAAAGCATGAGCTAAAGAAGGGAGCTCTTTATGCTGAATATTGTACCAATATTCCTTTTATTTATGTAGCATAGGAGGTCTAGTTCTTCCAGTGCATGTGCCTTGGAACTCAAGCTAGTAAATACTACAGATTTATAAATTATAGGTTTCTTGGATGGGATTTTTGAGTTAATAAAGCATCAGTATTAATTTCTGTGTTCTCCATAAGTGCACAGACATATATTTATGCAGACAATCAGAGCTACATGGGATATCAACCATGCTATTTATCCTACAGAGAGATGGCCCTTCTCTGACTTGTCTCTTTTACTAACACAGCTCAGGAATGAGCACTAAGCATCGATCACATAGAGCAAATAGGAATCAATTACGTTTTATGAGGTTAAATGGACCATAATGAAAAGTCTGTTGATATAGCATATATTTATTATAATTAATCTGCCTAAAAATGAATGATACTGATATAAAAATAATGTTAGCAATATCAGTGTGACCGGAATACTAAACTCCTTTTGAGGTCATACCATTGTATCTGCTAAGATCAGGCAGGGATGGAATAGTTATGAGGTGTATTCACAAGATTGGATTAGAATTTTTATATTTATGTGGTTATTCATTAGGGAACTCAGCAGGAACTGCCCAAAATTTCTGTAGCAAGGTTTCTGTGATTTCTGCAACATTTTTGTCCTCAAGATGATACACAAAGCAAGCTCACGAGGAAATGTGCCAGATAATGTCATTGCTCTGGTAAGTAAGAGTCACTCCTTCTGTAAGGGTTCTGATGCTTCAAACACATTTTATTTTTCATCCAACAGCTTGAAGTAACTTTATGGTTCCAAGTTTCTTAGGTAGCAGTAGCCTAATTTTAAAATGTTATGCTATTCTCCCTTTCACTCTTTTCAATCAGATTTATAGGTAATAGGAGCCTCTGGAAATAAGACACATTTTTGCCAAATTCTAGGTGCTTCCTGACCTGTGAGTCACACTAATGGTCACTGGGAACTGTGCACTTAGCAGAAGAGCAAACTAATTTGATTTCATATGCTGTAAAAATGCAAACCAAGCATAATGATAATAACATGAAGTGTAACAGTAATATTGTATTACACTAACCCTTTGACCCAATGGCATTTAAATCTCAAATATTTATGTATTAATGTTCTTCGAGAGGTTTCCTTCGGTATTGGAAAGCAATATGGTCAGGGGATGAATTTGTGGAGGTTTTCATCTCAAGTGAGAATAAATGTTTACTGCAGAATTTCATGCTGCTTCCAACTACCTACCAGCTAGTGATTGCATTTGTTGATGCTCTTGTACTACTAACAAAATAGATGGGGATTTTTTTAAACATTAATTTTCTGTAAAGCAAACTGATGCTGTATAGATTTATCCTTGCTTCCATTTTTAATTAAAATTTAATTACCAATTCACATTTTGGAGCCTGTCATCTCTTTGCATTAGTTTTTTCCACATTAAACTGTAACCACAAGCATCACATAAGGACAAAACAATTGCCCTTTAATTTCAGATTATAGATTTTTGTCACTATGATTGTCTTGAATATACAATATTTGAATATATATGAGATTTGAAGACACTTGGTGTTTGTACTTTCTCTCAGAATAGTGCATAAAACAATAAAGACAATTTTCCTTCTTTTGTTCATCCTCGTAACATTAAATCAAGACTAAGAGCTTTAAAGACAAATAAACAGTTGTAATCATTTTTTTTTCCCCTTAACAAATCATCCTAGATCTCTAAAGTTCTGAATCATTGCAGAAGTTGGCAAAGCATAGTCAGAATGAGTTCTGCAATGCAGAACATAACAGAGATTCTTAAGCAAAATGCATAAAGATGTGGGAGGCACACACTGATCTGATTTTTCTTAGTTATGTTTAGCTAAGGTCTCAGTCACTCTATCATTTATTCAATAAACATTGTTTTTTAGCATTGGTTTTTCAGTTACTCTATCTCTGTATTCTGTTACAGTTTCTCTCGGTTGCTAAATTTTTCTTAGTATCTGCATAATCATTTTCATAAAAGATACCTTCAGCACATTTGGTCCCCAGGAGTATGTAACAAAAGGGCTTCTTGGGAACTCAGAGCATGAATGCACGAGGAAACATCCAGGTAAAGTCATCTGCTCAATGGCTTTACTATGTTACAGCCCTTACAGGAACCAGGGGGTGGGTTTGGGAAGCAGTGAAAGTGGACCTCTTTCCTTCTCACTTGGCCTCAGAAAAGGTTGTAGGGGCTGGCAGCAGATGTTTAATCACTCCCCTTTTGTTAGTGTTTTCAGGAAATCAAATCATAAAATGGCCTCTGTTGGAAGGGACCTTAAAGATCATGTTGTTCCAACCCTCTGCCATGGGCAGAGACACCTTCCACTAGACCAGGTTACTCCAAGCCCTGTCTAACCTGGCCTTGAACACTTCCAAGGATGAGGCGGCCACAGCTTCTTCATTTTGTGTGTTCCTGCCATAAATTTACTTGGGGTGAGCTGCTGTCTGACCTGTTGCTGCTCTTCCCTTTATTCCCTGTTCCCAAACACAAGCCTTTGGTTCTGCCGTAGCTAATTTGGGCACATATTGCAGAGTAGTTGCCCACTTGAAGCACTGCTCATGCTTTGCTATACTCTTTTGCTGACACCTGGGGAAAACACTTTCTTTTGGAGACTTAACAACTGAGTAAACAAACGAAACCCCCTTGTATCATACAGGGAAGAGGAGTTCATGAAAGGGCACAGGGCAGCTTCTACCCAACAGCTTTGTGTTGTTACCTGCTGAATGTATTGTTGGGATGGAATATGTTGCGTGCAGAAAATTGTCTGTCCTCTAATGGTCTGATAATAAGTAGACTCTTAAGAGGTAGCTTATTCATATAGCATAACAAGTTAATCTCGTTAGCGTGAGTTTTATCTAGCTTTGTAATTACTGAATTTGGTCATTTCCTCTTGGATGCTCCTCTTCTTCCTGTTCTGTGCATGGTCTGCAATAACCTCCCCTCTGCTTAAACTTAAGCTAGAAGATTCTGAACAGCTGTAGCCCCTTTCTGCACAATTCAGAGCTGCAAAAGTCTGCAAGAGGAGTTCAGGATTCCTGAGATGGGCTGTGCCCTGCCACCTTCTAGGGACATGCAAGATAAATAATTAATTTTTTTGCAGTATAAGGGTATCTAGTCCTTACAGCCAAATTCAAGGTGGTGCTTTGCAACTGTCCAAAGATCCTGTGTCCAGGGGACAGCTGTGGTGCTCCTCTGATGGAAAGAGGTCAGCCTGACACAGAGCAGGGTGCTTGGTGCCTTCCCTTCTGCTCAGGCTGCAACCACCTTCAAAACCCATTTTTGGCCTTTTTTTTTTTTTTTTCCTGTTTAAGTTTAAGTAAAAAGCACCAATGACATTTTATTGAAAGCATTAGCTTTCTTTTGCTTTACTACAGTGGAAAATAGCTACCAAGATCAGACCAGGCGGCCTGGCCATGGTTCTCAATTGCAGTGCTTGGCTTTAAATCTTGATTTTAAAAAGCTGGATTGATCCATTAAAATGTACATTTTAATTTTATCAAGAGTGCTCGTTGCAATTAAAGAGCCACTGAAGGTAAGTAGTAAAAGGCTCGGGAGGGTGGGAGCTGATGCCTGAGAAGGTTGAGATTGCAGCTTCCTGCAGCAGAGCTCTGGACATTTAAAGTGAATGTAAATAACAACGTATTCTTGGCGGACCTCTTTCAAGCTGGGATGTTCGATTCCTCCCTGGGGAACTCATTATCTCTTGAGTGTGCTCATCTTTACATGGGCTGCTTTTTGACACTGGGGATGGATCTTGGGCTGTTGCCTCGCAGTGCTCCGCCAGCATGTGAAGGGTTGTACGTGTGGTGTGCTGTACACAATTTTGGCAGCATCTTTTCCTACTCCTGCTAATCTGATAGGAACCTGTGGCTGTGACAGTCTTCAGGCGGCAGTGAAGAGTGAGCTCCCAGCTGGGAGCTATAATAACTGTTGTCAGGAGCATCCCAGCAGAGGGAAGAAAGATGGATTCTGTTTGTGTATCTTTATTTCTGTGGGGAGGGGCAAGTAATGAAAGCCTTTTTTTTTTTTTTTAATCTCATCATTTCCTCCTTTAATTTTTCCCCAGCATTTAAAACGAGCAAACAGAAATGAGTAAGAGATGGCTGGCTGCCCTCAGGGGTGTTGTGTTAATGTCCCTCTTCGGGCTACTGCAGCTACAGAGGAGCTCTGTTTGGGAAGATAATCAGTATTTTCAGTTGTGGTTACATCTTATAGCAGTGAGGATCTATAATATCTGTTCAGTCCCAGTGCTGTCCCATACAGCTTGCTCCTTGGAGAAGTGGCTTTTGTGTGATAAATAGCAGCAATACCAATTTGCAAGTAATCTACCTCCCTTTCCACCCCACTTCTCCCCTCCCAACAAAAACAAAAAAAAAAAAAAAAAAAAAAAAAAAAAAAGCAGCAGTGGAAGTGTGTTATCTGCATTTCTTATAAAACAGAAAACAATGATCTTGAACAAACAGCAGAAAAGGAGAGGCTGCCTCCACTTATTTTTTGTTGCCCTCAGCGTTTCCAAAGAGCAAGAGAATTTTTTGATGATTGGTTTGAGAACCTGGAGGATTGTGCTGAAATCCTGATTAACGCACACGTTTTTCAAGCCTCTCTAGTGCTTTCAGTGTGAAAGCAATTGGCATTTGCAAGAGAAAGAATCATTGTTTAAATAGCAATGTCACATTTCTTATTTATCTTATTTTCACTGCTTTCATGATTAAGGTGAGTGCTTGAAGCTTGCAGTCCTCGATTTGCAATGCACTCTGAGCTTTATATGAAAAATGAACAGCTGAGGCATTCTTTCCTTTTTATAAATTTTGATGATGGAAGAAGTGGTCTTAATTCTGTAATTCCATGATTGTTTTTAGGTAAGAGAAAATTAATTTTCAGTAAGAAAACTGAACCTACTGGGAACCCATTAGAAAGTGCATAGGGATGACACTGTCTCTACTCTGATTTAGCATTCTATACCCTAACATCTGCATCTAAGGGAACAATAGAGCAAATCTTATGCAATGACATTGAACTGCAGCCAATTCAGTTTGCATTTACTGCCCCTAGCTGAATAGCAAAAAATAATTGCAGCCAATTCCTGAATTAATGTTCCTGTGCCTCTGTGGATTAGAAAATATGTGGGAAAATAAAATACAGTAAACTGCTCGTCTACTGGAGTTAATTCTAATAAATCCAGAAGCCAAGAAGCAAAGTCAAGTTAGGGCAGAAGTTTTTAATAAATATTTCTGTTCAGTAAATCAGATGATGTATTCATATTAGATGCTGGTGATTTAACTACATACCATCACACTGACAAGCAGGCATGATATTGGACAGGAGGTATTAAAATCCATCATTTTTATATCAGTGGGGACAGATAACTTGGATACAAGCATTCTTGCAGAGCTGAGCAGTTGATTTCCACTAAGGATGAGTGCTGCTAAACTGTTTTGAAGGAGATGCATGCCCAGCTGAGAGGCAAGACGTCTCATATTCTGAGACTCTTCTCTCTCCAGCTCTATGGGACTGGAGTGTTTCAGAGTCAGAGTTTGGTGACCAGAACCAAGTTGTAAAACTTCATACCTTGTAAGTGCCACAGTGTAGGCATTGCTGTTGGAGTCTGGACTTTAACTGGAACTAAACTCAAGTTCTCTAAAACCCTCAAGTCTCAGGGGAATTCTGTACAGCCTCTTGTGCAGGAGAATGATAGTGTTGTATTAAAAGTTAGGAATATGTTTGTTCTTTCTTTCCATTTTGTGACTTCTTGGTGTTATCTGAGATTTCAAATCAGAAGAGAACCCTAGGCTTTACTTTCTCTTCCTTGCTGATACAAGATAATACATTTTACAGTGAAATATATGTAGAAAACCACTTTACACACAGTTACTAAAAATAATTGTCTTTTGGCCTGTGTGCTGTGCGCCAGGGCTAAGCGGTAACGCAGGAGTCCTTCATTTGCACTTGTAATTCATGCTGCTGTAAATGCACCAGAATAAAATCTAAAGCTTTAAATATCTGTCTCTTCCTGTCCCTTAAATCTTTGTGAATAGATGTGACATTCTTACCCTGACGACGGAGGTACAGGCTCAAGTTGGTTAAATATTTTAAAGCTTGTGGTAAGATCAATATTTCACAGCCTGTGTAGTGTAGGTAGGGTGTCGAAGGTACTTAGTCTCTTTGAAAGCCAGCAATTAGAGTGATGTGGACTTTAAAGGTGTGTTCAGAAAAATCATCTTCTAATCAGGTGTGCTGGCTGACAGTGGTTGTGTTCTAGGTCAGAGCATTAGTTAATGCTCAGTGGGCAAACTGCAGCTGCTGAAACAATATGAATTTGGCTGGTGGAGACATGCCAAGCAAGACTTGTGTCTCCTTATTATGCTTCAGGAACTGTAGCTTTCAAGAAGCCTCCTGCCCTGCAGTGGCTCAGATCATTGCATTGCTATGTCATGCTGAATAATTCGCAGCATTTAGCACTTAAATTGGCTCATTGCAGACAATCCAATTAGAATAAAGTCTATTATCATGTTGGAACCTTGGGATGAAATAGTGTTTAAGCGATGAGTGTACAGCCGCCTGCGCTTCCCGTGGCTTCCCCCAGCCTGGCAGGTCTGCTGTGCTGTGCTGACACTGACGGAGGGATGCTCCTGCTCAGCCCTTGCTTGCAAGCTGTGCTTTCAATCTCAAGATGTATGGGAAGCCTACAGTCTTGAGAGGGTCCTGAGGTGCTTCATCTTTTTGTCTGTTCATATGTAAAACTTTCTAAGCATTTTTCTTTATGTCGAGGCAGACAAATTAAAATGCTGGCACCGTGATGTGAGCACTGCTACGGCGGGTGAAATTTGGTGTGGCCCTGCTGGCCCTGGGCTAAGTTTCCCGTCACAGGCTGGGGAAGCCACATGTAATGCTGTGAATTTACTGTTGACCTTTTGCTCAGACTTAGAAAGTCAACAAAAGCCAAGTTTGAACAATATGCAGTAGGGTGTGTAGGGGAATTCACAAAACACCCAAATAATTTAGACATTTAAATCCCATGGACTAGTTGGAAACAGCACCTGAGCTACAGAGGTGCACTTGAAGTCCCAGCTAGATGTATGTCTGTACCATTAGGTGTCTGTGCTGGGCCTTTGGTGTCTCTTTGCTTTAGGACATGGTGTTTTGGTTGTATTTATTGGTGACAAATTGGGTATAAATGGTTTTTACCCCTCCTCCCCCAGCCATATGCACTCCTCTTGTGCCAGTTTTGGAGCTACACAATGAGCTGATTTGGGAACTGTCCCAGGTTAAAAATAACTTTTCTTCATCAAACTTTAGCAGTTGATGTAGCTAAGGCATTCAGATATTTTTGCTTGTGTTCAGTATAAAAACTGTAATAAGGTAGATGGAAAACTGTCTATGAGCAACTCCCTGTGCTGAAGTGTTGTATATGAGCTAAAAGACTGACAAGAGAATAATACATGAATATTACATTATAATACTAATATTGGTTCCTAATGCTTAGATAAGTCTCTTGGCACTCAGGATGCTTTAGCAAGGGGAGATAAGGGCCAAATCCATTAGCTCTGGTGAGATTTGGATCTGCTTACCTTTGGATTTCATGAAATCAGGCTCTTGCATCCCGAGCAGCCGTTGTGCCGGGTTGAATACAGCTGTGCAGGGCCAGGAGCACTCGCAGCAAGCAGGGAAGGGAGTTCAGTAGTGAGAGCATTTTTCAAGCAGGGAGATCAGATGTGTGTTCTGTATGTCGTTCATCTTGTTGAAAGGTTCTTATTTATGTACCTTAGATCTGACTGTGTATCTAAACATGCATGAGTATAATAACATTTTCTCGGCCCTGAAAGATGTAGACTGGGATAGATTTTTGTGGTGCTTTGTATTTAAGTCTTTTCCTTATTCCTTGGTGACATTAAAGAAATTTGTGCAAAGAATAACAGTAAGCACATTAATCTTCTATCCAAGAAGGTATTTCATGCACAGTGTTTGGCTTGCAATAGCTGCATATCACCAAAGCCACTTTGATAATAAAATTCTTCTATTAAAAAAGCCAAGTGTAAGTATTTATGCATGACACTTATATACTGTGACATATTGAAAAGTAGTATTTTAATACTTGAATTAAAGAGGCACCAAGCCCACATATTAGAATACCCCCGAATCTTGTAATTTAAGCAGCTCAAGATTTATGGCCTGAGATAGCTGGTTAATATGGACAAATTAATTTTGCTGCAGAAGCTGGACTTGTTTTCTTGCCCAGTCTCAGGGTGTATGTGGTACCTGAGATGAAGTGTGTTAGCTTTTAAGCCTTAAACACCCAAGTGTGGCTGAAACATGCCTGCTATCCTTTGTTGGTCCATCAGTTGCAAAGGAGTGTTCCATTACATGCAAAAGCTTTTTTGTTCAGCAGGAACATTTTAAAATATAATTACCTTAGAGTCACCGTTCTGTGGTGCACCTGAACCAACTCAAGCTTGTGCCACCCCTGGAAAGCACAGTTCTGTCCTCTGGCCAGCCACGCACCGCTACCTCTCCTGAAGCTGTGGTGACTCTGCTTATCTGAAACCCTTGTAATGTCTTTAGAAAGAATTCTCCTCAGAAAAAAAAAGTAGTTTCAGGCCCCTGTGGGATCAGCCAGAGCAATGGAGGGGCGGTAGGTGCATGAGAGAGGAAGGTCCAGCCCTTTAGCAGCAGTCACTGCTTAGGATGGCTCCACCATACGGGTGGGCCTCGCCCTCAGGCACCTCTGCCCCTGTGTCTTGGTATCTTGTCATGGTTTATTTCATCACTGCTGGGAACCCTGTGGAGCTGAAAGAAAGTTTTCACGGTGTGAATATTTGCTTTGTGTTTGAGTCAGAATAAGGCCTTGAGAGGAGCAGGTAGGACCGAGGAGCAGCATTCCTGTAGCACAGCCCTTCCTGCTCTCCTGACTGCGGCACAGCGCCAGGAAGGCTGGTAGAAGGTTTGTTGGATTGAATGAACACTAGTTTGAAAATGAATTTAGCACCTGCTGCTCTCTTCCCTGCTCATCAGTGTGTTGGCCAAGGAGAATCTGGTTGGTGTGGTGCTGGTTACATCATGTGTGCACCGGGGGATGCAGGAGTCTTCTGCTGAGGTGGTGCTTTGTGGTTGCTTTTAATATACCTATTGTTGAGAGCTGGAGAAAACACTGCGTGTCTTCTGGGTATACGTTGCTGTAAAATGCAGGAAAGAAGTGAAGTTTAGGTTGATTAAAAAGCCTCTTTGTTTATTCAACGGTGATTAGCTTCAGAGCAGTGGTTGGGTTTTGTTTTTAATTTGTACGTGCAGAGTCTCTCGTAGAATAGCCAATTAAAGAAAACATACAAAATGAACACTTATTTTTAACTGCCCTAAAAATAAAGGTTTAGATTGGAAGTGTTATCTCAACTTTAACTAAACAGTAGTGTAAGCCATAATAATGTGATAGTAGTTGGAGTTGATGCAGCAGGTAATGAATCTTCAGTTGGATATGAACTTTATTATCCAATGTATGGCTTCAGCTTGAGTCTGTCTCTTGTTGTCACAAGAGTAGCATTTGCATAATTAAATAAATGATCCTAAAACTGTCTGCTCCTGTGTGGCTGTGAAATACAGCGCTTCTTTCTGTCAGTGCTCAAGCTCATACTCACGGATTATTGGAAAATGCATCACAGAAAATTAACATCAAACGTTTGGTCTTTATGAAATATAGAGTAAGCAGAGGACATACTGAACCAACACCCTGGGTTTTGTTTCTCATCTCACAATTGATCTTATCAGCAATTCTTCTTTGAAGAGAAGAATTGTAAAGGGTATTTTGAGGGCCTTTTGGCACTGGTTAAAATAAAAAAAAAAGTGTAGTGGGAAGGAAGACTTGAAGGTATTAGGTAGTCTTGAAAGGTGGAGGGGTTGATAAGCTTGTGTTCCTGGTTTTTATTTACTTTCAGTATTTCATGAAGCAGATTACACTAAGACTCATTGCAGTACATTAACATCAAAAGGCATTTCAAGGGTGTAGCTTCCACTGTCTTCCTGTGTGGGCTTTTTTATTATTTATTTTTATCCTGTTGTTGCTAAGGGCTACACTTTCTGTTTTTAATTGAAAAATTCAGTGCAATCCACACACTGGTCTGTTCCCATTGCCATGTCCCTGGAGAACATTGGCCTGCCATAGCTGTGCTCCAGAAGTGTTAGAGCTTTGGCTCAGCATACACACCTGTAATCACTGTAGTTCTGGAAGCCACCAATTTGTCCCTTGCTTTGGTCAAAGCAGTGTTAGAAGCAACACATCATGATCACATCATTTTTTTCCCAGTTTCTTTTTGCTGTAGTGGTGACTGCAGTCAGTTGTAACGAGGTGTAACCTCAGAGCTGCCGCTGCCAGCTGGTGCTCCTCACTTGGAAGGTCCTTGGGTCTGTCTCCTACAGCTGATGGAGAGACCTGTGCTCAGCAGGCTTAATTGCTAAAGAAGCTGGCAAAGCACAGACGTGGTGACTGAGAGCTGGTGTATCTCCAAGAAGGGAGCGGGTGTGTGACCCAGCACAACTTGAGAATGTAGTGGAAACATTACCACTTTGGGATACATCTAAGGTGGGGAAGGAGACTGGTATTAAATTTGGTACCTCACTTTGAGGTACAAAGTGAACAAATTCACGCTGAATTCCACAAATTATTTTTCCTGGAATGTCAGTGGCATTGATGTTCTCTTCCTGTACTTATCCAGCACCCACTGAAGCCCATGGGAGACATTCAGCAGGATGTGTAGCAGGGACTTGTGTCACTTGTGAGTTGTTACACAGACACTGGCATTTTTCAGGGAGGAAAAAAAAGAGGAGACACTGCTAAAATGCCATGTATGTTTCCAAGCTTTGTATTTCTGTAAAGGTGTCAACTGTACCATGGTATTTTCCAGACATAATAGAATGTCATAGATCTACCAAAAAATCTGTGATTGATTGCCACTATAATGAAAGCCAGTGTACACATTTTAAACTATTTTTACCTTTATGCTTTTCTTGTGTAACCTGACATTTCCGATTACTTTATCTGCGTGCCTAAATATGTCAAATGCCTATAGTGCATAAAGAGATTCCCCCCTCTTTAAAAAAAAACCAACACACTTATTCTTTGTAAACCTGCAATTTCTTGTAGGTTTTTCTCCATTGTTGGCCAGGATGTTCTGTTAAAAAAAAACAAAAGCAAAACCCAAAACCACTATGTGGCATGGGAAAGGACAACTGATTTATAACAGCAGTCCATTCCTCTCTTTTAATCCATTCACTGAATTCAGCTTGTTCATCCTAAATTTATTTCCCAAGACACAGAGCAAACATTTAGTAGAAAAGTGAATAGCTTATTCCATTTCCATATGTTTTTAATTGTCCAGTTCCTCTGAGAAAAGACCATTAACTGAACTAAATTACAGTTTGGATGTGAATATTTCAGTATGGATCTCTGCCCAAAAGGTGATAAATTAGATGCTAAACTGTCTTTGATAGTGACCTGAGAGATTAACACAAAACTGTTTTGAAAACTGAAGGAAAGATTTGTTAGCCAGTCAGTGACTGTCAGGTTTGGGCATCATAAATTCCTGCAGGACTTGCTTTATTTGAAATGAATGACGATAAATAGGAAAATTTCAAGCAAAGTTAACCCTTTGGCATCCCTATAAATCTAGGAATTAAACTTGAGCAGCAGTAATGTTGAAATTGTAGGGAAACAATAAAACCTACTGTGGACTACTGTTTGCTGTTTGCATTCTTGGTACCTTTGACTGGTGCTGGAGCACGTAGAGGGCTGGTGGGAACCTATAAAGAATATCAGAGCTGTAATCCCAGGGGGGCTTCAAGTTACAAATAGAGCAATAACAAAATACAACTGAACAATTAAGACTTGGGGCCTCTGTGGCTTTGGTTCATGTTTTGATTTTATGCAACAACACAAGTAATAAAGAGGTGTGTTTTTCCTCCACCACTTTTAACAGCCCTCGAGTTAAATGAAAAGCGTTTAGAGTGTTTTGTGCAGCTGTGTTTGATACATTAAATGCACAGACATGCTGACTGTATTGACCTGAAAAAGGAGAAGATATGCATTCCTGTAATTTTAGATGCTTTGTGGCCATTAGGAAAATGTCACTGTTTTTATGCTTACAGCTGCTGTTTGGTGATGACCTTTGGTGAATGCTCCTGGTGCCTCTCAGCCTGTTAATGTGTCTTGCTGTATAAGGCAGTGCTTTACTATAACCTGGCCCAACCACAGTCCATCATGTTGGTGGAGAGTCTGGATGTGGTCAGCGTAGGATTCTAATTTCTACTTCTCTTAACCAACCATGCTTTAAGAGATGCTTGCTTAAAAGGTGTCTGTAACTGGATCTTGCTTTCAGGATGAAAATGGGAAGAAACTGATTTTTGAAAGACACTTGTTCTCCTCTGTTAAACATTTTGCCCGAAAATAGAAAATGTCTGCTCCTTCAAGGGATTTGAAGAGAGCCTGGGCACGACTTTGGAGTGGATAATCTTTGCAGCTGCCTTTTTCAGCAAACCTCTGGGGAGAAGGGGGTGAAGCAAGTGTCTGGGAAGCCAGAAGACAGGATATTTCTTCAGACAAGTTGAGAAATAATCAGGGGCTATGGGAGGCTTCTCAGGATGAGAATCAAAAGGAACAGATGGATTCTGGAGATTACCCAGTGGGATTTAGTGGCCACGTCAACATGTGGGGTGGGGAGAGGATATTCAGTTTTAAGAAGTGCTCTGATTGCTTTTGTGTTAAGGCAACCCTAAAACTGGCGACAAAGCTGGTGATGTGTGATACTTTGTGCTGTTACTAGTTGACAAGGTTTTGACTAGGTCAGTCTCAAAAAAAATATGGAAGTAGTAAAGAGAGGGGAGCTGCCAGTGAAGAAATGGTACCTCTTACTTTTAAGAAAAACATTGGACTTAAAACTGTCATGGATCAACTGGGAGCTCACATTTGTACCTTTTGTTTCCACTGGGAGATAGTTGGGATTCAAAGCTTTCAGCTTTCTCCTTAGTCCACTTTTTTGGGGCTTATCTTGTTAAAATCCGTGGCTTTGTACTTTAGTGTCTTGGTCAGGTGTGAGAGCAGCAGGTCTGGAGCAGTGTCCCTCTCAACAGGCAGGTTAATTCAAGTCAAATGCCACCTTATCTGCTAAAATGTAGGAAAGAGATCACACTTGGCTGATACTTGATCAGCACAATTGTAATACTTTTCTGTGTGAGGCACTTTTTGTTGGTGGCATGTTCTTTTTTTCTTAAAAGAAATAGTTAAAATTTCTCCTGCAACAGAAAGATGATAAAAAGCACCAACAAGCTAGATTATTTCTGGTCTCCCCAGAGGAGCTGAAAATGCTGACTTTAAGATAGATTATTTTTTTTAAAATAAGTTTAAGCTATAATATAGAGCCATACCTATCAAACATTAAACAGCACTATTTTTGGGCTGTCAGCAAAGACATGAAGGACATGGAGAGACACATTTATCTCCTGCTCTCTTCCTGATGACCCTGTTCAATATAGTTGTGGGATTCCTACATTTTTCTAACTATTTTTAGACCTGGTTATTCTTTTGTTTCTTGTTGCTTGGCAAAGCCACTTGAATGAAGAAAATCTCTGCAGAAAAATGATTGTAATTACATACAAGCAAGTGCCTACGGGGTGAGCTAAGAAATTACTTGAAATGCTTGCAAAATAGTTTGAATTGATTGGCTGGATTGGTAAATTACTCTAAAAGCATAATGTAGAGTAAATGTAAATAAAATAGGAAACACTATTCTCCAAGGGCAGGTAGCACTGATGTCCATTCTACTCAAAATGGACTGTAAAAGGCTTGTAGCTTTTTGTATAAATCATACTCCTTTCAGCTTTGTGAAAGCTTTCAGTGGAGCTTTTGAATCTTAAACAGGCAAAGCAGTCATATCAGATGTAGACTTTTTTCTTCCTTTCTCCTTCCATGGGGCTCATAACAGTAACCAGATGTAGCAGAGGCTGAGCAGACAGCTGTAATCCCACTGCCTCTGTCACCACTGTTGATCCGTTTTATTATGTAGCTCATTCTTGTATTTTCACCGTTCTAACGACCCATCTTCTGTGTTGCTGAATGTCATTTTTAATCTGCAGGAGCTGCCTTTTGGGTTTTCTGTATGTATTTCCACTTTTCAGCTTTGAGAATGTCACATAATAGGTACAATTCATAAACATCATGAATTACAGCTGCTCATGAGACAACAGCTGGATTTAGTGCTGCATGTATTTATCAGGTTGGCTTTTGTAGCAGTGTTGGCCAAAAATTTGTGTGGGAACAGTGAAATGTTTAGATTTGAGACTTAAATCCCACCTTGGCATTAGACACTCTTGCCTTGCAAGTCTGCATTTGTAGCTGGATGTTTTAAAAATTTGAACTGGTTGCATTTTCTGTTTGATAATTGATTTGGGACAAATTTGGTCATGTGGCTGACAACTGTGTATGGAATTGACTTTTGTGACACTAGTGGCTTTGGATGAGTGAGTGTTCCCCCTCTGAGCTTCCTTGTGTATTTATTAGCAGTTCCTAAACCCATTGCAATTACTGATTAAACACGTTTTTCATCTTTACAAACTGCTGGTGCTCCTAAGAAGCTTTCAGGCAAAGTAATGAAAGAAAAAGGAATCCTTTATTGTAGTTTGAGGAAGAGCAGATTCTTTGCAGTGAGTACTTAATGATAACCCGGAGGACACCAGCATTTCATCCTACTTGCTAACCCATGTTGGTTTCCTGTTTAAATCAAGATTAATTTTGACTCCATGTCTATTACAGTGTTCTGTTTCCTTCTCTAGACAGTTAAGTTTATATGAACTACTTATCTGTGTCCTTATAGTTACTGTTAGGTTCTTATGTTTTAGATTTTACTTGATTTTTGTAGTGGATTTGGAAACAGCTATGAATTTCACTGGAAGTGTCATCAGAATTCTTGTGTTGCAAATATTGAGGAGAAGAAATGAGCACCACTATGGTGCAGAAATTGTGGAATCTTTAATTTGGAACTGCAGTGTTTGGAACAAGCTTCTGACTTCACTTTTGCATTGTGATTTTCTTTTGCTTTTGTAACTGATACACGATTTTGACCTAAAGCATTGAAATATCTTGATTAAAAATTTTAAAATCAATTGATTCTACTTGTGGGGAGAGAGGGAAGCCTTATTCCACTCCAGCTCCCCTTGCCTGTTTCCAGTAAAGACATCTGCCAAATTCATCTCAGACTGTACACCCTTAGCCCCCAGACACGATGGCTGCGCTGAAGTGCAGAAGCAGCTGTTTGCAGCTGTGCAGAGCCTGTCCTGGCAGTGGGGTGGAGACCAGCCTGGCTTCCCCTTCATCTCTAGGGATAAGACATGGGTACTGATACTGATCTGGGATGGTCTCTAGTTTGGGGCTTGGCTGAGGAGACTGCTTTTAGGGCCAAGAGCTGTCAGGATGGAGGAAATCAATGGGAGGCCTGTTTCTTGTATGTTAGGAGGAGGATCTGTTCACTCAAGCAGCCTTAGCTTGGAATTACCTTCCCCCTGTGCCTTGTCAGCTGGTATCTGCTGGCATTCGGGAGACCATGGCAGGCTCATCTATCACCCATGCTTTTGCTCACTGGGCTGATTGCAGAGATTGTGATAAACTTAATCTAGGGTGGGAAGTCTATTTTCCCTGACATTAGTCAATAAGCCATATATATTCTTGTACGCAGGCCTACAGGCCACATGGGATAATGCATTAACAAATCCCTAAATAGATGGCTTGCCTTAAACTTCACAAGCACTTTTTATATACATGGAGAATGTAGCCACAGGCCTCTTTCAATATAGTCAGCTTCTGCTGCTCTTTCTGTAAAACCCACATGGTTTGTTTCTCACACCTCCTCTGGGATGGTACGGTCAGAAGTATGTAGCCCAAAAATACATTGATTCAAAGCATGCCTCTGTCTTGCTTTACTGCTTCCCCCTTGGATTCCCACAGCTGTGTGGGCTGACTTGCTGATCCCTGCATGGGTGGATGTCTCCTTCATCAGGCAGATCTCTTGCAGCAGCCCAGGAGCCACCGTGTTGTCAGCTGGGGTATGGGAGGAACCTCCCCTGTGGTCACATCTGCTGGCATTGCCTCTCCTGGGATCCAGCCATGCAGCAGGGCTGGGAGGAGGGTGCACAGGTTTTCCCCATCTTGTCTGGTTGGATAAACCTTGATGGTATTGAATTCCTGCCTCTGTAGGAACAAAGGTGGCAGTGAAGGAGGTGGTGATGGTGTTCTGCAGGAAGAGACAGGACAGGTTGACCTACAGCCCATGGGGACAGAGCATGTCAGGGAGAAGGGATGAGTTACCATGATATATTTGTGTACTGAGGAATTGCCTAAATATATAAGCTGTCTGCCATGTTGTGTGACTTTGTTTCAGAAGCCTCTCTTTTTGCTAGCTGCTTTCTAAATGCATAAAACAGGAATGTTTGCAAACTAAGTGCTTGCAGTTTGCGCAGATCCATATCACACATTAAGCATTCGCCAGGACCGCTGACACATGGCTCTCCAAGCAGCCAGCTGGCCACTGCCATATATAAAAGTTTTGGCAAAATTGTAGAAACAGATTTCACTCGGGAGAGAAAGATATGCTGGCTTGAATATGTCTGATGAACAAGGTGGAGTCACCGAAACAAACTTCAGCACTCCTGTCCCCACCTCTCCCTCCTCTCCTGCATGTGGAGCCCTTTTTGGAGGGTGATAATAGTTTTTCTGGTAACTTCTCCAAGCATGCAAGTATGTACAAGTACAAGCTTTCCAGCACTAAGGCTACAGGATTTTCTGAAGGTTGGAGCCTTAACACTACATTATGTTGCACTCTTTGGTCTCCAAGGACATTGAAAGTAAGTCAAAAATGATCTTCAGTGAGGAAAAAAAAAAACCTAGCTATCGAAGGGACTGCTTGTGTGAATTCGTAGCGATGTTTTATGTGAGCCTTTGAACCTCTGAAATGTGAAGTGCCATCCTGACACGTTGGACTGTGTGCTTTTCCTGTGCAGTGAACCTGCCTCGGGTGGCGGCAGCAGTTGTTCGTATCAGTATGTACTGGTATTGTGGGCATGAGCAGTTATTGTTTCTTTCTTGGGGATTTCTTTCCCTTTTCCTAACAACACGTGCAAGCACAAGCTGCGCTGTTGTCAGGTAACATATTTTCCTTTGGACCATGGAGAATTCATCTCAGAAGCTTCTCAGGGAGAATTCCTCATGGCATTTTTATTGTGAAAAAGGGCCTTATCACCCATCTTCAAAGTCACTTGACAGTATTGTGCTACCTATGTGAGACTGAAAAATATAAGCACTAATAAGTGTGAGACAGTCAACACTGGAGAATAAGCAGGAAGAGTGGAAAGCTCAGATGATAATGCAGGTCCCAAAGGAACGACAAAACCTCCTTGGCTCCTCGTTTGGGGATAGAATATGGAGGTAAAAGCAGGACTTGGGTGTGTTTTGTTTCACTCTGTGTAACTCAAAGAGCAGAGAAGAATCCCTATAGGTTCACAGATTAATTCCTCCTGAACTTCAGCATCTCCCCCATTCTTGATGGTGCTGCTTCCCCACCAAAACAGACCTCATCCCAGCAGACCTCTGTTCTGGAATTACCCATTATAGTGTCACATTTCCAGGTACTCCTTCCCAGCTTTGAAAGGCTCCCTTTGTGCTGCAGTCTTCTGACTCTCTTCCTAGTTGTCTACCAGCTGTGCAGTCTGCCCTTGCTGGTCCTGCACCTCGGACTTTTTCTTTCTTCTTCCTTTAAGGAGAAGGACATCAACATCACTGCTGCCTTAAGAGCAGGACTACCCTTGCAGCCTCTCCCTGTTTGGGGAATCTTAAATAGTAGTTTTCAGCCAGGCTGGAGACCTTGGCTGACCGCTGGTGGGAAACTCAGTGGTGCTCTGCTGGCTCGGCTGTGATGGCAAACTGCCACATGAATTACCTGGGCTCAAAATGTCAAGGAAATTTATTCAGTTTCAATTAATCTGCAAAAATACCTTAGGAGCTTATGTGAGAATCAGAATCTGGTGTTGTAAAAGGATTTCACACGATGAGACTCTTGATGCAATAAAATGTCAGAAATCCTCCCTGTTCCTAGGGAATGTAGATGCCTCTGTGAAATTGGAAGGGCAGGAGACAAGTACAGGGGTTCTGTTGTTGATGTATGTGCAGGGACTGGGAGGAGGGAGAAATGGGGCCACCTCTTTTGACATTACCCACATGTCAGATTAGCTGCTCTAGGTTATTTCACTGCCCTCTGAGTATATTTCTGAGAATTCAGAATCCTGATTTGGGTCTGATAGAGTTTAGGATTGTTTAAGGTCAGGAGGCTTAGCTGGGTGTGGCGTCGGTTTTGTCTGATTTTCCCAGCAGTGTGTTAACGTTTTCCTCTAGTTAATATTTAAATAACCTGGTGATTATTTCTAAGGAAATGAGATCAAACTATTGGTAATGTTGGTGAGGAACAGAAAGACAATGTGCCGGAATAATTTCTTTCAGGTTGTTTTTTTTTTTTATTGGAAACCATGATTTATGTTTCACCATAAAGCCAACATACAGAGAACTTCGCAGCTGGTGGCAATTTTGCACTTGTTAATTACTGTAGAGCTGGTAATTTGTGTATTGCTTGATGCCCTCACTGATATTGAGTTGTCATAGCAGAAACCTATAATTCTTGGTGCTGGGACTCACATTTGGGATGAGGGGAAAATGCTCTGGGCGTTTCATAACTGGTAGGAGGAGGCTGCTCTCTGGTCCATGGGAAGAAGTGCAGCCCTTGAGGACAGAACCGTGTCAGCTGCATCCTCAGAGTACAATACATGTGTGGTCTCCTACTCTGCTTTCCCTTCATAATCCCTGACTTTAGTGGATGTTTTCCTTGTGATTTTTTTTTTCTTTTTTTTAAACACTAAGGCTGTTTAAAATGAATCCGTTATAATCCATGTAGCAAAGCTGTGCAAGTTCCTTATAATGCCTGTTGGATTGTTTTTTGAATGAAGATACCTAATCTGTTATCTGGCTCTGGTTTTGGACTAAATTTTTACAGCTGAGATTATATCCTCCCTGTGTAGTTGTTGGGAGTTCATATTTTGAGACAGTGACCAAACAGCAAAATAAGGGAGAGGAGGCTGGAGATGAGAAAAGCATTAGATAGGTCCTGAAAGAAGAATAGCATTTATTCATGCTGAAATGTAAAACAAACCAAAAATTTTTCAGCTGAACAAAACATTTCTTTCAAGTCTGTTCTTAATTCTTTTCCAAAATGTAGCTCCACAGCAAAAATGAGTGTTTCTTCAAAACAGAAAAATAAATAATATAATTTAAAGGCTGGTCAAAGTGAACATGTTGGCTTTTCAAATTTTTATTTTAGCTGAAAATGCTCAGCAGAGTAGACCAGTCTGAATTGGATCTGTTGGAGTCCTTTTCAGACTGGTCTTTTTAAGCAAATAAACTCTCTATGTGAACAAACCCCACAGACTTAACTTATGTGTATCCATGGCAAATCCTAAGACCTTTGTCTTCTGATGAAAATAAAGTAACATTTAAAATGGAAGGAAGAAGTTCCAAGTGAATGGTACAGTGTGGGACAGAGGGATTCAGCAATCCCATGTTTCTAATTGCAGATCCAGGAGGAGGTGGTTTTGGTAGCAGGGTGAAAATATTGTAGTCAAAGGCAGCCATCTGTTCCCTCTTTAGAAAGAGGGTTGCAAGAAATTCCTGAAATAAGACATCAGTTACTGTCTTCCAGTGGCCAGTGGAGGCAGTGGATGGTGATGAGAGCCAGCCATGGCAAAGCAGCCCTGCAGAATTTGTTGGCTTTTCTTCCACCTCTGAATCTGCCTGTTCATGCTGAGATCAGGGAATAATAGCACCTTTTTTAGGAAAGGCTCATGTGCAGAAGGAAATTGTTCTATTAATTGCCATTGAGGTTTTTAAAAACTTGTATCACCTTGATCCAGGAAGCTGAGTGGTATTCAGTAATCTTAGACTGTGCCCTGGAGAGGTGTCTCCAAGAACAGAAGCCAGGAATAATTAAATTTACAGATAACTTTTTTTTTTTCCTTTCTTCTTGGTTATGCTACAAGCACAGTAAAAGTTTTATAGGTTTCATAAACCTGACTGGCACATACCTCTCCTCAAAGCTGAAGGATCACTATATATTACAGTGCTGGGCAGTGATCAGTAAAACAGTAACAACCATTTCAAAAGGCTTAAGACCCAAAGGATGCACTAATGAGAGAGCACGTTTTGCATCTTAAATATGAATTATGCTCCTGCAGCCTGAGTGCTGGTGAAGGGGAACTGTTTTCTCTTCAGGTGTTCTTGCATTATGTCAGATATGAGAATTGAGGGCTAAGACCTCCAGTGAAAAACTGATAAAAAACTGCTTTTGAGGATGTTTCCAGTGTTGTGGGATTGCACTGTGAGTGGATTGGGGTCAGGCCATGCTCAGTACCCAGTCTGAGATTTTGGAAAACTTTTGGAAGCTGACTTCCCAAAAAATCCCTCCACTACAGATACTTGAAGTTAGGAACCTTCATGTCTGATCTTTGAACAGAGCTGTCTAGCTCTGTGGTGGGATCCAAACTCTCAGGGTGTACCAATAGTGAAAACCCTTTTGACAGGACTTGCCTCTCTTCTGAACAACAATTATGTGGAATGACACTGGTTGAATTTTGGGAAATTTCTTCCAGGATGTCAAGTTACATGCCAGGGTAATCCAGCCACTGGCAGTGGCACAGTAACTGATAGAATAGTCAAGTTGGCAACACTGTCTTGTGCCAAACTACTTATTTGCAACTTTAATAGGAGATTCTTACGAGAAGAATGTTATTTAAAAATTGAAATGCTATGAAAATGTTTTAGTAATTGTCAAGAAAAGAATTTGCTTTATTGCAAGCAAACCATTCTGTAAAACATTTTCGAAAAAGATTTGCAAAACCTTAATTGGCAGGTTGTTTCAACCTTATCTTATTCTATACCAGGAGGGACAGTTTCGCAGACATCTTGTGGGTGTTATTTTGTTGTGGTTTGTTTGTTTTTAAGTGCTGCATACTGCCTCTTTTTTTGTTCTCCTTGCTGAAAAATATTAAACTGAATGTTAAGAATAACACACAAGCTGCTCATTTCACAAAACTCTGGCTGAAAAAGATTCTCAAAAGTGAGCTTATTTCTATTTGTGGATAATACCAATTTTCCTTTGGTATTTGAATATCAAATCTGAAGGAAGCTTAAGGCTTGCTTTCAGCATATTGCTATCTTCTGGGCAGCAAGCTGTTATCAGCATAGGTATTTCCTCTTTAGATCCTGTGGTCTTGTGTGTACTGTGCAGTCCTTGGAGAGCAAAATGAGGAGTTAGGAGAAAGTTATGTGGTGCCTCTACCATCTGCTCTCATTTTCACTTTTCTGCTTATTTTGTTTTTCCACCTCCCCCCTGCCACTTTTTTTAAAATATTTGGGTTTAAAAATGCCAACCAAGAGGAAAAAAAGTTCTGAACAGGTAGTTCCAAATATACTGAGAATTTGCCTTGCTGTTAACTCCAGAGTGTGTGTGGAACAGACATACATATATCATCTCTTCCTGTCTTTGTCCTTTGTGGATTTCCCTATTGAGCTGCACATCTTTTTCACTTTGCTGGTGAAACATTTCTTGTAAAGCCATTCACTTAGATTAACAGTCCAACCCATGCCAATGTTCACAGGAGATATTCTACAGGTTTTATGGCATTTGAAGGTGGTTTGTCTGCTAAAGGATAGTTGCAGAGTAACTGGCTCTCTGGGTATCTCTACCTTTTGTCTGTCTCCAGCAGCATTGGTAATACAGGCAATATGCAGAAATACATATGTGGCTATGAACAGGCTGGGTGGATATCTAAGATTTAAATAATTTTCTAAGCATGTGCCAGGAATGAAAGTGAAAACACCAAATTTGCTTGCATCCTTCACAGAGCTGTTAAGAAAACACTTTCTCTCTGAAACTGAGAATTAAATGGGTTTGCAGTCTTCTTAGCCCCATTTGGCTAATGTGATATACAGATGGGTGTAGATGTAAAAGAGGCCTATATAATGCATGCATACATGCACAATAGATACACATACACATAAACATTTACAGTGTGCATTAAAATTCTGATTGATTTAGGCTTCAGAGAGAAGCCCCGGCTATGGATTTTTCAATGCTTCTCACAGTAGTATTTCTCCTTTGGTGCGGAAGCAAATAGCCACTGTAAAAGCAGACTCCACTGGAATAATTAAAAGCAATTAGGTCAGTATGTTTATAAGCAGTCTAACAAAGTGCCTACTGAAAAATAATCAGTGAAATCATGGTAGTTCTGCAGGGTAACCTGTGAAGGGAATGAATACGCAGGGGAGCACCAGTCAGCGAGATGTGCAGTCCTCTAGCACTTAGCAAATCAGCTGACAAAGGGAGCTTTGAAAAGAAAATCAATTTAGGTGAAAGGAATGCATTTCTCAGAGCTTGATTAACGATGCAAATATATCACTGGGAAAACAAAGGTTTTCACGCAGCTGTTTCAAAGCTGTGGTCATCATCAGGACTGGTGTGTGTGCTGGTGTCTGTGTTCTGGGTGTTCTGTGGTACTGGACGTGCACAGGGTACATCTGCAGTTACCTGTCCAGGTTTGGGTTTGTGGACCCTTGAGGATCCATGGGGGTTTTTTTGAGGAGTCCATAGAAAACCGATTATCAGTAGGTTTAAATCCACAATTACTGGGCTCTGCACTCCCTTGGGAGCCATTTTTCACTGTACAACTCAAAAAGGCTGAAAACCCCCAGCCCTCCAGCCTTTGCAGCAGTAGGAAAATGAGTAGCTGCAGGATTAGGCACATGGCCCATGTAAGAGCTCCCGTGTATGTTTGCATCCTTTCTTCAGTACCTCATTAGTCTTCAAAGTGTGGTGGGTTTTTTTTATTTGTTTCTTTTTTCTAAAACCTGGTTCTCGAGAGTTTTGTGACCCCAAGAGTTTGCTATTGTAGCAAGAAAATGATGCCCTTTTTTGTTTTATGAGAAATAAATGTTAAATAAATTGAATTTTAATGTTTACTATGGTCCCAAAGGAAGATAAAACCATTAGCTAATGACCATAATGATGAACAGATTTTATTTAAATTTGGAATAATATTTGATCTGCTGTGCTATTAGAGGTGATTCTGTTAGAAAAACCTTCTATAAATATGAAGGAATAAGTGTGATTAATGCAAGCAATATGAAGTTGAAAGCGATGTAAAGAATTTGTTTGGACTGGAAGTTTAGATGCTGAGTATAGCTAGGGAAGCTTCCTACTTTGGAAAAACAGAATTGCAAATAACCCTTCAGTTACCTGTTTCTTTGAAATATTATTCCCCTAAGTTTACCTGAGCAATAGAAAGGGGTTAGTAATCATCCCAGAATGATCTTCCAGGATTTAATATTCATAGTTCTGTACATTAGAGGTTGGGAGTTCTTTTTTTCAGTGAAGGGATTAAAAATTCTACATTAAAAATATTTTAATGATGTTTAAGATGTATATATTTATGTGTTTTCATATATCATCTCGGAGGAAGTCTTCAGTGTTTTGTTTCTCTTGAAAATTTTTTTTAATTGATAAAAGTATAGGCAAGTTTAAAAAAAAAAAAAAAAAACAAAAAAACCCAGAAAAACCAACTACTCGTGTGGTGTCAGTTACCAAAAAACCTCTCAGAGAGATATTGTTCACATGCCTTCCAGACTTCCAAAAAGCATATTTATGTATTTCCACATAGGGCAAAGCCTTGGGCCGTGTCTGTGAGGTTACTCTGGTTACAGTTGCTGAAGAAAAAGAGAGTGCTGTAGATCTGGGCTTGGTGCTCCAGCATTTAGAAGACCCTGCCCTGGTCCTTTGGGTTTGGAGTGCCAGAATTCTTGCACTGAACAAGGTTTTGCAAAAGACCCTCTGTGCTGTTAAAATCTCATTTAAATCTTTCTGTGTGCGGCCTCCATTGCTGTTGTGGGCTTCCCCTGTGCTGCTGAGGGAGCGAGAACAAGGAACCTGGGTCGTAGGGGCCTTTCAGGGTCCTGGGTAACATCTGGAATTGCACATGGAAGGAAATTGCAAGTCCTTAGAGGCTCTGGAGAACAGATGGAGCATGTTTCCCATAGTTAAAGGGGTATCATTATCTTGAAATACAATCAAATTAAATAAAAACTGGCCTAAAAGTCTTTCATTGTTTCTAACCTTGGCTGTCCTGCCAGTATTTGTTTTACAACCATGATTTATGAGACAAAGAGGGGATACATATATCACCAAATTGGTTGTACTTCATGTGGGTGCTGCTGCTCACAGCCAGATACTGATGATAAATCCAAAGAAATATTCCTTTTATCTTTTTTAGCATTAGTGAACTTGGACACTGTTTGGGACAGGACTGGTTAGGGGCATGCTGTTAAAGCTTTGTGTCCTTGTAACGTGTGTGAAGGAATCTTTGGGCTCCTGGTGGAGAGAGCTAGAGCCTGAGAGATGAGTCTGTAGAGCTTACCTGCATCTTTGCAAGTCTGCAAGGGAGAAGGGACCTGTGCCTGCCTTGTGCATGCAGACTCCAAAACACGAGGCTGTTCATCACTTGAAGGCAAAATCTGTCAAAAAAGCACCATTAGCATGGAAATGATGGACTCCTTCACCCTTAACTTTGGTCCAGCTGCTCAAGGGAGCATTTCAGGGGGAAGCCTTTCCTGGCTCAGTGCTTGCATTCAGATTTAATTTGTGTATCTATTAAGAAGCCACCTTTTAAGTGACTCTTTAAATACCCCGTGAAGAATTATTTAGGGGGTTGTAGGGGTTGAAAATGTTGCAGTCACTGGTAATCCCCTATAATGTCACCAAACTGTCCCTAGAACATCAGCTCTCCTACAGGCACTGGGGATCCCTGCAGAATCTGTGTTGGATGGGCAGCCAGAGGAGCAGAGATCCTGCTTTTCTGTAAATGTTTGCATGCATAACCTGGCAAAGAAAGGTCAGGATGTTCAGCTGTAAGGACTCGTGGTGTTGAAACTGAATTAAAATAGTCCTACAGATTAGATTGGAAAAACACACAGCCAGATCTGTAATGTCTTCTCTTTACTGTGCACATTGAATAATAATTATTTTATGAAGATAGTACTTGGTAAATATTTATAAACAAAACAAGCAAACAGTGAAACCACAGGGAATAAATAACTATAATACTGAAGTCCTGTTTCAGAGTAACCTCCAATTGCATTCTTTGCTATAATCAATACTTCTTTTTTACTTTCACAGGGAGTTACGTAGTTCCCAGTGTTCAGTTCCAATGGGATGACACTGTATATGTTCTGGCTAAATTTTGGGTTAGTATCAAGGTAGTATTCTTGTTCCACACATAAAAGCAAATAATCTCTAAATATAGATCTTTTTTTAGTATAGTAATTACTGCTTCTTCACCAACTATAAGAGCAATTAAGATTCAACTAATGAGCAGTTTTTTACACTATAGTTATTCTGCTCTATCTTAATAACACTTATCTCATTAAATAGCTTTCTTCCTTTGGAAAAGAAATGTCTAAATTCATTACACATTTTACAGCTACTGGTCAGAAGATCTTAATCCTTTTATCTTTTAAGGCAATTTTAGTTTCTGTTCTCAGGTGCATCTGGTTCTGTTTATGTTTTTTGCCCTCTTTAATTTGGCTTCTCCAGTCACCTTAGAACATAAACTTGCTTTACTGCAAGGCTGGAGCAGGGACTTTCATCTGAAACCATGGGACTTAATGCCAGGTGAGGGAGATGTCCTGCTCTGGGGGCAGATGCCTATTAAGTGTGAATTTCATTCCTTGTCCTTTTTTCTAACAGATTTTGAGAACTTGCTTTCTAGAAAGTTGTACTTTTGGCAGTCTTTTTTTTTTTTTTTAACATTCCTTTTTCTAATAACTTATATGACCATATTTTGAAACAACTGAAGGAGTAGTTACCAAACTAGGAAGGCACCCTGCATTGTGTGGTTCAGTGGGGAGCCACTTGGAATGGAAATGGCCCAAAGGGGTAGGGCAGCACTTCCAGGTCTGGGAGTTTTATTGTTAGTCTCACAGTATTTGGTATTTTTCTTTAAGCCACAGTTGCTGGAGTCTTCTAATGAGAGGAAAATTCATCAGCCTCCATGTAAAAAGGCAGCAGTGGTTATGGGAGAGGAACTTGAAAGTCTATCCCAAGTATTTCTGACTGGGGAAAAAAAAAGTCACATAAAAAGATCCCCCAGAACACTTTGGTCATATTTTTATAATCAAATATCATACTTTGGCAATGAAATGCATAGTAAGACTGGGGATGCTGTAAATTGAGAGGTAAGCTCTCCAAGGTGACCCCTTTCTCTTCCCAAGGTACCACTGGCTGCAGCCCCTGTGCAGGAGCTCTGTGTGACTTATGGACTGGGGGAAAAGCCTCTGCAGAGGTAGTTTTAACACAGGATATTTTTTCTTGGTTTTTGGTTTTTTGTTTTGGTTTTTTTCGGGGGGGGGGGTTTTTTGTTCTTTTTTTTTTTTTTTTTTTTTTTTTAATTTAAGGCACAAACACATCTCCTCAAATGGGCTGAGAAAAAGTAATCCTAGTGCTTTGTTGAACCATGTAGCCACAATTGCAGTCAGGGCTAAATCAAGGTATAGATATGAAAGAAAGTAAATCCGATGGTTACTTAGTTTTTTCTTTTAAAATGCTTAGCAGTTTAGAACTGAATTTGTAGAAGCATTATTAAATAAACTCTGACTGTGGCATGTTTGCTTTAGGACCTTGTTTAGCAAAGCACTTAAGTAAATGCATAATGTGGAGCCCATGAATGATATTATGTCTGTGCAATGGATAGAGCACACAGTGAGTGCTCAGTGTCCAAGATATGAGGAGCCCTTGGACTGGAACTATTAACACAATAAGTTAAACATTTGCTGAAAAGACATTGGATTATTCAGTTATTTAAAGTAAAGCATGTCCTTAAGTAGTACTTTGCTGAATCAGAGCCTATAAAAAGAAATATTCACAAAAACATGGGAATGCTGAAAATGGAAACTAATCTCCAGCTAACTGATACTGTGTCACAACACGAGTGAGCTAAAGCTGGGTAGGAGACCACTGTGATCTGTGTTAGCACCACCCATCCCACAGCCGAGCTCCAGGCTGTGAGCTTTGCTCAGGAGTGTTTGTGCTGGCTGCCCGGGGTGAGTAAAACTGAAGTCTATTCTGGGGTGATAAATCCACTGCTTAGTTTGCAAGTCATCATACCAGGAGCATTATGCTACATGATATGCATGCTATAAAATGCAAGGCTTGTCTGAACCACTTAATCGAGGCATAAACTGGAGCTGTGAGGTAAACTCTGGAGGCTGAGTATGAGTAAAGATCAATAAGATGTGTCTCAGTAACTCTTAAATTAATAAACTTCTACTACTGATTTACTAGCTTCTCTGTGTTAGTGGAGATAAAAGTGGTTATATCCAAAATTTACTTCAGAGTAAGCCCTGCTTTTTTAGCTGTTTTGGAAACCTGACAAGACCAGTAACACCAGAAGTAAAAGTCAGCTATTAAGAGTCACTGATAGTTAAAAAGAGACATAAAAAAAAAAATAAATTGGTGCAACCACTCTCACAAAATCTTACTATTTGTATGAGCTTCCATCCCTCTAGAAAGTAATCTCTACCCAAAGGTGTGCACAGGTTTGTTTCTAAGAGTGGGTACTTTTGTACAGGACACATCACAAACCAAGGAAGAAATAAGAGTGCTATATGTGCTTCTAAAACAGTCATTAAAAAAGGGACTGGAAAACATCCAAATAAATACTATCTTACCTAAACAAACCCCTACCACCTCCTTTACTGCTAGACAGTATGAAGTGTATAGGTGTCACCTCCATTCTGAGGTAAATAGCAGTCTGTGGGTTTTCACCCTTTTGCTTATACAGGCAATGTAGGTGGCTCTGAGCCGAGCACTGAAGGGTGGTTGGCCCTTGGACGCCTGTGTGGATTGGGTGTATTAGCCCAGCTCTTGGTATTGATGAGTTTGGTTTCTTTTGTTATTTCCCCTGGCATTCGATTCTGTTTCTTATTTGTCAATAAAGCCAGGTGCTCTGGAGTACTGCCAGGATCAGTTGCTCAAAAGTAATGAGACTGACCAAAACAAATCAGGGGAGATTGAAAAAAGATAATAATTGTAAGGTTCTTGTTTGCCTTCTGGCTCCTGGACTTTTTTTTTTTTCCGCATTTTCCTCTGAAACCACAGAGCCTGGAAAGTTTCTAGTTTAAAATGCTGGACATAATTCCTTCTCATGAGACCAAGACTGTGGTCTCTCAAGATTGCAGTCTCTGAAGTCCATCAACTATGGCTTTAATAAAGTCATTAAATTACTCTATAATCAAGAAGGCTGTGTTTAATTATGTATTTTGGTCCATGTTCTCAAACACGCTTCTGCTATTACTTTAAAATACTCAGAATACTCTAAGTCATTCCTATACGTTTGTACTGGCAAGAAATTCCAGTCATGTATTGAAATCTATTTTGTATTTTACTTTGAGCAAAATAAAACCAGAAAGTCAGTCTGTTCCTCAAAAAACTCCTGGCTTTAGTGTAAGATCATAGATAACACAGGAATGCAGACAAGTGCTACAGTGCAGTGGGATGACATTGCTTAGCATAGCAGGAATTGATCTTGTCCCCACAGTGAGCCAAGTGGCATCAGGGTTTTTGTAGGTGAAACTATTCAGGGTTGACTTAAAGGAAAAAAAAAACTTTTCTGAATATTTGTATGTGGTACTTAGGTTGGATCTGTTTATCTGTTTTCCCCCTCCACTGCTTTTTGGATGCTGCAAATCCATTGAAAAGTTCCATCACAGCTGAAAGAAGAAATTTTGGCTTTTTGTGACTTAGGAAAGGCAGTATTCCTTTACACATCTCTCATCCAAGGAACGTGCTCTAACTGAGGCAGTGGAGGGCTCTGCTTTGGATCTGTTCAGTGTTCTCACTGAATCTCCAGGCTGGCTGACTTCCTCATTGAACAGTAGGTCTGGGCAGTGTGTGACCTTCCCTGAGGAGAAAAATTGTCCAGCCCTGCTGCATTTACTGATCAAGACTCTGCAAATGTCTGGATGAGTCCCTTGAGAAGCCCGCATCCTCCATCAAGGGAAGATGCTACCTCCTGAAGATCACTAGCAATCTGCCACTGGAAGGCCAATAAAGACTGAGCTGGAAACCTGGTGAGCTGGCATTAGAAGTAACCTGCAGGCTGAAAGTTAGAGAGCAATTAAACATGGAAATAATCTTTAAAAAACAAAACAAAAAAACCCCAACACAATGGCTATTCAAGATTTGATTTCTTCTGCACTCAATACCTTTCTGAACAAGGTGAAAACTGTTTTTAAGACTCTGAGAGGTGACTTTATGAAGTGTAATGACTCATGCCTGTCAGGTCAGTATGTGTTATCCAACTGTTTCTTCTGGCATGAAAACCTGTTACTTTGTGCTGATACTGTAAGCGTGGAAAACCAAACAAAACCTGAGATGCCTTCCCCTGGGACAGAGCAAGTTTCAGCAGTCTTCTGGAAATATAACAAGGGTTTCCTTGATTAAGTGAACTGTTTACAGACCTGAGTAACTATCAAGGATGCCCATGGTTAAGTGACACAGTTAATTTTTGATGAAAATCAGAAGTAACAAAATCTAGTTTCTATTCCGTGCATTAATATGCTGGTTAAGCAACTGGAAATACTGTTTAAGGAACATCTAGTTTTTAAATGAATAAGGATTTCAGACCTGGAGTAGAGAATCTGTACAAACTGTGCAGCGAAGGCTGCTCTGTTGGAGTGTGTGGTTCTGCATAACAGGTGAACTGAAAATGATGGGTATGACAGGAGCTATATTTAAATGAGCCGAGTTGAAAGCAGTGCAAGATTAGAGGCAAATGATATACACAAATCACAGCGAATTCTGTCCTCTGCAGATCTATCTCTTTTGTCACAAGCTAAAATGGCTGTGATGGAACACAGGGAACAACTTCTGTGACCGAATGAATTGAAACAACAGTCTGAATTTGGCAAAGGGACGTGCCTTGTGGCACGTGAAGGGGAAAGAAACAAATGTCTTCTGGACAAAACTGAGCAAAAAAACAGTTTCGTTTTCCAGGACTTCAGAAGGATTTTTCCTTATGTAGAACAAAACACCAAGGTCACAATTTCCAGCGTTTTAGGTCAACACAGTCACGGGATTTCTGAACAAGAATTTGTCATGAAAGGTCAAAGTTAGGATGAATAATACTGTGAATGGGTCTTTATCCAGCCAAGTTCCTGCTCTTGTTTAAGAGTTTTTACACATATTTTGGAATTTCTACTACATTTGGTTTAAAGGAAGGACCAGGACACTGTAGAGCAAGTGTTTGGTATGGCACTACAGCCAGACTGCACCAATGTGGTGTGAGGATCATATGCTACCTGATCTTTGGTACTGGAAAAATATTATGGGGATTAAAGTCATAGGTTAGGGTGTGGTCAGATCAGAGGAACCCCCCACAAGGCTCTGATATCTTTATATTCTCAGGGAAAAGTCCTAGTGCTATCGAAGTCAGTGCCAGTCTTGTCACTTCAGTGGGCTCAGCCCAGTATCCCCTCACTGCTTCTGTGCTAACTCACCATCTCACCTTAACCTTTCATCCTGTGGACAGATAAGAACAGCAGTAACTTTAGTTTTATTTCTTGACATTGCTGAGATGACTTGAATATTTTAAGTCATGTTCCTGGGTGGAGTCTTTAGGTGGGGCATACAATAAATTCCATGTTTTTATTTAGGGAGTTTTCACTGTCATTGAACTCCAGGCATAAAAGCACTCTATGCTTTAAACAGCAAATTACTTGGGGTTTTTTTGAATTTGATGTAAAAGTCAAAATGCACTGTTATTCTCTACTTTCAGACACCAGTAATCTCAGCAATGCTGCATTGAAGCGAATCTCCTCTTCACTTTGTTTTTTCCCCATTTTCCTCTATACCATATGGATCCTGTGTCTGTCCTTGTTACGTCAGACTTTCACAAGGGCCACTCAGGTTGATCTACGTGCTTATCCTTTCAGTGAACATCTACTACTTGCCAGTTTTTCCCTCTAAAGAAACTTCCTATACATTGAGAAAAAGTGGTTAAAATTACGTATTTTTTTGACACCTCCTGTTGGTATGGGCAGTTAGCATTGTATCAGAAAGAGATGCATTTTTCTGAAGTAGAGCTTTGTTATGAAGTTCATTTGACTGAAAATATTTTGCATGCTTAACTACCTGCTGGTGAATTTTTCTATGCCAAGTAATGTGTCAGGAGCTAGCGGAGCATAGTAAGTTAATTACTTGTGTGCATACTGTGAAGGAAAAGCAAACAGCAAGGCACCGGTGATACGAAGAATGAGACTTCATTTCAGTCACCAGAGATTGTGTTGTTAATGAATCCGCTCAATCAGCAGGGAATTGGTAATGTAGATAAGCCCAGGTATGGCTGTGTACTGATAGGAAGATTAGTCCCTCAACCAAAACATTGATTTTAGTGAGGGTTTGCTAATATTGAATAGTTTTTCAAAAACACCTGTGAGATAGAATAACAGCCTGAATAATTATGGCTGTCTTGAAAAGACATGATGATGATGATGATCTTCTAATGTGCTCTGCAGACACCATATAAATCCAATATCTTACAGATTTCACAGTTAAATGATACACTCCAGATTCCATTTTATGGTATCTGTCACTGTGGGCTGCCCAAACGCTACTGTGACTAAACAGCAGAGAGAAGTGTGTTCAGAGCTGGCTGCTGCCTTCTCACACCGGGCAGGGAGGAGTGGGGGGAGTGCAGTGTGACAGCACCTGCCTTGCTCCGGAGCATCCGTGGTGGCAGTTCGGGAAGATGCTCCCATGGGAGGCAGTGGGCAGCTGTGTGAGCTGCAGGCAGTGAGGTGAAGGGGCATTGCCCTGGGGAAAATTCATCCCAGTAACAGCTGCATCCCAAAGCCTGCAAGCTGCAGGGTGGGGTGATCATCCCTAAACGAAATGTTTGTGCAGTGCTGGAGGAAAGGACATTTTTCCCAGCTGGGTTTTTTTTGGTTTTGGTTTGTTGTGTTTGTTTTTTTTTTTGTTTAACTGTATTCGAATGTGCACCACGGGTACTGTGGGAGTGAATCTCCTGCAGCGCTCACCCCGGCTCCATCCATCACAGCAGTACTTTGCTGCCAGCTCTCTGCAGCAGCTGGTTTTCCCTTTTCCCCACAGCAGCTGCTCAGGTGTTTGTGTGCAGGTTCCCTGCCACAGGGTAGTGCTGGCAGGTGGAAAGGGACTCTGCCTGTCCTGACTGGGCAAGGCTGTGGGACTAAAAGGGGCTGCTGCCAGTGCCCTCCTCCAGCACTGACAGGCTACTACCTTGACAGAATGGGTACAATGGAATAAGATTCACCTTAGGAACATTAGGTACTTTCCATGACTTTGGTTTGTTTGTTTTTTGGCTTTGTTTGGGTTTTTTTTGTGTGGGTTTGTTTGTTTTTTCCTAACTCTGGACTTTCCTAATTGGAAAACTAAAGCTGGTTCTGAACAGTTAAAGCTGTTTAGCATAACATACTGGAAATGACAGATACAGAGCAAAAATGAGAAAACTGGTTGTAAATGTTCTCTGTCAGCTACAGAAGCAGTGCCTTCTGATGGAGTACCTCAGGCTGGACACAATCACTGCTTATTGTCTTCCTATTCATTCCTCTCGAATTAATGGTAGAAACATAGACTGAATGTTAATGGAAGTTGAGGCCAGGGTTCACGATGTGTCGTTAAGTAAAAGCTGGCAATCTCCCAGAAAGTCTCCCAGGAGCTTTTTTGCTGGTGCATATTACTGAAAGGGACAGCTGGATTGAGAGGGCTCTTGGAACAGGGATGCCATTAAGAGCTTAGTTTGGTTAAAGTTGATTTTCACCTAAAAAGGCAATATCATGGCAAAACCAATGTTTGTCAAGGTGTGATGAGTGATTTTTGAGGACTGCAGTGTTGTCTGTGATATGATTAAATGGTAGGGTCCTAGTCTGGTGGCTGTCTCTGGTCAGCTTAGGATCAACAAGGGGTTTTGAAAAGCTGAAGGTGACATGTTTCAGCAACAGATAATTTTATCTTCCTGGTTTTATTTTTCAATCCACTCTCTGCTTAGGACACTTCTGGTTTTTGTAAATGTTAAACCTGAGCCAAAGCAACAAGTGAAAATCATTTTTGTAGCAAGTTTCTTCTGAAATCATGAGTACTTTCACTCTACCAGTGCCTCTGGATAGGCTTTATTGATATCAGCCCTCCCTCCCTTTATTCCCTTTCTATATTGCTCTGTGCTCTCTGTAGGTGTTTTATTAACTTGCATCCTGCAAAAATTCAATAAAAATATACAATTTTTTCCTGTCTTTCCTCCTCATTTTTTTTTTCATGCTGTCTTTCAGAGACAGAGCTCTGGGGAAGGCTTCTTTGGTTAGTTATGAGGAACAGATGGGAATCAAGAAAAGGTACTTTCTGTTCCGTACCCACCCAAATTGGAGGTAATTAAGTTACAGTGAGGCATCATTTACGTTAGCAGTTTCTTTGGTGAGATCAAGGCTATTAAGGGTACGTGTGAGAAAAAGTAGGATTCAAGTCTGTGGTGCTTTGAGAAATAATTGGAATTGTGGGGTTTTTTAAATGCATTTGCAGCCAGCCTGGGAACAGGGTCTCTAATGGGACAGTTGAGTCTTGCACGGCTTTTTATCTCTATGGCTCTCCTCAAGTTTTGAGCAGTCCTTGCAGGTACTCTGATGAGACAGTTGAACTTCTCCCTTTATAGAGAAGGGAGTGAAATGGAGCGTGTAGCTCCTGGTGGTAGGAAGGAGACAGAGAAGCAAGATGGGAATTTGAGATTTCCTGACGTAAATGTCATGCCTTATTACTGTCACTGTCGTTCAGTGTTCATCTCTGAGCCGCTGGGCAGGCTCAGCAGCACAGGAGCTTTGATGCTTCAGCAGGGTCCCAGTCAAGCCCTCAAACCACCCATGATCTCTGGTTTAAAAGCATAAAAGGGTTCCTGAGCCCATCATGCCTTTTCTTGCAGGTTTTTTTTTGCCTCAGTCCTCCTGCAGCCTGAGGTCTCTTTCCCAGGGTTTCAGCTCAGATGCTCCCAGGCTGTTGCCCAGTTTCAGCTCTGACCCCTGTGGGGACTATCAGCTGCAGTGTGGGGTTAAGGTCACAGGCACAAAGTGGCAAGCTGCCTACTTGTCCCCCTTGCTTTTGCCTGCTTTGGGTGTTGGCAACACCCAAATTAGCACCAAGCCAAATTCAGATCCTATTCCTTCCTCTTCTATCAACAAAGTCTCCTTGAAGCCCCTCAAGCCTCCATCTGCATCAAGCAACTCTTGGGTGGGAAAGTTTCCTGTCTAATTTCTTCCTCTTGTTTGTTCAGTTTTATTTGCTCAGAGCTTTATTCATGCTGTGCTTTCTCCTTGGTGTAGCCCAGGTGGAACCATGGTTTGCATCAGTGTTACATGAGCCTGTGCTTTTTCATATGCTTAATTCCGTGAAACACTGGGCTAATTTCTTCTTTTGTCTTTGCTCTCTGGAAGAATTGGCATTTATTTTCTGTCTTATGGGGAGGTTGATCACCCTTCTGGTGTGTTAGTGCCATCTCTGGAAGATGGCTTTGGAGAAGAGAGCATGAAGCGTGGTGTTACAGAGAAGGGAGGGTTAGCCCAGGGGGCTGCATCTGTTCAAATTTGAGATGCTTCAAGTTGGGTTGCTTGTCTTACATTGTTAGGCTGTAAGCTTTTTGAGGCAGGAGCTGTTTGCTGCTCTGTACAGGGAAGAATGGAGCCCTTCTTCCTTCTGCTGTAATAGGGCACTACAGCAATAGAAGTATTCCTGCTGTCAAGGTCCATCATTATGCAGCTATTGCCTATGAAGGAAAAAAGGACAGTGAAAGAGAGAGACCCTTCCACAGAGGAAGTTGTCCTGGACATGACCTGTCCAAGACACTCGTGCCCTGTCCGAGGCACCCATTACTGGAATATATGCCTTCCTCCCACAAACACAAAGTGCTGTCACTGAGCTACTGCATTGATTCATAATACATCTTCATTCTGTAATTTCCATTAGGATTTATACTTTTTAAAATTACATTTAGGAAAAAATCTATTTTTATGTCTGTCTGTAGCCTTCATGGGGCTTTACTTAACCTAGTATAGGAATAGAAGGAAGTTAATTTACAGTGCCTTCATATAAATTAATCTCCTGTTTTTTCCTTATATTGCAAGTTATCACCTCGTTTATTATATGCAGCTCAGGGTGAGCAGTTTTAAAAAGGCCTCTGACAGTTATAAAATGAATGGTGTGAGATGTCAGATACATTTATTAAAAATGTAGAAAATTATAAAAAACAGAGGATGTAGATATACATTACCTCAATCACTTGCCACCAGCAGGCACCTTCAATACCACAATTTATCCTCCCACTCAGTGAGTTCTGCATGATAATTTCATTGATATTGTTGTGCTCTGTGCTCAATATAAATAGTTTTGAAATACTAGTTATAAAACTCAACAGGTCATTAGGCAAGTCTATCAAGAGTTTATTGTGTGAGACACCCAAACTTTCTTGCCAGCACAGCTAAACTTAGTACCATTTTCACTTTTGTGTGGTGGTAAATTATTCAGCTCACAAATGCTAAAACTTGAAATGTTTATGGAAAAAGCTTGTTTTAGTAATTACACTTACTCCATTTTATTGTGAGCTTCCTGTAGCATTAGTCTTAAGGTCCTGGCGTTTCCTGATGTTGGATATTTATCATACACTTGTGCCTCTGGCAGGTTGACAGGTACAGTGGGAACTTCATACAAGATTCATGGCAGCTTCGTACTTTTTTGAGGAACAAAATTATGATGCAGAAAGTTTGTAGATGTGCGTGTGGAGATATATATTAAAAAACACTGTGTCCATGACTGTGTAATACAGATATTAATGTATAACCGTAAGGAAATACAAAGGTTTTGAAAATATGCATTAAAAACTTCGCCAAAGGTAATTGAAGGTGAGGAAGTCTAGTTAAAGAATCCAGCAATAACTGTAGCATCCGTGGATATGAACGTTTAAGGAGAGCACACATATCACTCTGTCTTTCGGTTTAAAAGCTGCAGACATTATAGGATAGTTTATATTTAGCAGCGTGATTTAAAGCCTTTCTTTGCATCTGCCACATTTTGGCAGTGTGACAGTATCACTGACACAATCAGTACTGAAGATCAGCTTTCCTTCCACAGCCCCCCATGGCTGTGTGGTTCTGTAGGTGTGGTGGCACCGGTGCTTCTGGTGCCGCTGCTCGTGGTTGCTCAGAGGTTATCGAAATCCAAACCCTTTTTGTTCCGTCTTCCTGTGTTTTGTGTTTGTTCCAGCAACTGCTGGTTAAGATATCCCTTATCAGAGATTGTTCTTGGGGAAAATTTCTTTCAGATTTTTTGAGTTCTCAAAAAACTGTCCTTGGGTGTTCGCGGCTCTCCCGTGCCTTGCACGCACCTCTCAGACTGGGTGATGCTCAGACCTATTTGGGTCTCAGCAAGCTCTTCAGGATCTTGCTCTTGCAATTCAGTCTCATTTTTCAAGCAGTAATTGGAATTTTCTGCAAGCACGAGTGTCTCATGTTAAACAGAGTGATGACAGAGAATAATAAAATGAAAAGCCCTTCTCCCTCAGGGCAGGAAATTTTTGTTCAAAACAACACTGTGAACTCTTAACTACAGGCTCTCCTTCTCCATCCCTTTGATTTTGGTATGCCATCATTTTAGAGCAAGACAGTATAATTTCAGCAACTTTTCCCCCTAATATAATAATTCAACAACCTGGTTACTTTCTCTGCAATGGGAAGACCCCTGAAAAACGCCACTGATTTTTATCAAGGCTTTCAGGGATTTTTATGCCTTCACCTCTGCAGCCTTGTGCTAAATCACTCAGCAAGAGATATGTCATTCAAATCATTCTTTTTGGCCTTATATCTAAATGCAGTCTTTAGGCTTCATCCTATGGGATTCACTTTATTTCTTGTTCCCAGGAGGGGTCTGGAGATGAGAAGAGAGGGTAAAGGGAGGCTGATTTTTCAGCCAGTCTGGTTCTGCAGTATGTGCCTTGCCTCCTGTCAGTACTCACGTGGCTTAAACACCTTCTCCAGTGCTTTCCTGGACTTACTGATACAGCTCCTTTTTAAATGGCAAAAAGTGATGATGGATCTTATGGCATCAAGTAACAGTTTCAGGGTTTTTGTTCCTAGATAAGAGAGAAGCCCCAGAGACTGAGATTTCTGTAGGATCTTAAATTGCATTCAGTTCCATAGTGAATTTCACTGATATTTGTTTGTTTAAAGCAATCTTTTCCTGTTAGAAAATCCAACCTGCTATTGAAGTTCATTGCTTTGTAGCTGAACAAGGGCACTGCTTCCTTGCTCTTTCTCAGTGTGAAAAAAAAGGAATCAGTTTTGTTTACTGGTGGTGACATTTCTTTTCGGTGTTTCTTGAGATTTGGCTCATGATGGAGCAGTTCAAGTGTGACAGAGACTCAGAGGCAGAGATTCAGATCTGTAGTGCTCCTCAGCTAAATGCTGAGATGGTTGGGCAGGTCACAGCTGCCAGTCTGTGCAAAGGAAAGCTTTTCTGTTTATCCAGAGCCTATAAAACTTGCAGAGGTTCTTACCTGCTGTGGTCCTTTAAGTATTTAAGCTGCCCAACTAAAGCTGTGCAAGCAAAGCTTGGGACATTTTTGTTTTAAGAGGAAATATTATTTCTTTCCACCCATTCTTAATAACTGGTTGGATTTTGCCCTAAGACAAACCTGGAATTTTCCCTTTTATACTCGCTTATTCTGAATGGCACAGTACTGTCCCAGCTGAAATAGCCAGATACTTCTAGAAATTCTGTGTCAGAGGTGTCCCCGTTGGCTTTCAAGTGAGATTTGGCTTTTAAGCACTTGAATTCTTTCTGGTTTTTGTTTCTTGTGCTTTAAGCAGGAAGGCAGGCTGTGGGAGAGATAACTTGCTTGGTTGGCATCACTTACATACTTGAGCAAACACTACTGGCATCCAAGCAGATACCAAGCCACTGCTTAGCAGGCCTTTTGCCCTATTTTGGGTGAGCTGGTCTCACATCCTTCCAACCCAGGGAGAAAAGAACTTTTGCTGCTTTATATGAACCAGAGACATGCTGCCTCTGGTACAGGTCATGTCTGTGTATGAGGATAACTTCTGTCTGCGTAACTTCTGTGGGGCAGTGAGAAAAAAGTAGAGCTGGAGAGGGATCAGGGATAAAAACCTTTCTGCAGCATCCCTTTTCTTACAGCTCTTGTAAATATCTGCCTCTCACATAATCATGGATGGATTTTCTCCCATATTAAGATGATGGGATAGGATGTCCCAATGAAGTGACTGAGGTAATTTGCTTTAATTACAGAGGTGAGGGGTTTTGGTTGCTTTGCAATCATTACTACCATTTTCATTCAAAAACGAGAATTTAAGAGGCATCAAATAGAGACAAAGATTTGTCTGAGATAATATTGTTTAAAAAAACCAACCAAACAAACCAAAAACCAACAAAAAGAATGAAGAATAGAAAACTTCCAAACTGTAAACCCCTATTTTTTCGTGTCGGGTCTGGGATTTAAAGTCAGATTTTTGTGAAAACATTGAAAACAAGTGAAATTAAAAAAATCCCAGTGTTGATATTTCTGCCTCTTTCCCAGCTTGTAAATGAATGATCAAATATTACTCAGAAATTGCCTGGTTTAATTGTCTGTTAATCTCTATCTGGATATTGAGTAAAGGCAAATATGTTACACACCAGTCTGTATCAGAGTAGCTGATCCATTAATTAGAAAATTATGTAAAATCAGGGAAATGCCAGTATTTTTAATAACAGATGTTTTAAACAAAAGATTGTGGGGAAAAAATAATTTATTTTTTTTTTAAAGTGGAAGTTTTTATACACGCTTTAATTAGATTTTGTCAGAATACATTATTTTAATGGTTTTTCTTTAATGAAGACTGCTCATTGCTTTGTACAGTAAAAAGAAGGAAAAAAGTAATCTCGGATTCTATTTAAAGAGCAGACAGTGTATTAAAAACTGTTAAAGGTGCTGCAGTAATTGACAGAAAGATTTTGCATGAGAAAAGAATCTAGGAAGCATCAGGTAATTTCAGGCAAGGCTGAGTGATAATATCTCTGGCCTTAAGTGTTGTTTGAAGCTTTGTGTGTCAGACACCACAGTGTTGCTGAGGTCCCTGACCCCAGCTCTGCTTTCATGCCTTGGAAGCCAGTGGCCCTTTTGTCCCTGATTTAAGCTGAGGTGTAAGGTCACGTCCTCAGGCACCTGGCTGCAACCCAGAGGGTGCTCATGGAGTGTCCAGAGATGCTCTGTCCTTGTACCAGCCCAAGGCAGGAACAGAGCAAGTGTCCTGTGACTCTGCGGAGTGGGAGTGGTGAAAAAATGCCCTGCAGGGTTGGGAGAGAGTGGTCTCCTCTTCAATGCTTGGAGGGATCACTGAGGCTGTATTCCCTTTCCTTACTGCTTTCCTCAGCCCCCAGGCCTGTCCCATCACTCAGGAGTTCTTCAGTCACCATCTCCTCTTGCTGCCATGAGCTGGGGGATGAATACATCCCTCCTTCCCCAGTGTGGGCACTTCATTGTTGGACCCAAGCCTGTGGTTTCCTGGAGGCAGGACGCTGACTTCAATATCTGAAAATGCCAAATGTTATCAGTTATTATTCTCTTTCTGTACTGCTCCCACATCAAATACTCCATCTCCAGGACTTGGTGTCTCCTGGACCGGGGCTGTCTGATGTTTGCTTGCAGGTTGTCCCACTACTTCAGTGGAAATGTGTATTATTTATTAACACAGGTGAGGGCTCTTACCTTGTTTGGGCTTTTGGAAACCAAATTATTTATCAGACTTAAAAGGCCAGCTCAAATTCATTCAAAATTTTATTTGGTTCAAGCCACCATGCTTACTGTTGGAAAAATGAAATACAAATAATTCACAAGTTCCTCTGTTTCAGATGGGTAAATGTCACACACAGAATTAGGGGATATTTTTTTTTTTTACTAGGTTTAAGTGAAACAGAGTCTTTATTTAGTGTCATGTTTTTATTTAAAAGCATTTATTTAAAGTTCTAAAAAACAAAGAATTCAATAAAGCAAGACAGGTGTAACTGCAAATGATTAATGATATAATTCTCGGTACTTTATAAAGTGTCTAACGCTGAAGAGATTTATACAGTGCAGAATGGCAATTGTGCTTTGATGGAAGGAATAGGTAATCAATATCTGCAAGCTTGGAAAAAGTGTTCTATTTCCTCCTCTAATGATATAGGGGTTTTTTGCAAAGCAAGGATGTCTGGAGCATGAGACACTTGGAAGAAGAATTAATTTGAAGTCTGTAGTGGAAGATCAGTTTCAATTAAAACTGCACTTGAATGTCCATGAAAAGGAGCAGGCAGTTAGCCCTGAACCTTCTGATGACTACCAAGGAATAAATGAATCCCACTGCACTGTTCTTGATTACATTTTATAGGTTGTTGAGCTTTTTTTTTCTGGGTAGGGGATATAATTTAGTTTGGTTTAAAACTCAAAAGTTTTCTTGTGGCCTCCCCATCCTACCTTTGCCTTTTTGTGCTCATTGTTAAAGCTGGGTTGGCCCCAATTCTGCGCTGCTGGGAAGGGAGATGTTGGGGTCGTGGCCTCTATTTCTGTCTAGATTTGCTGCCATAATGGTGTAGGTCATATTGCATGTACTAATTTACATATCAAAAACTTCTGAAAGAAATTAATGGCAAACCTTTTCGTTTATAAGATCCTGTGCTGATTTTAACTAGCAGGCCTTGAACCTCTAAGTCGGAGCTTAGCCTTCTGACCGTAATTTGGGATGTCAGGACTTGGAGTCACAGCACCAGCACTGAGTTGGGGTTTTGAATTGCTGAGAGCATTTAATTGCATTAGATTTTTTTTCTTTAATAATTCAGCACCGGTTTGGAAACATTTTATGCACGGAAACTAATACTGTGACGTGAAGAAAGCAGATACTGCTAGACTTTTCTTTGGTAAATTATAGATTTATAAGCAAGTGAAGCTACTGTATTTATAGGAAGAGATTTATTGCTATGAAATAAATTCAAGCAAGTCAAGTTAATTAAAAAAAAGCAGACAATGTTTTTTTAAAATGACACAAAGCTATATAAGCCTTCAAAGGTCTGTGAGAAACTATTTTTCAGCAAAAGTCAGTCCAGGTATCTAAGTCACTTGAGGTTTTAATTCAACATGGTGGTTTGTTTGTTTACCCTTATGGCTTATTTTATTCATTTTGACAAGGAAGTTGTCACTGCAAATAGGTTGAGAGCTGGCTATACTTAAAATAAATAAGTAAATGAAAAATTATGGCAAGATGCACGGAAGGAGCCCTACAGTTCCTGTTAAAATAAATCCGCCGACTCAAAAAAAAAAAAGTTCCCATTGACACAGAATACTTAAAAAAGAAAAATCTGAGTTTGCAGCTCCTTTTGAATGCACAGCTGAAACCACTGAGATAGCCTCTGTGAGCAGAGTGCTTTTGAAAAGCTCACCCCTTTTTTATAACAAAGCCAAAACACAAGAGCTGGCAGATTTGATTATGTGTAGTGCTAAACATTTTAAAGCAAATTCCCAAATTTCATAGGGTAAGATGCAAGGTTGTATGAAAAGTAAATCTGAATTTCCAATTAATTCACTGTAAACCAATTACTAAGAGCATCTTGATTTGGGAAAAATACCAGTATTTCAGCAGAACGCTTTTGGTTTCCCCCACATAAGATTTTTAATAATTCTTTTCTCCTTGGTTGTGGTACATTGGGAAATTAACTGGAAGTGGCTTTTGCTGACAATACAAGTTGAACCACGAGATAAATGAAACTGGTTTTTAACCTGGGCAGATGATGTAAATGATTTTTAAAGGATGTTACAGTTTTGACTAATTGTACTTGAAAGTAAAACACTTTCTTCTTGTCACTTGGGGACCAGACAGCATTTGTGTGTGATGAGTACAGCACAAAATCTCGCTATTGATTAAGTGTCCTGCATTCGCTCATGATTGCGTTTTGCAACCAGACAGATTAAAACCCAGGGTCCAGAGAAACTGGCCTTCACAACTGCTGGGTTTGGATGGCACTAATTGAATTTACATGTGCTTCTCAGATGCAAGGCTAATAAATGCACATTGATGCATCATTTACTGCTGTCTGCCTATCGAACAGACCTGCTGACTGTGTAGTTCAGAGGTTCGATACAGGTGTGACATCAGGGGTCTCAGGAGAGCAGGGTTCAACTTGGTTTTGGTAGTTGAGCTTCGGCAAATTGTTTCCCTTCTCAGCCATCAATTTCCAGCTGGAAAGCACTTTAAGAACTGTGAGCAACAAGTGCTTTACAAGAACTCTGTGCTGTTATTTCAGGAGCTTAAAATGCTGTTTGCACTCATGGGAAGATAATCTCTTAGTCTCTGTAAATACAATTTAAAGTTGGGGAGGAAGGTCATAAGAAAAATTTGAAATTTGTAGGAGATTCTCCTAAGTGTGCTGCTGAGTATTGTAGTGCATCTGGAGCTGGTATGTGGTGTGGATGGCAAGGTCTTTGTCTCAAACCTTTTTTTTTCCATATTATTTTAATTGACTGTTCATCGAAACCAGAAAAGTCATGTAAGAATAGCAGCAAAAGAAAGTTAATGTCTTCCTGACAGGAAGTCCCCTTTAGTTCCTCCATCCAGAGTAATTTTTTTCCTTTGTTGTTTTCTTTAAATTTACTAATCTACATTTAGTTTAATTCTTTCTTTTTATCTTTTCTGGCTTCAAAACCTCTAAAAGAAATGCGATCATTCATAAAGATCATATTATTTAAGTGGAGCATTGCACAAACACAAGTTAATGGATAGCGCCTACATTATTTGTCCACTGTGAAAAGGTAAACTATAGAGTAATATATTAGGGCTGAAGCTTTAGGGGAGTTCCTGTAGCACCATGCTAATTGATAACACTTGCACAAGAGGAGCTTGGGAACTGCAGATAGTTTTATAGAATAGTAATTTTTAAAAAAGGCCGTTGTTCATTAGTGCCAGAGGCAAAGTTGGAGCACGGCACAAAGCCAGTGGATTTCAATCTCCTCATAAGTTTACACGTCTTAACCTCTTTCACACGAGAGACGCGTAACTGTGGTGGAGTTACCTGGGGAGTTCACGTGCTTCATCCTCACACTTAAGAGTTACCCAGCACTGTTGAGCCGCTGGAATGTTAATTGGCATTGGTATTTTTTAACAGGTACCTATGGCCCCGAGCACTGGGTTACTTCCAGCGAGAAGTGTGGAGGGTCTCACCAGTCTCCCATAGACATCGTAGACCATCTGGCCCACGTTGGAGATGAGTATCAAGAACTGCAGCTTGATGGTTTTGACAATGAGTCTTCAAACAAGACTTGGATGAAAAACACAGGGAAAACGGGTATGTTCTCTTCTACTCGTCTCCATAACCTGCCTGCAGTCAATTAAAAATTCAAGCCATGTTCCACCCTCCTCCTTTTTCATCGTTCTGTTGTTTGGGTTTTGTGGCTCTCTTTTTTTTTTTTTTATATAATTTTCCAGTAGGAGCCACCTACCTCTGCCTCTGCATTCTGTGCAGAACTAGTTCTGCAGATTGATTTTAAGGGGGCTTTTTTTAAGGTGGTTTTTTATTGCTTTTTTTTGTTCTCAGTATAAACTAATTCTCCTGGTAGTCAGTTGTTCCTCAGAATAAAAGGCGGTATAAGAGTTTCAAGGTGTAACCTTGAATTATCAGCTTTGGGAGGCTGTAACATCTAATCCAAAAGAATGCTGAAATGCAGGACTCGGGAGGAAGAAAAGGGGAAGTCTTAGAAATTGGAAGATTTTAGAGAAGAAAGAGCAATAACTGCTCAGAGTAGAGGAGGCTTATTAATGTGTTTCTGATATGATTATAGCACAGTATTCTTCACTGAACTGAATTCTTTTCTGCTCTGTCTGTTCTGCCTTTTAGAGAAAAAAGAACAGGCATGAGTACTGCTTATTTTTACCAAAACAGTTCACCGAAAGGTCAAGGTTGATTTATATGCAAAACCACATGCATTTGATTACTCTTTAATTCTAAAAATGTAAAAAGCAGAAATTACAAGGCCACCCTCTTCATTTGACAAGGTCAAATATTTTTAGGGAATTGGATTAAACCACTAATTAATTCAATTTTATTTATTGGAAGTATATTTTTATCTTTATTAACATCTGACATGCATCTCTATAATGCTTTTCTGTACTGTGTCCATAGCCAGAGGTCTGCTAGCAAAATCCAGGGCATGTACCTGCTCAGGCAGTTTGCAGCATGACCCTGAATACACCCATGGCTTCCAGGGGATTTTGGATCTGAGCCACGACCTGGAGTACAGCAAATGCTTCAGATCCAGCTCCAGTGGTTCAGGATCTTAGCAGAAGCTGAGAGTTATTGCCCCTCAGATGAAATGGAGTGGCAGGCTGTGATCCTGTTTTCTTTCACTGCAAAGCAAATCCAGTTAACATAAACCACCACCAAGCATAGCTGGGGGTTTTGATGCATTACTGAGGGGGTTTTTTTCCAGCTTTACTAAGAAATGCTCCTGTGTGCTTTGAAATCCTGACTTTTTTGCCCTTTGTAGCAACATGAGGTTCAGGCAAGGTTGAATGCTATGGAAATTTGGTGCTTAGTTAATCTATTCTTGGTATGAACCCTGCCCTTATGGTCACAGAGGCTGTTTGTGGTAATCAGCAATAAATGTAATTAGAAATACCATGAGAAAGTGATGGTTCTATTCTTCAAAGAAAGGTGCTAATGCTATACTGTACATGTAATAGTAACATTGCTGCACATATAGTGGGAAACCATGTTAGAATCATAGAGTCATTTAGGTTGGGAAAGACCTCTGAAATCATTGAGTCCTGTTGTTAACCCAGCACTGCCAAGCCCACCACTAAACCATGTCCCAAGTGCCACATTTACCAATCCTTTAAATACCTGCAGGGATGGTGAATCCACTGCTTCCCTGGGCAGCCTGTTCCAGGACTTGACAACCATATTGATGAAGAAATTTTTCCTGATATGTAATCTAAACCTCCCCTGGCCCAACTTGAGGTCATTTCCTCTTGTCCTATTGCTTGTTACCTGGGAGAAGAGTCTGACCATCACCTGGCTAAGACCTCCTTTCGTGTAGTTGTAGGGGGCAATAAAGTCCTTTCTGAGCCTCCTTTTCTGCAGGCTAAAGACCTTCAGCTCCCTCAGCCTCTCCTCATCAAACTGTGTTCCAGACCCTTCAGCAGCTTTGTTGCCCTTCTCTGGACACACTCCAGCACCTCTATGTCCTTCTTGCACTGAGGGGCCCAAAAGTGAACACAGGATTTGAGGTGTGACCTCACCAGCACTGAGTACAAGGGGACAGTCACTGCCCTGGTCCTGCTGGCCACACTAGTGCTGATACAAGCCAGAACCTTGTTCTGTTGAACTGAAACGTGCCAGCACATTTTCCAGTCTCCACACGGTTGGCAGTGAAAGCTGAACCTTCAGTCTTCTCTGCTGGGTGATTTTAGCACTGCTGCTATATTTGATTTCCTCACCCATTGGGGTATGGATTTTTGCTGACAAGTTATTGCTTCTCAGAGCAACAGTAACTGTCACTTTTCTTGGTAACTTACGGCCTTTTCCTGGTAATGTGAAGACTCTTTTTGCCTTGCTGTCAGCCCCGGTTTCTTCTGCTGAGCTCCTGACTCCTCCCTTGTTTTATCAAGTCCCATTCCTTTTCTTGGTTTTTTGACCTTCTGAAGAAAGTTGCCTGGGATTAGTTTTTAAGGGGGTAAGTGGTAGAGCAGCAAACCAAGTAGGATGTTTTGGCTTGTGAGTAGAAGATAGAGGCAGGCTGTGCCATAAATTGTGACACATTTTGGCAGCAGAGTCTTGGAGCAGATGGCCACATGAGACCTTCGTATTGCAGACTGGCAGAGACAGTAAACTAAATAACTGTTTAAGCAATGGTGATGGATGTAGAGGGCATTTCTCTGCAATTAATGACTGGTTAAAAGAGACAGGGGTCCCAGGCAAAGCCAAAGGCCCTTAACCTTAACGCTCGTTAACTGGCAGGAAATGTGTTACTTAGGTTATTGTTATTGCTATAGGACCTAGTCATTTTTTTTTTAGAATAGAACAATGAGTTATTTTTATGCTCTGAAATGTTAAAAGGTAAAGAGGTTATTGCTGTTTAGATTTGTTCTACTTTCTTCTGTGTCCCCTCCCCCCCTGCCCCGTATCAGGTAAAGGGCAGACAATATATGGAAAACAGCGTTTCATTCAGAAAATGGAAATGGATTTGTTAGCCCCTGTCTCAACTAGAAATGCTTTTGTGTACAATTACATTGGCAAAGGCACTAATGTGTGTTTGATTTCATCACTATAGTATCTGACCATAGTATTAAGTGATAAAGATCACTTGGAAAGTATGCACACATTTCGTGGTTATGTTTGCATTAGTTGCTTTCATTTGGGTCACGTTATAATTAAGTGTCAGCTAGTGTCAGCCAGGCCTGAGGTTGACAAGGCTTCTTTAAACCCAACCTGCCCCATGGAAGAGCACCCATGGGAGCAGTACCTCTGCCAGCATTACACACATATTGCCACTTTGCCCCTTTTAGGTCATTGAGAACTTCTAAAAACTTCTTCTGCTTAAAGAAACTGGGTTATGCAGTATTTTAAATTAGTGGGCTTTGGGGGTTGATTCCTTCCACTCTGTAGAAATTCTTGGATAAAAGTAGTGGCTCCCAAAGCCCAGTAAGGTGATGCTTTTTTATTCCAGTCCTGAATACTAGAGGTCACTCTTACTGGCAGTAAGAGGATGCTGCTAAGCTGGGAAGGTGATGGGAACACATGTTGTACAGCTCAGCAGTGTAAGAAATACTGTAAAATGAACAATTAGATGAACATTTCAGATTGTACATCCTCCTAATTATCCTTTTAATTATTCATCTAAAACAAGTAAAATGACCCCTGACAGAGCCATAAATTATTTAGAAACTATCAAATATTTATTAGATGCAACTGAATCTCCACAGAGGTTGTTAACAGATGCATGCGAATCTGCTTTCCTGTATTCCGCATCTTCTACAATTTTATCTATGGAATGCATAATTGAATGAGATTTTCACTATTAAAGTACTGCTGAACCCATTGAGAATTTTTTAAGGGAGGTAGAGAGCAGTGGTGCTTCCAGTCACGTTTCACAGAATTGGTGTAAGAAGAGAGTGACTGCCAGTAGTACCGTGGCTGACACAGGCACTACCCCATAGCCAGGACTGCATCACATACTTTCCCACGAAAACACTTGGATGCAAAGGAATTGTCAAAAGAAGCAGAAATGATGGAAGAAAATAGTCAGGAGATTTCACTGGCGCTATTTAGATGCATCTGAACATCTCATTCAATTTAACATTTACATAGTTTTGACATAAACAGTTTAAAGTTGAACTGTGTGGAAAAATGTCACTGTCTCTCCTCATGGGAGGGCAAAAAGCCTGGCCTACAGCAGAGCCTGCACTGAGTCACCAATAGAGGAGTAACTTCTATTTCACAAGTAGCTTTTTTTGTTGTTGTTTTTTTTTCCAGCAGAAATAAATTCCTCTGTCTTAAATAATAAAATTGGATTTATATTAATGTTTCCATTTCAATGACACAATTGGCTTGAGACCACAGAGAAACCTCTGTGGGTTTTGCTGTTTCCATTAAAAAAAAATCCCTAAACCAACCCCAGATCTTTAAACACAGGATTCTAGACACAGCAAGCAGTAGTCTGCAGTGGCTTTTACAGAAACAAAATTCTAATTTTAGTTCTGTTTTTAAGCAACAGTTTGTGAGGGATGAGAAGAAAGGATTTTGTAGGGAGGAATTTTTGGGAATTGTGTGTATTAAAAATAAGAGATGCTGAAAAGACAGGTGATCCTGTAGTGAGAGTAGTGGACAGGAACTTTTTGAAAGCTGGAGTCAGTTCTTGGTTGGACCACAGACCTCCCCTGTAACAGGTACCAGCTCCCTCCATATGATTTTGCCCTCTATTTGGACCTACAGCTTTTATTGTTACATAAAATACAAAGGCTTTTGGGAGTGAAAAGCAAATACAAAGAGGATCCTTTTGACCCTTATTGAATCACGTAATAATAATGTCAGAGTTACTGTAATAAAACCAAGTTCTCATGGAGGATGTCTCATGAGTGAGTCTCAAAAATATTATTGTCACTCTCCCCATTTTACAGAGGGGGGGCAGGGAGGGTAAGGAAAGCACCCGCCTTGTCCAGCAGTAGAGGTGGGATGGGGCACAGAGGTCCCCACCAACAAAATAAAGGAAATCCAAGAACAGAGGACCTGTTCTTTTCCTAACTCGTGATCTGCAGACCCTCTGTGGTTTATAAGGGCAGGGACCATGGTCAGCCGTTACTTTCTGGAACCACATTAAACAGGTTTTGATGGAGTTTGCCATTTAAATTTTAATCAAAGTCCAATAAGGAGGGCAAAAAGTCCTTGAGAAATACAGGCTTCGGGATTTTCTGTGGTCTGCGTAACTTCATAATCACTTCCATAATTAGCCAGCATTAGTTGTAGACTTTTTTTTTTGAGCCAATCTCTGTAAAGCAGAAAATGATGACCCGACATTTTGCTTGCATTAGAAAAAGTATTCTGATATAATGAGCAAAAACCATAAATGCTTCAGAAAAACTGTGCTAAGAGTTTTCCCCTCATTGTTCTGTGTGTGCAGTTGCTATCCTGCTGAAGGACGATTATTTTGTCAGTGGTGCCGGGTTACCAGGAAGATTCAAGGCAGAGAAAGTGGAGTTTCACTGGGGTCAGAGCAACGGATCAGCTGGCTCTGAGCACAGCATCAACGGCAAGAGGTTCCCCGTTGAGGTGAGTGGAAAGACGTGCGCTTCTGTTCTCAGAGAAAACAAAACCAGAACGTGTTGCTGTAGTTTGAGGCGACAGTGAAATAGGGCAATGCTTCTTTCAGTGAACATATCACTTTGCAGCCCCTTCCGGCCCTCGGAGCACTCTATCTATCATCTCTCATGTGCTTTTGCAGTGTTAGCTCCGAACTCTGCTTTGCAGACATTGCCAGCTCTCGTGTCCCATGGGTTAAGTTGCAAACAGCCACTTTTCTCATTTCTCGCATAAGCTTTCCATGTGTGGGAGGATCTCCTTACAAATATCCTCAAAGTGACCTCATTGTCCTCCAGACCTTTCCTTTCCCACGATGCTTACAAACAAATAGCGGCGGTTTGGGAGCCATCGTGCCGAGACCGATGCTTGTCATCGGAATTACTTCCTTGCACAAACTCATGGCACCTCTCTCTACCTGGATTCAGGTGCCACCCCTTGCCTTGCACTAACAGGATCTCTACATAGATCCGTGCAATCAGCTCTGTGTTTGCTCTGGCTGTGCTGGAGCCAGCTGGACCTGTGCCAGCCCCAGCCCGACGGCCGCCCAGCGATCCCAGCAGGGCACTGTGCCACGGCGGGAGCGAGGAACCGCTGCGGGCACTGTGCCCTGGGAACGGCGCCGTGTTGGGAGCACAGGGCCAGGTGACTGTCTGCAGCTGGCTGCAGGGACAGGCCTTCAGATGTCCCAGAGAGTCCCAGGCCACGGGCTGCTGGGGAGCCTGATGCGGTTGGGTCTTGGCTTGTGACAGATGGTCCCAAGTGGCTCTGTTGTCAGTGCAGTGTTTTCTGTGTCAACAGAGCCTGTTGATACTTTTGACTCAATAGTCAAGGTTTTGCATGGTGCGGTAAAGCAGATGTTATCTGGTGTCACCTTTGCCTGTCAGTAAGCAGATACGCACTGTCTGAGAGTGGCATTTCAGAATGCGCGTGCCCAGAAAGCTCACGCGTGGGCAGAAATGGTCATCTTGGGAGCTGGGTCTGGCAAGAACTTGATTCAGCCCCCAGCATGCTAGAATTCATCACACTGGCTAAAGCCAATCACATATTTCAGGAGGTGGAAAGGGGCTTCTAGAGCTCAAAGGGAGGTTGTAATAGACTCTGGTGCATGACCAGAACCTCTGGTTTTCACCTACCTGCTCAAACTGCCCCATCACACAAGAATTAGAAACCATTTTTTTGTCTCCCAGTTGTGTACCTGTATGTTGACTTTCTGGGAGACAGAGATATTATCTTCTTTTTACTGAGCTTTTCAAACATCATCTCCTTGATGTAGCTGTGATTTCTCAGAAGGGGCTACCCCGAGAACATGGAGCAAAGGGCCAATCATTGTCATGCTGCCCGATCTGTCTCAGTTGGCAATACTGGTACTTGTAAACCTCAGGAAGGTGCACTCAGAAAGTCTACAGAGCCAGTCAACTCCTCTTCTGAAATTTCAAGGGTGGAGGTAGTGAAGAAGCCTGGACCTTCTTGTTTGTGTCAGAATTCACAAACCCTTTCTTATGATGCCAAGGCTATTTGGTGCTGGCTTGATAAATGGATTACTTTGGAAAGAAGCAAATTCCTAAGAAATAATTTTCCTATGGCTTAAGTATTCTTAATTTTCTTTTCAGTTAGTCAGAATTCTAATTTTTTCTGCTTTAAAATTGAGGGTGAAAAACAAAGGAAACTGCCTTGACTTCCTTTGAGAAGTTATGTCACTTGTTTATGAATGCTGTGCAAAATAAATTGCTGTATCAGATAGGTTTAGTGTTAATCCTAATAAGGAAAATATAGTTTTCCAAAAGATTTGTGTTTGTTGCAATGACATGGTCCTCTGTCCTCTGGCCTTCCTTGGTATGATGACATCAGCAGAATTCCTACAGCCATTCCTTTGCTTTTTTGCAAAGGAAGAACAAATTTCCAAACCAAGACTTTCCCAGTTGTGATCCTATTTACCTCCTACACAAGAATTCTAAATTTCAATCATGTGCTGAAAAGGATTTCCCTGGGTGGATTTTGAAGGATCCAGTAGGTCTAAGGTGATGAAACTGAGTCTTTGTTGCCAATGCATACAAAACCAGTTCTCAGAGTTGGCATTACACCTCTCAAACAGTAACTGTACATGTATATATGGTGAAGCTTTTAATTTGTAGTGCAGCTTGCAACTGTCTGATGCAATCCTAATTGCCTGATGCTGGGAGGTCTGTGCCAAAAATACTGTGCTTCATTTGAGAAGTGACGTTTCTAGGAAGACTGTAGAAAGGATAAACCAAAATTCTATCCTGCAGAAATCAAAGCCCAAATCATTCTGTTTATTCTGAGCCCATGGGCATAGGTAAAGCTTTAAAGTAGCATGCAGGTATTGGCATTCCATGTCTGCAGCAGTTACAGTGGTGATGCAGCTGAAAGGAAACATTTTCTATGTCTAATCGTGCAACCAGATGTGGACTATGCAAAACCCATTAGTTCCAAAGCACATCCCAAGGGAACACAAATAGATCAGCTTCATCCATAGACTGAGCTCTGCGCGCATTAAGTTTAGAAGTTTTTTCCTCTGGAAAACAAAGTGCTTGCTGGTAGTCTTTCTTCTTGAAGAGGATGCAGAAACTAATTAGAAATGTCAGATATAATACAGAGCATTATTGTTTGACCATGTTGTTTGGTTTTTATTATTGCAGTTAATGTGTCAGATGGTAAGGCTGTCTACGTTAATTGGTTTCCTTCATTGAAGCCCATCTGGATCATATTTTTTTTGTGATTTATATGTTAAATTAGTTGGTAAGATATATAAGAACATCCTTGTGTTTCCTGTTTTAAAGGCATGTTGGATCAAAGGCGTATTATCTTGCAGTACTTTTATGCATATGTAGCATATTGTGATTCCTTTTTAAACCATAGTATATGTAATGGTATTCTTTCATTAGAGGTCTTGATTGCTTATTTATTGATTAGATTTTCCTTAGTGATACTTGAGCCTTATGAAGCCATTACAAGCCTAGCTGTCTCTGAAGTAGCATTCGTGTCCCTGTGCTTCAAACTTCCACCTGCTAGGATCCAGATTGATGCCAGCCCTGCTCAGTGCTGGCAAGAAGTTTCTTTTTCCCTCTTTCTTGCCATTTTAGCATCAACATCTGGTTGAGGCCAGGAACTAGTGCTGTGATGCTGAAGATTAAAGTGATACCATTAGTGTATTGCTGTGTGAGTGGAGTGTGAATCCTAATGAGGACGTGGGCTCCATGCCAGTTTAGAAAAAGTCTGACTCCTTTTTTTTTTTTTTCCGAGTTAAGAAAAGTTTTTAATGTTGCATTCTCTAAATTTTAATGAATTGCTGACTCCTTTGCATTTTGTTATTGTTCTTCTCTGCTATAATTATTCAGGTTTTTCTTTTTCTTTCTGAAGCCGCAGCAGAATAAATGAGCATGCAAAGGCTAGAAAACCATTTAAGTGGCTAAGTGACAAAGTTAAAATAAAGAAGATGAGCTTCCCTCAGGCCAGGAGAGAACCCAGGTTCCCCTCATTAGAGCCAAGAGGAGTAATTGCAGCACTTTAATCTCCCGTGTCACCGCACTGGTTACCAGCCCTGGCTGCACGAGGTCCGTGCGAGCTCCCTGCTCCGAGGGAAGCCCAACACTTAACATTTCACAGCAGCCGAGGAGCTGACGTGGCACTGCTGTGCTGTGCTGGTGGAGTGCAGTCCCACCATCCCAGCAGAACCATGGTTTTATTTTTTGTAATTCTTTTTTAGCTGCTTCATACTAATTTTTATGCAAAATGCTGATTATTTCTGTGAAGAGCAGAAATCAGAAGAGTGATTTTAATCATGGCTGTGTTAATTTGATGTGAGCTTGGTTGTTTATGAGCGTTCCCTTTAATGGTGCTAATTGTCAGTTATAATGTGAACACCATTATACAGTACTATACAGTAATTTATTTAGTAAATGAGGATCTTATTCCAAGGACCATACTCCAATATGCCATAAAGACCTCATCCCTTTACTCTAACATGAACAAACTTGCATTGTCTAGGCCAAATTCCTTGTAGGAACATCAACTTGGCTTTCTGAAAGAGCAATGTGATTTCATAGCCACAAGTACCAACATGCATGTTTTTGAGAATATCAAGTTCTTTTCCATTTTAAAAAAAAAGTATCCAAAAAAAACCCCCAACAGAAAACCGCACGAGCCATCCCAGCAGAAAATTAAGAGCTGACACCCTTTTATGTCAATTAACAAGCTTTTACATTATGTTGACAGATTCATTTTACTTAATTATTATTACAAAACAATCATTTGCATTAACAATTCTTTCTGTTCTTCAAGTGTGTTTCTCAGAAGACTTTCCAGGTTCTAATGGTGTCTTTGTTCTTGCTACTTCTTTGATTTTCTTCCTTTTCTCTTTGAATCTACATACTAACTTCGGTGTGGTCTAGATCTACGGTTAGTTGCTGTAATTGGAATGCTCAGGTAACCTTGCCAAAGTTTATTGCTGTGTGCTATCCTACCTCTCACTGTATCACTGAATTCTGATGTTTTACATTATCACAGGCAGATGACAATCAGTGTCATTAATGTAGAAGAAATGTGTGGTATTCAGTGCACAAAAACCTCTACTACAGGGAATAAGCTGAGACTAGTCACTGTTTGGTTTTGGGTTTTTTTTATTATTTTATCCTGAATATTAAGACTTTCTATCACACCTGGAATCACCTATAGAATATGTTCAACCCTCTGTCTACCTGTGAATGGAAGGGGATATTTACTTCTTAATGTTAGAAATGGGACCATTTCTGTTATGTAGTTTTACTGTTGGTGCAGTTGTGAGTCTGTTTAGATTTGCACACACTTTATGACATTAAATGAACATATCACAGGATCTTCTCTTGGTATATAGGAGAGAACCAACACCCTGTGTTGCAGCTGAGTTTATTATTTTTGGCATCCAGCACATCTAGTAATTGTAATTTTGCAAAGATCTCTGGTGTTGACTTCACATACAGTAAAGACTGATTGTGCAACAGAGAGCCAGCATTGGTTTAATTTACTTATATTTTGTTTACCTGTTGCTCTTCAAATTTCCTTACCTCTATCTGGCAGGATGAAGCAAAGTAGAGGTCAATAAATGATAGAGGGACCTAAAGAGGACCATTGGGAATATATCACAGTGGGAGACTATGACTGTCTAAAGTAATTTTACTGTAATAATTCTCTCAAAGGACTTATAAGGGGATACTTAGAACTCCAGGTGACTTTGATGGGAGATGGGCTGATCTCTGAGTGAGGATTTAGCTCAATACTCCTGCTGTCTGTGCTGTGGAGTGTCCAGGGAATTTAGCATGCTCTGCTTATTCCATCTGCATTTCTTACAACACCCTTGACTTAATCATTCAGACAAGGAAATGACTTGGGCATTTTCACATTTAATTATTTTATTTTTCCTTGAAAATGGCACTTAGTATGTTTTTTTTTTGTTTTCTTACAGTCTTCTGTCTCCCCTTTTCCCACGGTCTTTAGAGGTCCAGATAGCCATAAAGTACTGAAAACATGCAGTATGCTAAAAAACCAAATCTATATCTCTGTCTTATCTCCAGTAAAGTAAGATTTTACTCCAGGAGTCTCTAGCCTTTACTCCTTTTTGCTCTTCACTGCTTTTAAATGTTGTTCAGGATTCTTGTTGTCAAGAAATCAGTGTGTCATAATTTTATAAACATAAAATGGGTGGATATATTGAACACATGGCTGAGTTTCCATCGTGTTTCACTGTGAGTAGTGCAAGTTAAACATCATCTTATCACTATCTGGTTTACTGTTTTATTTTCCTTAGTGTAGCTAGTACACTGTCTCCTCACAGTTGTCTTTAGTGCCTCCTATATACTGACAGGAGAATCAGTTGAGACTTTAATTAATGACTTTATTGTAATCAAGGTTCCATTTTAGTGCAGAATGCTCCATCTTGTAGTAGTGAAATATTTAGTCTCCATCTGGCTGATCTTTTCTGTGTATGTCCCATGATAATTAAGAAGAAACAGGAGAGGATGGTCTGAAATTAAATATGTTTAGTGGAGGGTTTAGTGCATCTTGGGACCATTCATGTAGAGACCCAGACAAAATTTAGGGATGTAAAAGCAGTTTGGTTTTATGGCTGCATCTTCCTTCTGCCTGTCAGGCCCCAGTGATTTCTAGAGCAAGTTGCAAATGTTAAAATGCATCCAGAGTTTTATTTTGAAGTAATGGTCCAGTAGCATGAACCAGATACAGCTCTTTTCATGTTGGCTGGGAATGTCCTGCTTTCCCCAAAGGATTTCCACTGACTTGTTGAAAAGGTCAGAGGCAGTAGCACTACACTGCAATTATAGTGTGTTAATGATGAACTAAGAGTTGTACATTCTTCTTAACATAAATCCCTGATTTTCTACATGATTAATTGGAATCTGGAAAGACTGACAAGGAGAAGGAGGATCAGATGGGGTGAAAATAAGAGATAAGAGGCTGACATCCAGCTCTTGTTGTAAGGGAGAATTATTTTGAATAGGAGAAAAAAATCAATACAAAGGTTGGAGAATTTGACAGAGTTGTAAGAGCTACTTTAATGAAAGGTAGCAGATTCAATAGGATTGTTACTTGAAATGTGGGATTGTCTGAGTTAGAAAAATGGGACTGTCTCTCCCCAGCTGTAAAGGTGAGCTCTGTGTGCTGAGTTTCCTGGGTCCTTAGACCACTGGATTTCCTGGCATTTGCTTCTGGGCACTCAGTGTGACAAAAAAGGAAGAAATATGTGTGTGAACTTGCTAAATTCTGTTCTTCTAGAATAGTTACTTGAGTATGGGAGGAGAAGGAAGAGGACAGCAGGTGGTAGCTATTTCTGCTGCTTCAGCATGTTAGGTAGCTGCCATAGACTGTCTAGCAGGATCCTGCAAGGAAAAGTGTTTCACTGCGAGGAGGTGACTTTGTTTGGCCCTAGCTGTAAGGAACAGCCTAGAACTTTGATAGACTTAAAGGGCCTTCTAGCAGGATCTCTTCTCTGACATGTTCATGTCAGCCTCCTCTCCCCAGCAGTGATGGTGAGAGGTGAGCACAGGTAGGGAGGCTGTGCATGGAGGCTTTCTAAGCTGGGTTAGAGGTGAGGACTCAGCTGAACCTCAGCATCCCTCTTTGCAAATACATCTTGGACAGAAGCACCATGTAATTTAGTATGGGGAGATATGAGGGCTTCACTAATGCTGTGAAAAAGCTTGCTCCTGCAGCTATTAAAGGGCTGATGGATTGCTCTCCGTGGAAATGACTCCCTGTGTGAGGCTGAGGTGGCTGAGTTATCTAGAGCTGCTCACAGCTTTTGAAGTTTGGGAGCTTAGACACCAGAAGGCAGATTTTCAGAGTCCAGTGCACAGCCATGAAGCATGTGAGGCTTACAGGGTGGTGAGCAGGTCCCTCGAGTGTCTCTGGACTGTGGGCTCTGAGCACGGGGTGTTTGCACTACACACTGTGCCAGGTTGGCTCCACACAAGGGTCCTGGGATGTTGGTTAGAAGCACGTGAAGCTTGATAAGTGCTCAGCACTGCCCCTTTCTGTTGGGCTAGTCTAATAGTCCAGGGACTTTGAGATGTCTTCCCCTGGAGATGTGTTACCCCAATAAGCCCACTGGAAATAACAAAGAGAGATAATATTGGGGGGCATGAAAAGAAACATTGCACAAATGTGTTAAGAAGCAATAATGTTTCCTTGGCACAAAAAAAGATCAAAACAAATATGGTTAATATGGTTAATGGGCTGGTTGGTAGTTGTTGGCCAGTATTTCCCATGGAAGTCATTTCACTGAGGCTCAAACAATGGGAATAGATTTCACCAATGTTAATCATGATTTAAGGCAGCAAGCAGGAAATTATTTAAATTGTCTATTATACTGGTACTTTACTGATTGCATTTTAGTTCTTTAGGGTTTTTGTTTGTTTTTTTATTTACTGAAGAATTCTAAACAGTTGCTATAATTTTGTGCCAAGAGAATAAATTACGTCAGACATGTTTTTCACAGTGAGAAAACTCAGTACATTTATTCAGAACTTTGTTTCATTTTATCTTATGTTAAAGAACTGCATTCTAAGGGTTGATGACCAAAAGGGAAGGGAAGGGAAGACACATCTTGCTGTCTGGGTATTTGTGTGTCCAAAAAAGGTTTTCATTAGAACTGATTTTATAATGTGGGTCACCAAAAGGCTTTTTAATTCTAAAGGAAGGCAAGCTGGGACTGTACATTCACTGGGACTGTGATGATCAGTAATATCATATTTACCTTCTTGCCCTCCCACCTGAATTGCTCTGATGTTTCTTATATTGAGTTTAAAAGCTTTTTGGGAAAAGGAATGTGTCTTTGCTGGGTTTGTGCAGCACCTGCCCCAGTGGCATTCCTGCTCTAGGATGCAGCAATGCTGCTGCTGCTGTAACCACAGGTTTTGCAGGGATGGATTGCCTTTTTTTTTTTTCTATGATGAAGCTTCACGTGATGTAAGAGATCAGGCAGCAATATGAGCGTAGTCCTTGTTATTTCCCCAGTTCATAGGCATTGTATTTCCAGACAGGATGGGAAGGTTAACTGAAGTTGAAAAAGGATCTAAAACGCAGCAAGAGTTTACTGCCTGGTAGAAATGAAATAACAATCAAGTGGTTGAAAACAAGAGAAAAACATACGTGTTTGCTCATGCTTTGAGGCTCTCGTCTTTCTGTAGAGATAAAACAATTTGGGGGAAATAGTTGTATACCTGAATACGTGTCCTCTTGCTTTCTATTTTGCTACATGGCTTAATAAGAAAAATTCTATATTCCCAAAATAGTTGGGCTTTTCAGCACATTCCTCGAAAGCCCAATAATGCCTATCACTATCCTGTCTGGTCTGGCTGTCTACAGAGGGGGCTTTCCTTTATCCTCTGGCTTCAGAGAGGAGGCAAAGAGGGCTCATATTTCCCGGAAATGCCTGCAGCTGCCTCCAGTGCTCACTGCCCAGGCAGGAAAACCTTTGTTAGCATATCCTACAAAGAGAGTGTGGCTATTGTTGGCCATTGACCATTCAGGAGGGTTTTTTTGTAAAACATAGCTCCTGATCTACATGTGTGTAAGAAATACAGATTCAGGCTTGCCACCGGAGTTAGAAATAGCATTACCAGCTGGGAAAGAGCTTTTTCTCCCTGCAGTGGGCTAACAGTTTGTTAATAGTTTATTCAAGCACAGAAAATGGCACCTGGTCTGCCAAAAGAACATTAGTTTCTCCAGAGGGGACTGTTAATTGTCCAGGAAAAGAAGACAGAGTATCTCCCTAATAAGTTAAGGGTGAATCAATATTCTCTGGGATTGGGGGCAAATCTGACTTTTTAACAGACTCTCAGGCCCTATGTAAAGGGGGGAGAAGCAAACTTGCTCACCTTGAGTGGCGAATGTAATTTGAGAATAAAACACTTGCATTAGTACAACATCTATCACACATTTGTTATGAAAGGGAGAGGTATCTTTGGGATTTGATCGTGCCATGAATGGATTAAATTTCTTGAATTTTGTCATTTTTGTCTTTAACTACATTCCGTGTCTTGAAGTTCATAACTGCAATACTGCTTGTGTTTGATCTTTACCTTAACTAGATTGCTGTGAGGGTGATTTTAGTTGATTTTCATACCTGCATCAAGCCCTTCCATTCCTTCAGGGTGGTTGTGCCTACAAATAAGATAACAAATTCAATACTCAATACCTGCATGCAGCACTCAAGGGTTTTCAAAGAGTATTAGATTTAACTTTTTAAAATGCAAAACTACCCACAGATGAGTAGTCAAAATTACAAAATTCATTTGAAAAGAAGAGGAAACCTCTTTTGTTAAGTTTCTCGTCGTCCTTGGTTGAATGGGAAGTTCTATTCTCCTTTCTCTGTGGTCTAGATCCTCTTAGGGCAGGCTGGTGCTCTTTGAGGAGAAGGTGGCTTGCTGAGAGTTGAGTGACACATTTAATCTTGAGGTGGCTTGTTCCAGGCAGGACCATAATATCCCTTAAGAAAAAGAAATGTCATTACATCCAGCTCAGAATAGGAGATTGGCAATAACGGGAAGGTTTTAAAAAGAATTCATTTGAAATTCTTTACTTGAGAGCTCTCATTCTGTTTGGGAGCCAGGAATGTGAGCACTCACTTAATGAGCTGCATTCAAAAGATGAAATTTCAAGAGAGTAAAAGTGAAACCCAGTATTTCCTGAACAGAAATGGAGCCACCCATCCTCAAATCCATAGTCGTGTCTTTCTCTTCAACCTCATCTAATACTTCCTTTGTAGGAATCTACTCCCAGAATTAGATTCCTTCAGTTGTATCAGTCACTGATGTTGAAGCACATGCTGTTTACTAAGTAAAGCTGGAGGCAACATGCTGTTGTTGCTGGCATCCCATTTCTGGAAGGGCTGGTAGCCTTCCCACCAAACCATATGGTGATTTATCAGACAGTTTTGTAGTAGCAAGACCAAGACCCAAGTTGGTCAATACTGAAAATGGCTATTCCTTATGTTGCCTCTGATAAAATGTTCCTGTTCCTATTCCCTTTGTGGTATTGAGGATGTGTCTGCTGGGCTGGATGTCCCTGTACGGGGCACAGCCTGGAAGGGAATTGCTGTATTTCCAGGGTACAGGATTAGCATCTTGCAAAGTAGCATTTCAAGAAACTGAAAACAGCAATTTCTGGATTCTTGCAGCTCAAACAGCTGTTGTGTTGGTCCATTTTAAAGAAAAGAAATATGAAATATATATGAACCATATGAAAGCTCAGATGTGGGGCTGAGCTCTGAGGAGTTTGAAGGTGAGACCATGTCAGAGGAAATTAATGTCTTCTGTAGAAGAAGAGCAAGCTCTCATTTCAGAGAAAGCATCCTAGCAAATTGTTTTGGCCCGTTTAACATTTGAGGTAGCAAAACATCCACATGTGATCTCTGACATAATATTGCTCCATTATAAGCAGAGTTAGTTCAGATGTTTTCCCATCATAATTAACCAAGATAGAAGTGGAAGACATTTTGGTAACACTACAAGGAATAATTTGGCAGCAGTCAGAAGCTAGAACTGGAAAAGGGCAGTAGGAGAGAAATAATTAGCAAGGATAATTGTCAGGCCTTGACAACCTGGTGTGTCTTTCTAGCAGTGAATGGATTCACCTGACACCCAGAGATAGCCATCTGATAATAGCACTCATAAGATCAATACATCGATACTTTACCCTTGAAACAGTATTTAAAGTCTGTTCTTAGGTTCATTTCTTTACTTCTGTAAAGTTATAGCAATCTGGGATTTGAGATAATGCATTCATTAGTCTTATCAGGCCTTCTTCATTTACTGTATTTTAATGCATCTCCATGATTGCTGAAGAAAGATGCTCAGTGAGCTTAATCTGCTTATGCTTTAAAAAGAAAGGATGCTCAGAAGACTCAAATGGAGCTTCATGCTGAACAGGTTTGAGGCTTTGCAGTGTTCACAATGGCAGGGCGTTTTGTGCAAGAGTTATTTCGAATTTAGAGCTTCTGTGATGCTGGCTCTGCTGACCCTATGGAGAGGAGAGGAGAGGAGAGGGAGCTGGGCACAGCTGAGATTTTGCTTTTGTAGATTGAGATACTGCCCAGGCTCTAATAATGCCAAATTGTTGCGGGGTTAAACATGATGCTGCTTCTTTTTGTTGATGTGTCTTGCTGGTCCACACATCTTTGCATTGCGGGGAGCTATTTGTGGGATTGTGGTGCACACCCCAGGACCCAGAAATAGTGTGTGCATGCTTGAAATAATGCTCATGCAGATAAGTATGAGGAGAGATTTAGATCTGCTTCCCCCAAATGCATGGGCACTGGACAAATTCGAATGGACTGGAAATTTCAGTGACCGCTGCTGTGAAGGAGAGGAGACATTCAGCAGGGCAGTATTGCTTCCCTGATTGCACCATGCATCCTTGTAACTAGCAAGGGAGAAGACCATGTTTATCTAGCAACATCAACAAAAAATCCTTTGTATGATAAAGACTGTAAAGATCAGTGGCTGCCCTCTGAGCACCTGGGAGGAATTACTGATACCTCTGCCTCTTGGTGTTGGCGGGTGCTTTACAGCAGGGCTGCTGCCATCCCCGCTGTGCCACCTCACTGGCAGGTGGAAAATTCAGCACTTTCAAAACCAGTGTGGGTTTTGTTAGTTTTAAGAAGATTATGGCATGAAAGATGGAGGAGGAGATCAGAACTGGCAGGAAGCTGTGATTTGAATAGGACCTTCAAATTGACACATGTTATGTCCTTAAGAGAGGAGTCGGCGCCTGGTTTTTGTTGACAGGTGTGGCGACAGCCTTGAGGGATGATGGGCACTTTGCCGAATTGCTAAATTGATTTGATAATCAGTAAGTGAATTTGCTAAGAGCAGGTACTACGTGCCTTCTTTGGGGCTTGGTTAACCTAGTGACAGCTCGTTTTAAATGCACTAGGAGGCCTTAGTTTATTTTTCCTTCTCTCTTCCGGCGAGAGCTCCACACAGAGCTACTGCCAAGTAAAAGAAGCTGTTTCTCCTCTTTGGCTGTAAAATGAATCTGAAGATGACCAGACCTCACTTTTACAAAGGAGCTGCTGTCCCAGGTTAAAATCTCTTCATTTTCTCCAGATATGCCCAAATAGCAGTGACTGTCATTGTCAGGTCTGAATGTTTATGTCCTTTCAGCAGGGCTATAGCATTTCACCACCCTCTCTAGACAGAGTGTCAGTGTTGCAGCAGCCTTTGGCTCGCTCAGAGCCTTGATAACTGCCTTGTTCCCATTTCCAGCTGCTCATTCCCAGCTGACTCTGTAACCCATGGACCTTTTCTCCTTTGGAGCACAGAGAAAAGATTTTTCCTTTCCCTCGTGACACAGTGGCCCTGCCCCACACCAGAAGGGCAGGCAGGCACCAGTGCAGATGGTGGTGGCTGGGGGTGATCTCCCTTGGGTGCCTTTCTATGTAACTTTGAGGCTGTTGGTGTGGCTTGTGGCTGGATTTGTCTCCCGAGTAGCCCTGCTATTTACTGTGGAAACTTGACACAGGACAGGTTTGTCAAATTAAAACATTCTACCTCCAGCATCAACCATACTGATTATAGTTCATGTTGGTTTATACTGGAGCTATTCAGAGGGGGAATTTTGCTTCAGGCGTTTTCAAAAGGCGATACAATTTATGAAAGTTCAATATGTATTTATTTTATGGCTCCCCAGCAATGTCTGTGTTGTTTGCTTGAGTTCAGATTAGAAACATTTGTGTTCTAGGTAACTCATTCAACTACTGCAAATCAGAGATTTTTTTTTTCTTATGTGCATTCATAATTGTCCTCTGTTCTTAAGACATAAATTGAAATTGTGTCCTTCATACCATGATGCTCAAACGATTTCCATTTCAACAAAGAATACGTAATAAAGGTTAAAAATGATCTTTACAATCCATGCATTTAAGTATACATTACTATCTGTTTTAAGGATGGATAATCAATGTAAAAAATGATAGTTCCGTGTATTCCTAATAGGTCACTGTGTAAATATCCATAATGGAATCGATCCCCTAGGTTATGGCAACCATTAGTACACAAGGGGTTTCATAATTAATGTATCAGACATTTGCCTTTCATACTTACATGCAAAATGATTATTTATTGATTATTTTCAGTCCAGGTTAATGATGTTGAAGAGGTTTCGGTATCTTAATTTAAAGTACTTAAAGTGCGCTTCAAACAGAAATATCATACCCCTTTCAAGAAGTTGTGACTAATATCTGCTAAGTGACTTTGCTCTACACTCTTTCTCATTTATATGTACATACATATATGTTATATAGAAATTAAGGATGTTTGTGCACCTGAGATCCTGAAAGTAACTCAATTTCAGTTCAAAAGGGTGTTGAGGTGACATGTTTACCTCCACTTGTCTGTATGTACGAGCAGAAGGTGGAGGCTCGGGGACAGCTCAGAGAGGTGGTGACCTTGGCCATGGAGCAGTGGGCATGGTGTGGATTCACTGGTCCATTTGGAGCTGGAGCTGGCATTTGAAGGCTGCTGGCGTGTGCTCCTACAACTGCTGCACGTAAGCTCTGAGCCTATAAGGCTGACATCTGCTTTTGAAAGAAACTCTGCACTGGAAGCTGACATCAACCCTCTATGCTGCTTTAAATTCATATTCTCCTTGGAAAATAGTAATCTAGCATTTCAGTGAAGGTTTGATTTTTTTTTTAATTTTTTTTTTTTATTTGTAATCTCACAGACATTTTCTTGATGAAGTGTCGACCCTTTTTCAATGAGTTTAAGACTACTGACAGTAGACTGACTTTTCTTAATTATCTTATCCAGACCCCTTTAAATTAGTCCCCGAGGGGTCTGCGAACCTCATATTGAAAATGACAGCTTTAATATTTCCTTACTAAATACATACAAAGAGTTGTCCAGGGATGCTGACTCACATAAGATTGCTAATTCCCCCTAGAAAACAAAAGAATCTGGTTTTAAGTGGCAATCTGTCTGAGAGGCTGGGTCACAGTGTGGAGGAAGAGGAGGATGGCCATCAAATATGACTGTGGCTTTGTCCATGCTGGAAACGAGAGAATGTGGGAGGAGAAAAACCATTTGAAACCATTGAACTCATGCATAAATGTATAGCTTTTAAATAGCTAATTTTTTTATGTCATAAAAGAAAACTGGCTAGGGCTGGTTCCTTTTTTATAGCTCTGTCATAAACTCTGAAAAATGAGGTTTATAATTTATGGTCTGAAACCACCTTAACTATTGCAATACAAACAGCATCACTGTACTGCAGTGTATTTCTAGAATGCCTCCGGTGAAAATATTGCGGTGCCATAATTAACTAATACCAAGATCCTGTTTGTGGTGCTTTCTACTGCTTTCCCTAGAATTATGCAGTTAGCATAAATCCTCAAGGCTCAGAAGATGGTGATGCTTCAGAATAATCTTGCATCACCATGCCAGTTAAGACAATCGCTAATAGTGTTTCTGTGGCTCACGGTGTCCATCCCCTCACTGGCTGGATTTGTAAGGAGGTAGTTGCATAGTTTTTATATATATATATGCATGCATGTGGCTGTGGAAAAAGAAAAAAAGAAGTACAGAGGAGAACAGCGTGCCTGCTGTCTCCTAATTACTTTAGTTTTTGATACCTCAGCAACATTGATCTTTCAAAATGATCTCTTGCTGGTGGCATCAGTTTTATGTTGGAAAATATTCCTGCAATTCTGGCAATGATAAACTAATTACACACTATACATTTTTAATGATTTAATCTCCTGTCATATTCCTAGAGAGAAGTGATCCTGATTCCAAACAAATCTCCCATGCATGACCAAACACTCATCATGAAATGTATGGTTTTCATTAAACCCTGTTGTTAATACAGGCTTAGGATTGTTTTGTTAAAATGGGGAGAGGTTGGGGAGTAAAAGCATGCTGAAAGATTACTGTAATAATGCTGCAGTAAGCGCTTTGAATCACACAGAGTTCCCAGCAACATTCCAGTGACATGTGCCTCCCATTACAGAGGGCTCTTGACAAGCCCTATGAAATGGAGCCACACGTGGCAGAGCGGTTTTCGGTGGGTGGCAGTTGGAACGATGCATTCCTGCTCCTTGTTCTGTGCTAGAAATCCAGGTCTGTGTCACTTGCCTCGTCTGTGTTAGTATCTAGGTTTAAGAACAGTGATTGGCCAACCGGTGGGGCAAAAATACATCTTGAAATTATGTCCTTTCTTTAATGTGCTGAGGTTTCTGCTCTGTGATCTGTTGTTACACAAGTGCACTTTATACCCCTGTGCCACTCTTGGCTCAGTGCTCTGTGCCTCTGTGGGAGTCTGCTTTTTAACCTTGCATAAAGCCTAAAGCAACGTGCCTTGGCCTCTGATTGGGGTCCAGGGGTGGTGCTGCAATGGGGAAACATAAAACAACCATCTCCTTTGCATTTACTGGAGGGACTGGATCTGTAATCCCCTCCAGTAGCAGCTCCTATAATTCTGCATCAGATGTAGAAATGAAAGAGGGTCGTGATTCTCTTGAGAGCACAGATGTAAGAGGTGTTGGAAAGATGACAGAGAAAACCAATTGTTAAAATTTCTTTTACCAAGGGGAGAAATTTCAGGTAATTTCAGTGAGCTGTAAACATCCCTGCCATTTTTGCTTGCTTTCAGGTGCTTTTGCCCCTTTCTCAGAGAGCTGTTTTGTTGTTTTTTAATGACTCCAGTCTTCAGGAAGACTGAGGATAAGAACAGCATTTCGAGAAGACATTTAAAGCAAATCTTGGTGTATCTGGACTGACTGTGTGCATGCTGGTACACTGGTAACAATGTGAGTCAGATTCACACACGTTCACATAGCTACTGAAAACCAGAGCCTGGAATTGCTTAACAAAGTGAGCGTGGGGAGGATGAATTAAGGTTCCTGTGAACTTCTTGTGGTTTTCCTGGCACAGTGAGGATGAAACTATTATTATGAACTAGAACTCCAATTTTATTAATATTCTGAAGTATGGAAGGAAGCAACAAATCTGATTTAAGTGAAGACATTTGTCTTGGCAGTGTGATTTACTCCAGGGTTGTAAATTTGACATGATGGAGACTAAAATGTACTGAAACTTAAATTTCTCCCATATCTCACTCAAAGTCAAATGATTTAAATACCAGGATATGAGAAATGACATGTATCCTTGGACGCAAATATATTTTTGGTGCTGAAGATTTTAATTTCATGTCTGAGGAAATTTATCAATTTGAGGACAAAACTTTTAGGAAAACAAAGGTCAAAATTTCCAGGCATGGTGTGGGGATGCAAGTGCATCACTGTAGCCTGCAGTTAAGGTTTCCTGCCTGGTAGCCTGCTGTAATGGGTCCAGTAATGATAAAACAGGTATTATCAAAGGTGAAATCTGCTTTGCTGACAGGAATCCTGCTGATGTTTCTGTCCTGCCGTGCTCACCACACTCCTCTCTGGCACTGTGCCTCCCCTGTTTCCTATGCTGTGCAAATCTGTTCAGGACCAAACATTAGAACATTATAAGTACGAGGTGTTAACAAACCCGAACATAGCTGGGGCAGGGGACTGACTGAATGCTGCAGGCAAAAGGCCCCCAGAAAGATAGAGCACTGAGCATCCTACCCCTCCTGATCTGGGGGAGAATTCATTGCTGGGATTTTGCCCTCTTAGGACCAGCTCAGGTAGGTGGACCAAAGCAAGGTCCCTAATTTTGGACTCTTCTTCCTGGTTTTCCTCTTTGTTCAGTAGTGACTTGCACCATCCCAAGGGTCACCAAGCTCTTGGGATCATTTGCCTCTGAAGGGGCCCTGTCTTTCCACTGAGGATTAAGGGAATTTATGGGAACTCCACTACTCACTTTCACACGTCAAAGGTGCCTGAAGTTTATTTTCAGGCTTTGACCTTTTGGTATTCAGCAGGGAGACATTTATTCCCTGATGAACATAAATTTAACCCAATGGCTATATGGTCAATCTGGCATAGCTCTAATTCTCCTATTCATTTCTTGAATAGAGTCTTTTAAAAAGTGCCCATATTCTGGGAGTAAAAATCAGAGCTTAAGTTTAATTTTTTCTTTAATTATTTTTTTTTTAAAGATAAACCAGTAACTTTTATGGCCTTGCTCTGTGATTCCATGAAATGGGATTGATTTCATAGCAGCAGTGGACCTGCTCTGTCAGTTCAATAAAAGTAATGTGGACAATTTCAGTCTATTACTTTTAAATTAACTCAGCCCATATGACTCTTCCTAATATGCTGCCACCTTGTGAAAAACAGGGTTGCGTTTTATTGATTCATGTGATAGATGAGAATATTAAGTGTTCCCTGGCAAACAGCACCCCAAACAACACGAGGCTCTCAGGCATGCCAGGACTGGGGAACTAATTATGCTGAGACAGAAGAGGTTATTTTACTCATATGCTGTAAAATGGAAAAAATATTAAAAGTAACTTTATATCTTTAAAAAAATCCCACACCACCTCTCGTCCATCCCCTCACAGCCTGGCTGGTACATTTTGTCTTGCCATATTTTTAGATGGTTTCTCAAAATGCAGATTTGAAGAAGGTTATCAGGGAGTGAGTAAGAAAGAAACCAAATCAAGGAAAACTTCAGGCCAGTGAAAACACAAGGAAATGAAAAGAGGGCCTTGTACCATAACACACCTGATACTGCAGTGTGTCTAGGAGCCCTGTTTCCCACAAAATTAGAGGGATGAATGGGTATTGCCCCTTCAGAGATCCAAACTTTCCAGAAAGGTTGCTTATTAAATTATCACTTGGTGAAAAATGAAGTCTGGAAAAGCTGGTGTGATGATCCTTTGAGGACATTTTAGAATAATTGTAACAATAATGCATTAAAATGTCGCTAGGGGAAATGATTAATTGGAATTGCCTTCATTTTTCTCCTTCATTTGCTTGCATTCCTGTCCTTAGTTCCTTATATAAAAAATAAAAATAGTAACATACAGTGCTAGTACTATATATGAAGTCTTTTATTACTGCAAAGTGACATATGTGAAGCCTTGCTACTGACATTCATGGACTTGTGTACCTCCTACTGCAATTGCTTTATTAATGTTTTGGCTTTCAACATAAAAGCTAAAACACTGAAAACCACTGAAAAATTCTGACTACAGCAGTGGTATTTATCATTCTTTAACAAAAAGCGTGGTAGGTTCTTTGCTGGCTGTTGGTTTGCTCTTTCCAAAGCAGAGAACCTAATTCTGAGTTATTTTTCTCTCAACTCTTGTCCTCATTTAACAAGGACTAACTCAAGCAGGAATGCTGTACGAAACAGAGATCAGTGGTAGAGGTGACTTTTGTTCTGGAGGCTCCAAAACACAAGAAAAGTGGGAGTAAATGACAGACAGATGTAACAGAAGCAAGAGAAATTGGGAGCAGAAAGTTTATTTTCGTGAACTCTTGGCTGTGCTCGGTGGTTTACTCCTCCAGATGATGAGCTCTAAAATAGGCTGCTGGGCCAGCATCCGAAACCTGACCTTGTGTGGGTGCATCTTCCCTCTGTGCCTTTTCCTGTATAAAATCTATGTGGCATTCAGGATTGAAAACTCATCCCAGTATTTAAAAAAACTATGTGGGCTTTTTATTTCATCAGAAGAATTCAAGGAGAGGGAAAAAGCAACATTACAAATAAGTAAAATAAGTAATGTGCTTGTTGCTTTAGGCATGTTTCTGCTCATTTTAGTTTGTTGTCATTCAGTTTGATTCACTGAACTGATTCAATTTTAATGGTTCACTTATGCATGCAACTACCTGGAAAAAAAAGATAAAAAAATGCCCCTAAAGCAAATCTTACTGAGATTTTGGTCAAAAAAAGATCATAAATAAGCAGAAGTAAGAGCAAAAGCTAAAACAATATTGCACACATCAAGTAAAAAGAAAGTACAATATGTGAAGTGAAGAGTAGAAAGTAAACATGAGCTACAAAATAGAAGTTAAAAAATAGTACCTAAGGTAAAAAATCAAATTCAATATGTTTTACAATTACACAGGAGAATGAGTTTTTTTCAACCTTTAGATTCTTTCTTTATTCAGTTAATTTAAAGACAACAAGGCTGGAAGGGTATCTCTTCCAAGGCACCAGCAGTTTCTTAGAGCCCTTGCTGAACGCTGGAAAATTTAGCAAGAAGGAAAATTGCATATACTAAGAATATAACATGATGAATATGTTGTGTCACATACATACCATCTGTGAGTTATTCTGATAGACAGAACAGCTTGTCTGCCAAATCCTAAAGCGTGGCTTTGATTATTGCATACGTTGTAAAATAATAATCTTGGGGACTTTGGGTGAATTAAAGTATGACCTTGAGCTTGTACTTTAAAGGTCATGCCATGGAGGTCTGGAAGGGTAACTCTCTACTGCTGTAATTAGATCTTTCGGTAATGAGTGTTATAGAACAGAAGTTTTCACAAATGAGGCTGCCAGTAGTTACCAAGGAGAGGAGAAAAACATCAGGACATAACTCCTAGGGAACACGGATGGTGGGATGTTTTTTTCCTGCAATGGTTGTAAAACAAGATGTGTTGTATGCAGCTCTTGATACTGGGGGAGAGTAGTGCAGAGGGGAGTTCTGAACTTGCCAGGGTTGCAGCCACTCAAGGGGAGGGTGTCCTGTGCACAGTAATTTGTTAATCACCTGCACGTCTGCATTTGTGGTGGTCACAGTGTTCCCCTACTTCTTGGCCCCATTGCAAGCAAGCGCTTACACTGTGTGAGGATGATCAGCATCTCACAGATTTGGTCCTTGCTATTCTGGTTTTTAGTGCTGTTGAAAGTTAATTTCATATGCTATCATTTACTTAAAGTTGTTAAATGTTAGCCTGAGTTTAAAAAAACCTCATTTTTGTGCAATAACATGATTCAGCTGCGATGGCTGCTGCAGTAAATGTCTTATAAAAGAGGTCCCTTCCTGAGCTATAGTGCCCATAAATATTAGCTTTATTTTTATAAGTAGTTGCTTTTTCAGCAGCAGAGTAGCTGTAACCATAAAAATGCTTAATAAGAAATGCTTTCTCAGTCGCTGTTTATATGTTTAAACATTTTAAAAAAACATTTTGTAATTCCTGAATAGCCCTTAACATTAAATGTAAGTTCTAAGCAATTGTTTTTCTGTGGTTTGGGGATTTTCTGCAAAATTACTTTGAGCATAAGGCTTTCTTTTTATTTTCTTTCTTTTTTTTCTTCCTCTTTTGAAACTGTTGAGCTGCTCTGAGCGTTAAAGATTTAGACTTGGAGAATGAAGAAACTTAAAAGAGGCTTCATGCACATCCTCTCTCAGCAAGCTGTTTTAACACAGATGTCACCACGCGGAATCGAGGTGGTTTCAAAACATTTACTTGCTGTTCCTAATTGGTACCTGTTCTGAGTCACCCTGACTCGCTGCTGTGGTTTGAAAATCACATTTTTCTGTCTTTCCCCCTTTCCCATGTTGCATGAAAATAATAGAGAAAACCAATTAATTCAAGATGCTGATTACATGGAGCTACATGTGAAAGGTTCAGGTGTTTCGGGTGCCTTTCCCTCCAGCAAGAGAAAGCAACAGAAATCCTGGCATGTCAAATCCCTGTTTCCTTTCTTAGTCCTTCTATGGGTGGAAAATCTCAGCACCTTTCTGATGCTCTTTGATAGGTATAAAAAGCTGCAAGCATTGCTCGTGCCTGTCTGGAAGCAGAGCAGAATCCTGTTAAATGATTTGTGACTCATTTAGTAGCACTTCTCCGTATTTAAGGTTTAAGAGCTACCCAAGCCAGGAGAAACCTTTTAAGCATAGCAGACTTCAGAGCGAGTAGAGGCAGCCTTAGTAAACTCTGCCATTTGAATCCAGTCCCAGGGTGTCTTGTGCTTTGCTGAAAAAAGGAAATGCTCTGACTGAATCCTCTGGAAAACTGTATCCTAGCCTGTTCTGTAAGTGTGATCCGTCGTAAGCTTTTGCAGAGAGAGGAGAAAATCTGTTTTTTAAAATTTTCATTCTGTGGGTCAGAATTGCTTATTTTGGAGTCTGCATTGAAAGGGAATAAAAATGGTCATCAACTAGGAACTTATCACTTGATAACCAGAAGGCATAGTGAAACTGCAAAACTCATTTCCATTGTCTGTTTGATTTGATCCTATAAAAATCGTGACAATGAACACAAGTAAGCATAACATATTCTTTCATTATGCTTCTATATTTATTTTGTATAATAGGCAGAAAAATAAGTGTGTCACTGGCAGTTGCTGTTTTTAAGAATATTATTGTTGATTGAAAGATATATGTACTTTTTAAAAGTTATATATAGATAGTATATTTTCACTTTGGAGCGTTTTGTTTTACATATTCATGTTTTAAATCGACATTATTTTCATCAAAGGTTGTGATCTTTTCTGAATAATACCTTTGGAAAAAAACTTCACTTTTTAGAATTTCTTTCAGGCCCCCGAGGAAAGTTGGTAGCTGTGCTGAACAAGAGATGTGATCAGAACAAAATAATTTGTGATGTGCTATTAGGTTTCATTTGCAGAACACCCAAAAGATCTGCACATAGAAGCTACAGTTTCTCATGTTTTCCACGGTGAATTTTATAGGATCACATCAAATAGCCTAAATGAGTTTTGTGGTTTCCCTGCTTCCATGTTCTCCCCCTGGGTTTTGTGCAAGGTGCAGTAAATGCCACAAATTCAGCAGACAGTTTGTGATCAGATATATCTTCTGTTACAAGGGGGCCCACCTTGAGTGCCTTTGCCAGCAATAGATCTTGGCATCAAATCCTTAGAGGAAAAGTTGTTCCTGAAGGTGTTCCTGGACAGGAGACCAGCTCTTAAAATGAATAAGTAGTGAGTGCAGATACAAGAACATTCGGGTCATATACCATAGTCCAGTATGAAATATGCCACAGCTCTATTTCCAAATGTCTTTTAGATGCTGCCTTGGGCACAGTATGGTGTCAGTGAAAATAGTGGAAAAGGTTTGGTGTATTGCAGTTGGAACATCATGGAAAATGTGAATTTCCACAGATCCAGTTAAAGTTAGATCCAGTTACAGCGGACACCAGTTCTGTTGAAGACCTGTGTTAGGAGAAAATGTTCTAGTCCAGAATCAAAAATCTTTCCAAAACTATGTCTTAAAATATGCACTCAACTCTGGAATAGCAGATGCTCTCCACTCCAGATGCAGTGTATTGGAAAAAGTCTGCATTTTTTTAGTTGCTGCTAAAATGATGTGTGTTGCATTTCAGATTGGAGACACTTCAGGAAGAAGTTCCCCAGATGGGAGGATGTGAATTATTTATGCAATGTTTATCTCAGGGTTTACTTCCCATCACAACCAATTAAGGCTATTTCATTTCATTAAAACTAACATTTTCACATTGGGGAAATCATTTATCTAAGGAAAGTGTGATAGTATCCACTTCTTAAAAGCTTGGAAGCTTCCATCAATCATATAGTCTCAAATTCATTTAAAAATGTACAAGATGGGAAAGTAAAGATATTTTCCTGTGTTAGGCCTTGCCAAATTGAATTATAATTAATTGAAATTTAAGAAATTAAGATATTCATGCTTTTCTTCCTACTTAGTAGGAAACAGTGGGATTCAGAAGTGGTTCACTGTCATCTCAGTCTTGCCATCCCTGGACAAGCCTCAGCCCATTTTAATCTGTATACACAGAGCAGAGAAGGAGCCTTTGCTCCCACACGATTGTCTCAAGACTTTTTTTGCATGAGCAAAGACTGAGATCAAGCCTCACATAAACAGAATGTATTATGCAATAAAATTGTCTGCTTGGTCTGTAACTCCACATTTAAAGTGGCCGTGTTTGTGTGGCAGTGAGGAATCTACTGTAGTTCCTGTCTTTTTTCCTCTCCTGCTGCCAGTGTCCATACGAGACTTGGGCAAAGTGCACCATTAGGTATCTGTGATAGCCAAGGCATTAAGCTGAAAGGTTGACTTATTATTAATTTTAGAACTGTTTTCCAGTTGAGGTACTGCCAGGTCTCACCGAGGTTTCAGCAGATTAGATTAGATGGACTCGTGTATAGACCTGCTCTAAATGAATAGCATCAGTCTTGGGGAAGGGAGAAAGAGAGCCCATTACTGTCACTTGACAACTTCATTTCAGTCTTTGCCCCCAATAATTATAACTCCCAGAAAAGCCAAATTGTGGAATCTGAGGAGTTAAGGTCTAGTCAAACAAATCGCTGCCTGTCACTGCTTTTTTAAAAGCCTGGACTGACAAGGAGCCCAATCTGTGAAATATACTAGGGAAATACAGGCAAGAAAAACCAAAATAACAGGTATAGAGCTTTATCTTGGTCTGTGATGGGTTTAAAATTACAGAAAACGCTGTATCTCACTTTCCTGGTGGCTCTTTGTGAGGTCTGGATCAACAGTATTGCAGTAAGAATGTTAAAATATCGATTTGTTCTTGTGGAGGGTGGGATTCCTGCATTATCTCCATCCTCTCTGGGGACAGACCTTAACAGAGGCCTTTGGAAGTCAGTCAAGACTAGTTTGCAAACAGATAAAATTTCTTAAGAGTTTTGTAAGTAGACTGTAGTGGTCTGACAATCAGTTATTGCAATTTCATGCATTTTAGGGGAAATAAACATTGTTTTTCACAGCATCCTGCTGAAAATGAATCTATTGTTTCCCTAAGCTTGTGGGCGTATGTGTGCATTTATTTATGCAGAAACCCTGAATCTTTTAAAATCATATGCATATAACTATGTGTTGGTGAGATAGGACATGCATGTGATAAAGAGGATCTAACAATGGGTGAAATTTCTTTACATCACGGATTTAGTAAAATGCCTGACATATTACTGTGGAAGAAGGTTCATCCTTATTTATGCCTTGCTGCTGTTAACATGGAAAAGAGCAAAACAATAGTGATTACAAACTCAGACTTGTATGTGACTCTAATTCGTTTGTGATGTGGAAGGAAGGAGGAGGAAATCTCACCTAAGTCGGCTCCAGTAGTTTATATTATGTTATACATTAGGTCTTTAAACCACCCTCTCCCCAGAAATGTTTGCATGTCATGTCTAGATAGGCCAGAGAAAATCCAAGTTTTTGGAATCTTACCTTTTTTTGAGGTTCTTTGAGCTCAAAATACTGTACAGGAGTCCTGTGGTTTGCTGGCTTCTATGACTGTAGCATCTTTTGAACCAGGCTTCAGGTTTGTTGGGTTTGATCCTGTACAAACACCAAACAAGCAACTGCTCCAGGTCTGAGTAGTTTACATATGGGTGGCTTCAAAGTGAGCCTCCAGCAGGGAGCACTCACTCTCACTGACCTTTGATTTTATTCTCAGCATCCCCCTTCTAAGATTTTTCCCTGTCTAGAACAGGGCTGTTTTAACTTATCTGTATGTGGGTGAAAAAGGAGTATCTAAGTGATACAGTTAAGACAATGTAAGTAAACTTATGGATTGGACTGTGTTGCTCTGCTTGTAATTTATTGCGTTCATCTGGCACTTGTCAGGTTGCACTGGACAAATGCTTTACGTTCTGAAAAGATAATCTAATAGGGGCAGAACTTGGTATATGTATCCATGAATGCTATTGCATTTGTCTAGAAGAATAAATTTGATATCACATAGTATAATTAGCATGATTTTTTTGGTGCAGAGGCTGTTGAACATCTACCAACTTTTGCAAATCTACAGATGGGGGTGTGACTACCTGAGGAAAGACCTGTAGAAACAAAAATCCCAGGTCTGAACCTTCAGGGGGGCCCTGAGGACATGGACTTCCTTCCTATCCTCGCTCATTGAAACATCATTAACTGAGTTGTAAGATAATGTTCAAAGGAGACTTTATCTGTACAAACTCACCAGAGCTTCATTCCAGCAGGTCTCAGCACAGTGACTCGAGACACCTGTTCCATGTAAAGCTCTGAAAATTATCTTATGCATTTATTAAATCTCTGTTAATTTGAGGATGAGAAGACACAGGAAGTTGCTGCTTCTGTTTCTCTTGGTGACTTAGTGATCCTCAGAAACTGAAGCAAGGTATAATACAGGTTTGGAGAGAGACCTCTCACAACTCAAGGTGAAGGCCACATTCAGGTCCAGGACATGTGATTACAGCATGTGGGGACAGTGTGCTCTGGGGTGGCCCCATCCCTCCGGTTCTCTTCCTGTAGTGGGCACAGAAGTATTCATGATTGAACCTCACACACAGGCTGTTTTTATCCAAGTTTTTGGACCTTCCTTCTTTTCCACAGCAGGGTTTAGCTATGCAGCTTTATTTAGTATTCAGCTGGGCTTCAATTGCCAGTGAGATACTAATGGAAATTTATCGCATGTTGAACCTGAAGTGACATATATATATATGTTAAAATGCTGTGGGTTATTGCACACCTAAAAATACTTCGCTGTCCTTACTTTTTGAGCTTTTTTTATGTAAAGTCCTCAATCATTGCTTAGGATCTGGCACTTCCTTATTAATCTTTCTCTTTTTTTTTAATGGTAAGTTTTTCTAATGAGGAGGAAAGTACAATGGAAATTTTTGGTCACCAAGTTATCAAATCCTTCATCTTGTTTTCAGTCGTCATTCAAAGTGGAATTAGGAACAGGAGCATTTCATGACGCACTGTTAAATGATGATGAAACTACTTGATACTCAGAGTCAGAATCAGTGGCTACAAATTGGCTTTTTGCAGTAATTTTAACTTCTGCATTCTCCGTATGAGGAGATGGCCTTTACTGTTGATGGCTGCTTTTGAAATGAAGCCAAGATGTGCTCTAGCATGAAGGTAAACACAGTCTGACATGGTTTGCTGTGGAGAGCTTATCATCTCTAAAGGCTTCTGAACGCCACTGAGAGGTAAAAGGATGTCAGGATGAGGAGACAAGTATTTTTATGCCTTTTGCTTCCATCTTTTTACTCTTGACTATAAAAAGGCAACCTTTTTCTGTGGGGCAACATGGTGAATCTTTCTTTTCACAGACCTCTGGTGACCAGAGAATGCAAATTTCTTTCCCCAGGCTCTTTTATTAGGGGCAAGTAATATGCAAGCAGGCAGAGTTTTAGGAAAAACATCTTTAGGGAGCATGGATTAAGTCCAGCATTTTATATGAACAAGAGGTCTGCATTTTCCTGATATTCTAGAGCTTTGTGTGTTACATAAAAGCAGGTTCATCTGAAAACTCTCTCCATAGTCATGCCTTGATTCACTGAAGTTTGGATTGAATACTCTTTCTGTTCTCTCTACTTTTCTGCTCAGCAGTTCTTCCCTGGAATGACAGAGGGATGTTCTGGGGGGACAGAACAATTATTCCTTGCCAGTTAATCTGTAAGGATTTTGGCATTCTCAGGAGTTCCCACTCAGCTATCCCATGCATTTATTCTTCCTCTGGTACGTCTTGCTAAGACAACTTTCCTTGTGAACCCAAGTGCTAATTTTGCTTGTAAGGAATCTTTGCTGATGTCTAGAAGAACAAATTTGCATAGCCTGCTTTATTAGAGGGAGCAGGAGGGGCTACCTCCTCATTTTCTAAGGAGTTCTCTTTGAAGTCCAGCTAACAGGTGAGAAAAAATATCCTATTCCTCATCCACATGAGGACTGTAATGGAGTGTAAGGTATTTATCACCATCTTTGTTACGTTTCTGAGAGATTTAATAGTCCCCAGAATTGTTCATTTCTTAAGAGCTACGTGCTATTAAACTGAGGCATTATTTAGCAATTGGTGCTGTCTCAAGAGGATAATTACTCAGAAGTATCTATTTGAAAATTCATCTACTGCTAGTTGTATAAATGTCTACAGTGCCTGAAGTATTTAAATACTGAGAGGCTTTATGATTAGAGTTACCATATTACAATATTTAACAGAATGGTGGATTTCTATTAATATTGTGTGTGCTTAGATTCAAATGCTGGTATTTTCTCAGTGACTCATGGGAAACCCACACCTACTGGTGGCAATCCCACTGAGCAAAAGAAAGTAGGTACATTTTGTGACTTGTTACATCCCCAGGTGGAAGAATCAAGTGCTCACAAGTCAAAAAAGCCCCAGCTTACCACTGCTGAGTTTGGAGGGAGCGTGGCAGCAGCTGAAGTGGCTGCTGCCCATGGCGGGTGTGATGATGAAGTGCTTTGTGAAGGGAGAGTCTTCAATATTTGATCCATACTTGTGAAATTAATTGGATCTGTCTTTAACTTTGCCACTTAACTGTAAAGGCACTTGCATGTGTGTCTTTGAGTCTTCAAGAACCCGAGTGAGCAGTCAGGTTTTGATCAAATTGGTCAATGCATTCTAAAATTATTACAAGGGACTGACATGTCATGTGTAGACACGCACGCAAAGCAGGATCATATAAATCTCATTTTCTAGTTTAACTAGGTTAAAAAGAAGACTCTGAGTTTGCACACAGAGTAATGAACATTAAATTAGTTATTGCCACTCAAGGAAATGTTCCTGGAGTCCTTACAGAGAGCTGTCTGAACATGTGAGCTCAGTGCTCAGCAGTAGCAAAAAGGCAAATAGGAACATTAGAAATTACTAGGAAATGAGTGCAATCAACAGGAAAAATCTTTACTTTGTGGTACAGGTGACTTGAGCGGTTCTAATTGCCCATCCTCAAAAAAGCTGAGTATGTTGGAAAAAATAGAGGACCTTCAGTGACAAGAAAAAAAAGTAAATAGTTGTTGTGACATCTCAGCTTGGAAAAGGTGACTCTGGGCACATGATTACACAGTACCATGAAATCTCAAAGAAGCTAAATAAATATTACTTGTTAAGCTTCACAATATAAGTGAGGTTGTGATCCCAGAAGCACAGAAGGTGCACATTCAGGAACACTCCTCCTGCAGTGTTTCATAGTGCGGGAATTGTGGAACACCCTGTGAAATTATTTTCTAACGGTCAGCAATAAAAACAGGTTGGAACGAGGATTTAACAGAGTTCTGGACAGACCAGTCAAAGGATGGTCCTTGTGCAGCTTCCAGCTCAGAAAGGATGCTGAGGCTTGCTGGAAGCTGCAGGGGTGCAGTGAAGGGGACAGTTGCTGTTTGTCCATGTAAACACGTACTGTCTTGATTTACTGTCCATTAGTGCCTGGTACTTGAGACAGGATGCAGAGCCTGATGCACCTGTAGGCTGAACTAAGTGTTTTTATGAGGGCTCTCCAAGGTTATATATTAATGCAGCCTGGAGTGTCAGACAACATCCACGGCCATGCTGCTCTGGACAAGGTCTGTGCGGGGTGTTGTAAAGAAATTCTACAGAAGGAGGGAAGATTGAAATAATCTCAAACCCATCAAGATACCTTCTGAAATGTGTGCTTAAATGAGACGTGAATGGAGTTGGAAATTAGCAGAAAAAAATGGTGTTTTGTGAATGACTGGTGGGTGTAATTGATGGATACGCTGGTGCCACCGTTAGCCCTTGGCTGGGAGGCTGCACAAAGGAAGCTCTGGAGAGTGAAAGGGCCAGATGATTGATTTATTGATGAAGGGAAGGAGACAAACTGCAGTGCTCGCAATGCCACCATCTCCTGACATCTCAGGACCCTGTAATACCAACACACCAACCACTGGGTGTTCTGGGAAGCCCGTCATGATCCTGAATGTGTTTTGAACTGATCAGAGCAGCAATGTGGGCAGCTACCAGAGCTGCCACTGACTTCTGCTAAATCTTGAGCAGCCCTTTGGTGTGAGAGGTACGCTGTGTCTTCTTTGTTTGTCCTTTTCTTCCCCCATCTCTGTTCTTTTCCTTCCTATCTCTTTCCTCTGTCTGTGAAATACAAGCCTGGCACAGTGAGCCCAGACACATTCTCTTTCACAACACTGCTGTGATCCTGTGCCTGGCAAGGCAGGGAAAAGCTGTGTCCTGTGCCACCTGACAGGAGTTACCAGGTGTTGGAGTGGCTGATAACAGCCCCTTTTACTGCCTGCTTTTCACAGTAATGAAGTTGCAAGTATCAGTCGCAGAAGCTGAGTTATCTGTCTGTGCACTTCTTCTCTTTTTGCCGTTACATGTTTTTATTCTGCAGAAATTAGGACTGGACTGCAGAACTGGCTGTAGCCCATCTCACCTGTTTTTCTGAAGGAGAATGTTTTTCACCACATTTAATACTATCCCTAGATTGTTCTTGCAAGGAAAACCCATTTGCTAACGGAGGTGGGGATAAGGCATATGGTGAAGCTAGGAGACTTGATTGTTTATATTTTAAATTCCTTATTTTTCTGTACTGTTCTCAACTTTTATCCTATATCTTTATTAAACAGTTGTAAAGATGTTTGAATCATTTTTGTTGCCACGGAACTGAGCAGCCTAGGTTTGTGCTCTCAACTAAAACCACATTTGACTTTTCAGCCTCACAGACAGGGTCATGTTAACACCTTAATCTATGACTTTTCATACTCTTTTTTATTAATGTGAGTGAACCAAGATGTTGGATGCTTTTTCCCCTGGAGTCACAGGCCCTGCTGCTGGAAGGCAGGATGAGGCTCTGGGTCACTGGTGAATACTATTATATGAACAGGGTAGTTCAACTCCCTCAAGATCAAGCAGATGACATTACAGCTGTTGGATTCAGGTCACATCACTGCCTTTTCTTGACAGCAAGGAGAGTGAGATGCATGCTTCTGTTAAGTGAAAATGGAGATTATTGAGTAAACACAGACTTTCTCATGTAGGGCTCTAATTACAAGCCTGCAATATTTCTGTCATAAATTGACCTGGAAGACTTCTCTTAGTGAAGCGTTAGCATTAGCTGCTGACAGCCTTTGGAGTGTGTGTGTTTGACAGGGGATCCTGTGGAAGGAAACCAGAATGCTGGATTAAAGAACAAAGCTAGCCAAGGTGGAGGAGGAAAGCTAAAAAAACCCCTGAAATTGGACATGAACCCTCTGCAGCAAGCACTGCTGCTCCTGAGGTGTTGACACAGGAGTCAGGAGGCAATGCCCGGACCTAATTTAAAAGAAGAAATACTGCGATAGGAGCGTGACCTTTGAAATATGCTGGGGTAGGATGTTTCGCAGGTTGAGTGAGGAAATAGGGGTTTTTTTTGAAACTGGACATTTGGGAATATCCACTGGCTGTGCACTCTTAGGTGGCTGGTTATGATCAAGGCTGGATGGTTAGAACACATTTGGACCATGTCTTGTTACTATATACTGTTAACTTTAAAATTCTCTTTGAGATTCCTTTCTGAGTTTAATCTCCTTTCAATATTTGAGAGCAGCATATGCTCACCTTTTTCTAAACCTTTACTACAATAATAGGAAAGTTTAAAATTTAAATCAAGGCTTTAACTTTAATTCTGTTCCTTGAGCCATGGTGTATTTTAAATAGATGGTGGTATATTTGAACAATCTGTTTGGCAATACCTTGCTGACCACGACTGAGATTTATGCAAGTAGTTTTATCTCAGATTTGTGATTCATAATATATCTTCTTATGAAAAGGTTAAATAAAAGAAATACAACTTTTACAGGACATAGACTATAAACAGACTCTTAAATGAATCCGTGATTTGTAGGTTAATATTTGAATTTTTAACTTCAGTGCCACACTTTTAATATATTTCAAGTTCCTCCATCCAAAGCTTACTTTATATTCCGAAGGCGTGCGATTGTTTGCTGTAATCTCAAGAGAAGATAAGCATGACATCTGGTTCACACCTGTGGTTTTAGGGATAAGAGCATAGCTGCTTTATGTATTATTCAGGGCGCTCTGTTGAAACTGCAAGGAATTTGACTCTTTGAGGCCCTTTGTCCCGAGGTTTTTATACTTGTTTAAAGTAAACATGAAATATAGAAGTCGTCTCTCAGTAGGTATTGAATAGACTATTTATTCCAACCTATGCCTGCCTCCAGGAGGAAAATTAGTTATGCAGGTTAATTATCAGATTTATGATAAAGACTTTACTTGTGCAACTCCCATATTTCAGAAGTTCCATTGAGGCGTTTCGTGCTGTGACAGAACAGCCAGGAGAGGCGAAAGTACCAGTAACACGTACCATGGTGTGGTTTCGTGTGGCAGGTGGTACCTCCCCACCCACCACAGCCCAGCCCTGGCTCTCCACGCTGTGTAATGGGGAGAGGCTGCACCATTTTTAGTGTTTCCAGTTTCCATTTGTGGTTGCTGTCACAATGCAAGTGTCTGGGGCTGGCGGTGACAGCAGTGGCTTGAGCAAGAATTAGATTGGTTGGGCCCCTCTGGAGCCAGAGACACCGAGAGACTGGAGAAAAGCTAGTGGCTGTCATACTGAGAACCAGAACTTCTCTGGTGTCCTTTACCCAGGTGAATTGTGCAAATGTGAGGTGCTGAGGCAGAAGAGGTGCTTTCGGGGAATACACAGGTGTGAGCCAGAGTGGAAATGTGACTCTTGGGCTTGAGAATCGTTTCTATTATTAAGATGCAGAGTCGAGGGAAACTGGTGCAGGGCCTGGCTGAGCAGGGACACAACTGGGCGTGCCTCCCCCGGGAGTGTGTACTGAAAGCTGTACTGAACCACAGCCTGTGAAATTTTGACTCAAATGCTGATCTGGTGGCACTGTTGTGTTAATCGGGACTCAGAATAGTTCTACAAGCTTTTCTTTCAATGTCAACGGGCCTGAGAGGTTGTTTTAATCATATTATATAAGGTGATGCCACAAGAGAACAGCAGAGTCAGATGCACCAGGGGACTCTCAACATGGCATCTGCAGAGAGGTATGAGTGTGGGAGGGGCTGAGAATCAGAGTTGGTTTTCTGTTTCATAGGCATGGAAGAATAACTATGACATTTAGCAAAGGACCATTACAAAATGTGTTTGCAGATGTGACAGTGGACAAGGTTTTAACTTTAAAAGACTACAGAATTTCTAGCACTTTTACCTTTCCGTCAGTTTTACTGCTTACCTCAATATTTTACTTCTTGCTGTGCTGTAGTTCTTTCTGATTTGTTAGTGTAAATACAGAATCATGTCCTAAACACACTGGTGCCATTAAGGTGGTGTATTTCTGTATGCATGTGTCTGTATAAAAGGTCACTAAGATGAGAAGTTTACAAATTTCTTAACACTTCACTTCAGATGTGTGCAGACTTCACTTTCTTCTCGTAAAACAGTTAGAGGCTAAGGGTAAAGAAACCTAGAAAATTAGAAACAGAATATGGAGGTATTACATATAAGGTTTTCCAAGAGACTGGGGAATTTGGGTAGGCAGCCCATGGTGGGGAAGGATTTCAATTTGAGGTATTTTCAGGAGATCCTGAGTTTTAGAAAGGATATAGTGTACTCAGTCCTTGCATATTAAACCCTTTTGAGAATTTTGAAGTAAAACACCAATATTAAGCAGCTGCATTAGAAAAATCCTTCTCGTGTTCAAACGGGATGGCTGTGGCAGAACTAGTGCTGTCCCTTCCTCCAGGAATCTGCAAATAGCTGCTGAGACCTCTGATGCTGAGTGCCCTGCTTGCTCTGCCTTTGGCATTATAGTGCAGCCTGAGATAGATGTGTATTCTGCAAAATATGGGAAAGCCCATATTATTTTTACCCTCCAAGTACACTCTTGTAATGGACTGGTTCTGCTGTAACTGTCCATATACTTCACAGTTCATAAATAAAAATAACTCTGGAAGTGTACAGCCTGAAAGATTTCACATCCCCTCAGAGATAGGAATGGCCTTTTGCCCAGCAAAACACTACTGAAAACGTACCCCATCTGCTGCATAACTTTGAATCCAGAGATGCAATGAAACTGTAAATACCTCAAAATTTGTTCTGAGGCATTTGGAAGTTCATGGAAGACCTTGCCTTCTCCCTTTAAAAAAAAAAAAAAAAAGAAAGAAAAAAAGAAAGAAAGAAAAAAACCCAACAACAAAAACAGTGGAAAAAACCACACACAGAACATTTTGAATTCCACAGTACAAAAAGAATAATTTGCACTAAGATATGAACTCTCAGAGGAATGAATACTTGTGTTAGTGCATCTTTAAAGTGAACAGGATATGAAATTGTATTAATCACACATGCAAGGCAAAGTGTGCTTTTGTAGGGTTTACTCTTCAAGTGCAACTCCTTTCTTTTCCCTGAAGAGCACTGGAATGTGTTTGGTAGGAAATCCAGTTCTCTCCATTCTAGCAGCACTTCTTGATGTTTGAAAATGTAAATGGATGCTTGAAAGATGAGCTGAAGTATGGACAGTTTGGGTATTCTGAAGTTTAAAACTCTTCAGTAGTGTAGTTCTCCTTGCAGAAAGGCCACGGGAAACAGATGAAGAAGACATCTGAAACAGCCACTTTTGGGTGGAGTTCAGAGCTATTCTGTTCATATAGTTAGTCCATCCGGCTTGTCTTAGTTGCTGTGTCATTTGGTGCTTAGCCACTTTCTAAATTGCCCGTTTCAGATTTTCAACCATGCCAGCAGCTAAGTATTGCCTCTAATTTTTCCATTTGGACAGCCTTAGAAAGCCAAGTTTGTCTCAGCATTGCGTGTTTCTGCTCTCTTACTTGGAATATGCCGCCATTAGACAAAGCCACTGGGGGTGAGACTCAGAACTACTCGATAAATAAACCACGAAGTCTCTGGCAGAGTCAGAGTCTGGTAGAGGAACTAAAGACCAGTGAAAGACCATCTGACCTCCCAGAGCCTGGGAAGGTGCCCTCGCGCGTGCGGAGCAGCGCCTTGCAGTAATTGTCTGCACTGAACTCCTGCGACATCAGCTCTCTCGTGGAACAGGTTGGATTGGAAGAGACCTCAAAGATCATCTAGTACCAAACCCCCTGCCATGGGCAGGGACACCTTCCACTAGATCAGGTTGCCCACAGTCCCATCCAACCTGGCCTTGAACACTTCAGGGATGAAGCACAAACAGCTTCTCGTGACATCTTCTTATGTCAGTTATGAGCTGGTTAGAAGTTGGTACTGGTATTAAGGAGGCAGCATACTGTCTCCATGAGGTACCTGTGTGACTATTCTTATTGCAATATCAAGCAAATGGACACAAAATTGTGGGTTTTTCCAACAGCACTCCAAATGGTACTTTATTTCCCATAATTTTCAACTGTGTGTCACTCTTTCCATTTATTTCTATTTTTTCATGTTTTTCTTCATGAAACGTCTAGTTAGGGAGGGATGGACAATGACCATTTAGTTTATATGAGGAAACAAGGCTCAGAAATGGGCAGTGATCAATGCAAGATAGCAGAAACTCTCTGGTAGTCTTTGCAGTCCAAGGACTAATAGGTTTCAACTTCTCAAGTCACCAAAAGACTTGATTTGGTACCTCTACCCAAAAATCAGAATACTGAACTATTTATCTCTCCTTTGTTTTGATCGGCTTCTTAATCTTTTCAGGAGGGAAAGAGCTTTGCGTTTTCAAGGTTTTTCTCACAGACCTGAAGGCAACAGCCATGGTGATTTTAAAATTGCAGTGAAGATTCTCCTGGAATCACATCATTCCAGTTCCTTGGACTTTAACTGAAATACCATATGTAAGAAACCCTCTTATAGAGAGGTACAAATGAGCAACACTGTGTGGTGCAATCCTTTATCCTTTTTTTATTTTTATCTCCTTCTCTCCTTGGATCTCTTCCATTCCTTGGACATGTGGTTCACATCCCTTTTACAAGCTAACTGAGCACCCTATTGTACACTTACCACCCACGTTTCCAGAAAAAGAGCCTCCTAAATTTGTGTGTCTAACAAGATGCTGTGATGTATCTGGATACACAGGTATAATTACCACAGGATGGAGATATTTTAAACATTCTTAGAAGATGAGAAGGAAAGGTTCAAAAAAGCCTCCTGCTCATTATGCTTCCGTTCTTGTTTACATCTTGGTATTAAAGTGTTAGTGTTATAATTTCCTGTGTTTGGAAGGAGGTCAAATGTGAAACAACACTTGTAACACGGAGGAGGATCAGAAAGAAGAGGCGCTGCATTGGGAGGTAATAACCACAGCTCCATAATTCAGGGGTCTTGTGTGTTGTGAAAGAGAAGACTTACTGCAGATTTTTTGTTGGTTTTGAATGATTTATAACATTTTACTTGTGGCGGAGTGTTGCAATCTATGTTGTCATGGAAATTCTATTGAATTTATGGTTCCATTTATCCAAAACGATTTTCCAGACTTCATTTCATGGTGAATCATATGGCTGTTACTTGGAGTACAAAGCAATTGCAAGAAAGTTTCATGTTAAGGAAAGCATAAACACTGACACCGTTATTTTCATATTACAGAAATACAAATGAATGCAACATGCAGCTTTTTAGCATCAAATCTGCCTTCATTGTGTAATGACTCACTGAGTACACATGAGATGAATTTTCTTGTTTGGGATGGGAGCAGGCCTAAGGGGTATTTATTTCTGGCAGAAGAAATCAGGGAAGTTTCTGGCTTACCAATGCCCTTTTCTCTTAACATTCAGGACTTAACACTCAAGATACTGAGTGATATGGCCACAATCCAACAATGTACTGAAGCCCAGGGCAATGCTGTGAGCACCATGTTTCCTCTCTGTTCCTACTGAGCTGTCACTGGACCACTCACAGGTTTAAATGCTGTTCAGACTTAGGGGCAGAACGTTCCACAACTGTCAACTTTCAGGTTGAATATGACTATGAAATTGCTTAGTCTCAATTTATACCATAGATACACCTACTGTGTTGTTTGCAGACAACAAAGCAAGAATTAAAGCTTACTATTAAAAAAGATGAAAGGGAAATTTACCATACTTCTAAGGGATCATCTAAATTGAGTTAAGTTCTGGTATTTCACTTGCATGATCTTTGCTCTTCCTGTTGTTTCAGCTCCTTTCATTTTTTTCAACCTAGCATTGTATTCATTATCAAGTTGCGATTACATTAGGGCAAAGTCCCTGTCTGACTCTTTGTTTTGCAATTCTACCCAGCACACTTTTAGGCACTGTAAAATACTAAGTTATGACATTCAGAATACATCTCTGTACCTGCCTAACTATAGTTAAAAATTCACTGATGAATAATAGACTAGGCAGGAAAAACATGCCATTATCTGCTCCTGTTCAACTTTATCTTTTCAAAAGAATGCAATATACTCTGTGTTATTACATCAGGCTCTAGTAGGAGAACTGGAAAACATCACGATTCGCTCTTCCCTCCGCCTTTTCTAAGCAGATTTTGAATATGTTATAAATGATAAGTTTCATGGGTTTTTTAAAGAGAATATAATGAGAAGTCAAACATCAGATTTTATTGCCCCAGTGTACATCTCACACTCCAGTAAACACACAGACTGCAGGACAGTTATTCTGAATTTTTAGTGCTGCAGTGAAGATTACATTATGTCTGTAGAAAATTTTTATTCCAGCCAAATGGATCATATCATCCAGTTCACTGGAAATCTATGCACATATTTAAAGCAGAAGTAAGTTACATACGAGCTTTCAATTAAGAAAAATCATGTATGATTCATAATCTTAGCACAGAATTTATTGTTGTGTGAGAGGATTTAAATCCAGTTGTAAAAGCGACTGAGAATAATTTATTCTCACAATGTAAGCAGCAAAGGCACTGATTAAGAATTAGTATATTCAGTGCTTAACTCCATCGTTTAAAGCAAACATTTCAAAATTTTTGGTTCACCACTCTGCAGGGATTTGCAGTCTACCTGCAATGCCTGGGTGTTCTGCTCTTCTGAAAATACTCTCAGTCTCTAAAGCAGTACATAATAAACCACATCGCTGTTGCCTCTGCGTCTTGCTGCCTGATTCATCAAAAAATTGGCTGGCCTATAAAACCTTTTATTTTTTTATGCTTTTTTACCATGCTTCAAATTGCATGGTAGTCCTTGGATTGCTGGAAGGAAACGAGCGGAAAGCTAATTCCGATGATCTTTTCCCTTGCACCAGAATTCCTGATACTATTGAATATTCTGTACTCCACATCTGTGACAGCACAATGAGCCTTTGTTCATTTTTTAATCTAAAGAGAAATCTGCTGTAGGAGGTTGCACAGGGTGATAGCAGCCCAATTTAAAAGTCTCAATTATTTATTTTTAAAATACTTGGCATCTGTCTATGGAAAATGTACTTGCTTGGTTTCCAGTCTCTTAGAATGGCTTTGAACTCACTCACATCTTCTGGGATCTATCAAACGCTCATTGTGGCTTTTCTCTCATAAGTGCTGAATGAGTTTGGCCATGATAGTCTGTATTGGATGTAAACTTTGTGTCTTTGTAGTGGGGTAATGAGAGCAAAGAGATGTCATGCATGGGAATGGTGATTTCTGTCTGGATGTGTGTCGTGCCAAGCAGAGGAGGAGCAACTGAGCAGAGAGATGGAGCCTTTTATTTGTGAGTTGGTGGCGGGGGGAAGCCATTCACTGGAAGCAGGCTCAGGTTTTGCAAGCCAGTGACATTTCATAATGAGGGTTTAGTCATTCAGAGGTAATTGTACTTAATAAAATCAGAACTGGTCTCTGGTGGGCAGTATTTCTCAGTAATACACACGCACATTTTGGACAGCCTGTCCTTACAACATCAGCGTGGTGGCAGCCCAGTTCGGCATTAAAATCTAAGCACAGAGCAGGGCCCGACATTTTGCCAAGTCTGGGATACACCAGATTTCTGCAGAGGTTGGAAGAACACAGTTGAAGAAAGGTGTTTCTGCAGAGAATAGATTTTCCTGGGGAGGAGGGGGTTGCCTGCCCCCAGGTCATAGTGGAGGGTAGGAGTTTGGAGGGAAAGACTCTCCAGGCTGGAGAATTACCCACGTGTATGTGATGTACTCACTTGTGTGTTGTGAGCTGGAAATAGGCCTGGAGTGCTTGGAAACTGTAATGGTTGGGCACTGGATTTTCCTGGACAGCAGACACTAGAAAACATGACATGTTTCCTTAGGATGACTGGCAATTATCTCCTGGGTTATGGCTTTCTCTCTAATCCTCTGTTTTAAGGCACTTGTAACAGTCTGAAGATTTGGCCCTCAGTAAGGTTTTTTCCAAGGCTTAATCTGTGCTGTACAGCAAATCTCTCTCAAGTTTGAAAACAATTCTTTTATAGTGTGAAGAGTGTCAAAGCATGAAGTTTTTCCATTAAAAGCAAACTCTTGCTCTCTCCCTGCCTTGGTAAAGCTCTGTAGCTGCAGTAGTTGATAGCATTTTAGGATGGAGAGTCTTCCTGCAAGAAAAGTGCCTTTGTGTCACTAGGGACAGTTTGTCTCAGCTTAGTTTTATCAAAATACGGAAAATTTCTAGTTGCTTGGACACTACATGGTTTTTATAATAGATCTTTACAAGGTACATGCTAGCACACTGCTGTGTTCCACATCCGAGATTAAGGAAGCCCATGTAAGCCTTTCCCAGCCTTGTTGGTTATAGTGGGGATGGATGTGAAAGTCTTATAAATCTAATATATTGTACCACAGAGGACAGGATGCTCGTGCCCTCTGGGACCTGTGCCACAGGGAAGGCTGTTTGGAGCACTGTCAGCATGGATGTGTGGAACAGAGTATTCTGACTGCAGACAGGTAGTGTCGCATTATAGAAACTATGAAGGGTATTTCAGGCTTTCCCATTACTGTGGGATTCTCACAGCCTCTAAATTTTTTGATTTTTTTTAATTTTGGGAAATAGAAGCTATTGTGAAATCACATGCAAAAATGTACAGAAATTATGGTTTGTGGTGCTGAAATCAGGCAGGGCCACAATTCAGGCTGGACGTGCAAGCCTGGATGATGCTCCATTCTGCATTTTGCAAATAGCAAATCATAATAGGATCCAAATTTTCTTTAGCTTAAAAGCCTCTTTGTTGCATTCTGTGCTACGGCTTTGTATGTCCCAGGCAGAGACAGCAGAAGTCATTTATATGCAAAGTGCACCATATATTGTATATACTAATTATATAATAAGGAGTAATAATGAAAATTTTCTAGCATGTTTAGGCCACTTAACTATGCAGTGAAATTAATTTTACAGTTAACTGTCTTATTCCCGCTTTGTACATAAAGAAAGTTATCCCACCCATAGAAAATATTAAATTAACTATCTGCTGATAAATGTATTCAATATTATGTATATTATGTATAAAGGAACAAAAATACATTTGATACATTTGCATTTTATTTTAAATTGGGGAAAACAGATGAGACTGTATTATGGAAGAGAACAATATGTGATCACATAATTAGAAAATTGTCATAATACTAATGCTCAGCAGTGTCCAGGTGTGGTTTAATGAGCAGCCTGAACTGTGAGGCTTTGAGAGTGAAACTTTACTGTCTTTTTTGCATTTGCTTTGCAGTGTATGCGTGTGTAAATTATATAATAGCAATTCCTCAGAGACTCTACTCCTAAAATGTTCCTTCTAGCTGTATGAACACATAAGGAAACTACTGTATGACAGATGACGATAATTTTTCATACAAGACAGTTCCCCTTGACGTGATGGATGCAGAGAGAGGAACCACACTCTCTGGAAAAACACCAGGGAGCAGTGGTAAAATGTTCCAATGTGTATGGTAATCAAGGCAGAGTGTGGTTCTTGATTAGTCTGTGAGATTGCACTGCTGAGACGAGGGATCTGAATAAAGCACTATTTTTTACCAAAGCCCTTTGCACTGCTATCCAAAAGTGTATTGTAAAAATTAATTTCCTTAAAATGCCGTGAGCAAAATTGATCCAAAATGATTTTGGCATATGCTGAATTCACTCAGTGATGCTTTTCTTCATAAACTCCTGTGAGGACTATATAGTGAAGTGTTTTATGTAAGGTGTACATAATTTTAGACTTTATTTTAAACAGGAGTAAAATGTAATTTATGTTTTCTCAGCTTTGATCTGTGCTGGCTAAACTGAAGTTTAAGCAACTCTACCTGAAACAAATTGGTTCTAATTTCTGCATCAATGAATGCCTGTACCTTGATCTGCATTTGTTCAAAGCATGAGTTGTCGGAATCTAGAGGTACCACCAACTTTGTGAGATATCACCAGCACCTCTGTGTGTGCTGTGAGAACTCTGGAAATAAGAAGGCCAAAACAGGGGAAGAAAATTGCTTTCAAATTTTATGAAGCTAGTGTGAGTGCAAATTTTTTCTTTTTTTTTTCTGTGGGCCATTTGGAGTGTGCTCTTACTTCATCCTCCTGCTGAAAAAAGTACCTCTACCTCTGAAGTCTCTGATCTTCATCTTGGCTTTCTCCCTGAATGATGATGTTTTATTATCTGTATGATACTAGCAAAGCACCTATCCATTACAGGCAATATATCCTGTCAGAAGCCTGGGAATCAGTAAATGTGAGTAGGAATATATCTGAGCAAGATAAAAGGGTATACTCTCATCTGGCATATACACAATATGGGGAAAATACTTGCATTTGTGGATACAGGAGGATTTGTCATACAACTCTATCTTGGAAAAACCCAAACTAGTGTTTGAGTCCAGCAGAGTATTTTCCTGCAGAAGGACTTGCAGGAGGGAATGATGGTCAGAGTGGCAGTGTGTTGGGATGCACGGACAGTCTCAGCTAGACCTTCTTCTCCCTTAAACTGTGGGCTGTGTGGGTGTCTCCTCTCACCTAGTGATGCTGTGAAAAGGTTGGGTAACAGGGGATGGGCAGCAGAGAAGAAGGAGTGAGTGCACAGGGCTCAGGCAAGGGGCCAGTGGCAGAGAATCCTGGTGGGTCCATTCCCATTTCATAGCCAGAAACAGATTTATTTTTTTACTTGCATCAGTGTGCACAAGGGAGCCTACACATCAGCCAGCCAGCACTGGTTTGGATCGTGGAATCCATGCGGGAGGTTCCCTGCATAGCCCCAGGAGCAACTGCTGCAAAATCCAGTTCTTGTGCTTGGCTGTCACCATCAGGCACGTGGTTTTCATTTGTATTGTGTAGGGCACACACATAACAAACATTACCAATACTGAATTTGTCCTGTGACTGTACACACCTGCACAGTGTAATGTTGAGAAGGGAGCATTGCTTTTTTTGGATGTAAGCCAGACCCTTTGTGGAGCAAGTCATGGCTGATGCAGATGGACTAACACTAGGGGTTTCTCTGGGAATGGAGGGGTTGAACAGCTACTGGAGAAGCAGCAGTGTTTGGATGGCTGGCAGAAGTGGGAGCTCAGCTACTGTGGGAAGTGGAACAAGAACCATGCAAGAAATTAAGAGCAGGACCACCCATGGGCCTCTGTAGGTTGCCCTTATTCATGGCAAGTGTGTATATAGGAGTGGGATTGGTCACTAGCAAGATTGTATGGAGGAAACTGTTTCTTGTTTCTCTATTTGTGTAACTCCAGCGTTTTCTAGTTTGGGGTAATCATTGTTCTCACCCTCTTTTACTTGGGGTTTGTCTAATTATTAATATTTATTATTCATCTGAAAATGACATCAAAATATCTGGGTTTGTCTCGTACTTCTTGCAGAGTACTAACGCTTTGGAAATAAAAGTCATGAAATTTAACTGAAGACAGGGAAAAGTCTGACCCCTAACTGGTAGACCTGAATATCAGAGGCTCATAAAAATGCATTGCTACGGAGACAGACTTTTATCTTACAAATTGCTTTAGGAGTAAAGGAATAACTCTAAACGTTGAAATCCTTTTCAAAATTCTCTATGGTTTCTGAGATAAATATGTTTAGCACATTTAACAGAGCAGGAGATGAGCCTGCAATGGGCAAAGAAATGAAGAGATGCTGGCAGAAAGCACAAAGTTTACCATCTAAACAGACTGACCATTCTGTTTATCCTTGGGTTTGGTATTAAAATGCATTGCATTGACTCTGTTCCCTGCTTACTGTCCCAGTAGAGCAGTCATGCTATTAATCAAGATGCTGGTTAAACAGCATTGTTCAGCAGAATTCCTTTTTCTCAGGTTCATAACACTGGCTTTACATACAATGTGTGTGCATTACCTCATTTGAAAACTGTATGAATCAACACTAATGTGATTTTTTTGTTGGTTTTAATTTTTACAGATGCAGATTTACTTCTACAATCCCGATGACTTTGACAGTTTTGGAACAGCAGTTCTAGAAAACAGGGTAGTAGGAGCCATGGCTGTGTTTTTTCAAGTAAGTTTAAACAAAGGCTATATCCATAAACCAAAGCGTTCACCGAGTACTATTTAATTCATTGAATTGTTTCAAGCTTAATGGATGCATCTGTTTTCTTGTTCCCACCTGTCTAAGTGAAAGATATTTCATATTGTCTATGTGTGATTTAAAATGTAAATAAGTATATTTAAAAACATAATGAAAAATTTTGCATGAATTGTTCTGATTTTATAGCTGCTCTACAGATGCAGATTGGAGAACACATTTATCACGGAACTTCCTTCACTGCTGAAGCACATTGCTGCAGTTCCTGGAATACTAACAAACCAACACCAACTGGTTCTGTTTAGGGAAAACTTAAAATTCAAACATAGCTGGAGAGAAAATTAATCAATAAGTTTCATCAATCTTATCTGTAGCAGCTTCTTCTAAATTGTCATAGTAACAAGTTCTTGAACAGACCAGGTTTCCAAATGAGTGAATTTATGCATCCACTTTTTTAAAATGCATCCTGAGAGTGGGGCTGCTGGGGGAGCTCATTTATGGTTCAAAACGCTCCAGAACTGTGGTGTGGGGCAGGGACTGCTGCTTGCCATGGCTGGCGTGTGAGCCATGTGACAATGCTGTTAGCAGGGTGAGCTTTTTGTCACGTTGCATCAGAAACAGGATTTTTACCTTTCTGACTCGAGGGTGAATTGAATGGAGAGAGGTGGAGCTACTCCATACCACCAGGCAGTCACAGGCAGAGAAACGGCTAATGAAGATTTGAAATATCTTAAGGTCTGGCTTTTCAAAAGAGAGAAAAGGAGAGAGGGAAGAGCAAGAGAAAATGCTGATTCTCTGTGAGGTTTCACACTAGTTTTTACTGAGGAAGAAAGTGATCTTGCTGTTATCTTTGTGAAGCCAGATAAAAAGGAATATGCAAGTACCCATATGTAAATACCTCCCTTTTTCTTATGATGTTAGAGTGACAAGCCTGACTCTGCTGCTCAAATTAAGTAAGGTTGTCTTTTTCCATGTCACTGATTTTGATCAAATGCTTTGATAAGGAGAAAAGGACAGATCCTTGTATTGCATAAATTGCTGTAACTCTGCTGACATCAGGCTAGTGGAAGGAGGCATGTTAAATTCATCACTGTTGGATTCTGAGCACTCCTGTGGCATTTCATGTTAGGGCAAAGTTGGTGGAGATGCGATAATTTGCAGTGGCATACCATGATGATTCCCCAGACTTCTTAATCTTGATGTGATATGGGAAGCTTTGGGCAAATTGAATTTGACCATATGAGACAGAAGTTTAGAAACAGAACAGCCAAAGGCTGGTTTGTACCACAGTGAAGAGCTGTGGGTTATGTGGGTGTGCTATGTCAGGAGCCTGCGTTGTGCCGTGGTGTGCAACACGTGTTGTGGCATCATCTGTCTGGAATTTAATTGCTAAATTACCCTGATGTGCCTCACATTGGCCATGTGAAGCACTGCCCCATGTCACACCATTGCCTAGTCTGTATGTGACATTTATTCCCTAAATCCTGGTTTTAGAGTATCTTAAAATTGTAGTGGGACTGTGTTTCGTATTCCCCACCTGCAAAGCCAGGTGCTGCACGTACTGCAAGTCCCACTTTGCACAATTCCAAGGGAGCCATTAACTCACTACAAATAACTTAAAATAATCTGTAATGCTGTTAAAAAAAAAATCTTTGATTGTAGGAGACCTCAGGCTCTTCAAGACCACAACTGAGTGTTGCGGTCCCTTCAGGGAAGCAGAAATCTATACTTCTCATCATTTCCAGCCCTGCAGGCCGCAGGACATGAGGCTGTAAAGTCTGGATGATGGTGCAGCTGGGCTCCTCTGCTCCAGGAGCCATGCAATCTGAAACCATTACTGATAAACAGTCTCTGATCTTTTCCAGAGAGTGGGGCTAAGGTAATTCTTTGGCAAAGTGACCCAGGGACAACCTGTTTTGCGGCAGAAAGGAAATGGGTTTCTTCTTTTGGTATTTTTTGGTTTTGGTTTTGGTTTTTTGCCTTTGGGTTGAAATGAGAAATCAATGCTGTGCAGTTAAACTTGTGAGTGTATCAGGTTTTCCTTCTGGATAGCTTTCCTCCAAGACAGAGAACAGTCAAGGAAGATTTGTAGAGCCCAGAGTCCCCAGTCTGGAAGGGCATGTGCTGAATTCTGGCCTGTGTAAGTTAACTCTAAGGACATCAAGATGACAACTACTGTTTTGGTCATCATGAGGGTTTTCCAGAGTTTGAGCCTGAGTTGTACGTAGGGTTATCAATGGGTGATGATAATCCTTTGTACATCTGTACTTTGTTTGCCTAAGGTGCTCTTTTAGCTCCCTCAGCTGTGTGTTGTGTGCTGGAGCTGGTGATCCACAACTTGGAAAAACCTTTTTATTCAGAAATACTTGGTGTTCCCTGAGCCTTGCTCCCCAGGGCTCCACATGGATAAGCATACCATGGCTAGTATTCCATGGAGCTAATTTAAAGCTGTCTTTTAAAACTAATTCTTAGTGACTTTTGAATGAAATGTCTCTAAGATGTCCATGGTCACATTTTGATTGGCAGTTTAGATTACTCAAGTACTAATTTTATAGCTTTCAGTTTTCCAGAGCTGTAGTCCCATCTCAAACTCATTTACCTAGAACTTAGTTGTAAAAAATTGTAGCACGAGAGGCCATACTGTTTTTTACAAATGCATTAAAAAACTGAATCATGCCTGCTTTCCTATGTAAATATTTTAACATCAATTATTGGATAGATTTGCCATTAAGTCAAGACTTGGATTTTTGCTAATGCAGTAATGCTGTGTTGGAATGAATGTGTACTGCACCAACTGAGTTTATAGTCTGGCAGGTGTTTTTTGTTTGACTGATGTTCACAAATGTTCCTTTGAAAATCAGATTCTCTGGTGAGTGAACATTATACTGAACTATATAATTATTGGTGAAACATTAAATAATTAAGAACCCTCTTTCTTCCTTTTTAAATAATTTAACTTGGACCATATAAAAATTTTCCTTATTGAATTCATTATTTCAGGGGCAATTTCCAGGTAAAGTACATTAGTTCTGAACAGGTATAACTGAAGCACTTGGAACTTTTTTGTAAATGCAAACTAAATCTGTGCTTCTCATTGCTTTCATTGTAAGCTGTGTTGATAAATTCTGTTTCTGTTTGTGTGCTGCAGGGCAGTTGACCTGATTAAAAAAAAAAATTAGTTGAACTTAGGAAACAATTCTTGCAAATACAAACTGCTATAACTGCTCATCTCTATATCTCATTGTGGATAGACTCTGAGAGGGTCTCACACAAAATAGCACTGTGGGGACTCTAGCAGGTATTCTCAATTTGCAAATGAGATGAGCTGGCCTGAAATCTCTAACTGGGCTCTGAAAGTGGATTTTTCTTTGTTGTTAAAGAGAACTCACTTGTTATTTTAACGAAAATCAAAGTTCTCTGGAGACAAATGAGAGAATGCCTGTGATTTCTCCTTGCCTTCTGACAGGTTTTTCAGGAGAACACATTGTGGCCGTTCCTTTCCGTACTGGGGTTATGTGGTGTCTCTCAAAGTGAAGCTAGTGCTAGTGGGAGATATTTAACTAGTCATGCCCATGACCCCCTGCCAACAGCATCTTTGTGGTTTGCAGTAAAGGCTTCTGGGTCTGCAGAAATGGTACCACCACAGTGACAGACCCAGCTGAGGGGCTCATTGCTTTGGGGGCATCTTAAATGTGCCAGTGGCTGCACACTGGGACCCACCATCTGCTGGAACACACGTGGCAGGTCCCGGCCCAGGCAGGCACCTCAGGCTTTATTTAAATGATCCTAACTTGAATAGTTGGTGCACGTGCTCGGTTTCAGCCCACGTAACATTCAGCTTGTGGTTAATGATGTTCTGGCTCCGGGCCTTGGTTAATTGTCAGGCTGAGCTGGTTTTGAAGCAAGCCAGGAGTGGAAGGCAAGGCCCAGATCTCTCATGGTTCCTGAGTCATCCATCCGTCTATATACATGTAATACATATTTATAAGTCACATTTAAAATGAGTAGTTACTTGGATTAAATGCATTCAGACATATTGCATGGCTCTGTTTTAACCATCTAACAATATAATTCATTGCACACTTCACTACTTGCTTTATTAAAGCCAAACTTAAATGTGTTCAAAACAAACATATTGCTTTTGCATTTGAAATATTCGTCTTTTAGTCCTGCAGTAGATTCATTATGACAGAGAATACTTCATTCCTTGATTGCTGCTGTGAAAAGACACAATACTGATTCCCTAAGCACTCATCAAATATTCGATAGCTCAGAAATTCAGGAGGAGGTGATGGAATTCTTTTTCCTACAGGGAGGGCATATAAATCTATTTTATATTTGCAAAGAAAACCATCAGTGATTAGTTACTGTGTCTCAGGTACTCAAACAAATCATCTCTAAAGAAGTTAAAGTAAAAATGAATTTTAAAATAACTTTTAGCAATGCTTTCATCATTAAAATTAGCTCCATAATGATGAGTGATGTTGATACCTCGATCACTCAAGAGCTTTAGCAGTGCAGAGCTAGATTTTTAAAGGTAATTAGGTACTTGGCAGCAAATGTGCAACTAGCAGTATTTTCAAAAGTATATGGGGTAAAAATCAAGGGGTTTACAGGTCTTTTACTGGGTTGCCATTCTTAATTTTCTTTTCCAATGCTGACACTTTTGTAAGGTTGTGGGGAAAATACTGTATAGCCCTTCTAACTTTTAGATCTATGTGTGTGTTGTTTGTGTGTAAATATCTTTATATTTAGTTCCAACTCATGTACGCAGAGATTTGTTCTTCAGTAAAATGAGTAATTGTGGCCTTGGTTTTTGTGAGATTTTTTGATAGTAGTTCTTGGTGTGCTTCTTCAAGGAGATCAGTAACTTTTCCCGGGGACCTAAATGAGCTGATCACAGAATAAATTGGTGGAACACCATCAAAGCTGTTGAATATTTGGCACAAATATGCTTTTTTTAATGTGTATTTCTCAAACAACAGAATTCAGCTTTTAATTTCTCTTAGAAACCTTTTTCTTCCCTCTTCTTCCCTTTCATTAACTGTTTCATGTGTCTACCATCGTAACCAAATAAATTCAGCGAATAAGTGCCTTAAATACGGTAGGTGTTGAGAAAACCATGTCAGTCAGGAGACGAGGATCCCATGTCCCCATCTCAATTCCTGGAAATTCCCTAATCCCATCTCTCCCTCGCTATAGTGCTTTTTGAAAGTCTGAGCAAAAGTAGCTTGATTTTGACAATGGGAATGGAGAAAGAGGTGTGCACTTCTCTTGGAACATTATACCCACCTACATGAAGTATAATCGGTGCTCCAGTGTTTAGGCAATATCTTAGAGGTGATTTGCAGTACTTAAAATAACATGTGGCATCATTAACATGCAGGGCATCATCTAGAGTCATTGAGAGACTTTTCATTTATTTTAATAGACTTCAGATAGATGTAAAGACCTTAAAATTAAATTACAGTATTAATTCTTTCAGTGGTTACATTAGAACCCATGGTGTTTTATTAATAGTTGCTTATGAATAATAAAACTGTTATTATTGATTAGCAGTGTTATTTATGTATTAGTACAGCTATATTTTTATTATCTTCATAACATGGAAGGCTGCTTATTCAATCCTATATACTATTAACTCTCCATGTAAGTGAAGACAAGCAAAGCAGTTTTAAATGTGTCCTTCCTCACTAAGTCCAGTTTTCTCGGCATTTTGAAATGTTGCAGTTGTTTAAAACCATTAGTTGTTACTAATAAAAGCAGTACGAGAGCCTTTAAGTGGTTGAAGAATAGTATAGAGGAATAAAGCACAGAGGTACAAAGTAGCTACCCTGACATATAAAGACACAGTCAGAGTAGGTAGATATGGCCAGTACAGCACTGAGAGTACATTTTTCTCACCTTGTACAATACCTGTAATGCTGTATAGTAACATATGAACCATCTCTGGAGCAGAAAACAGTTCTCCTAATTTTCCAGTGAATAAGTGGATATAAATTTTTCGAAAGTGATTTTACATTGTGGAGAACTTAAATACAAAATTTTGAGAGTTTCTAAAATTAGATTTTAATTGAGTTCAGTACGTGAATGGCATGGAACAGCCTCCAGAGGTGATTTGTTTAGCCAAAACGTGCAAGTTTAGGTACCTAACAACAAGCATTCATGCTGAGCAAAATACTTGCACTGAAACCATTTTGATTGGAGGTGGGTTTGTGTAGAAGATAAAAATTGATGGAAACTGTCTGTTTCTAAAAAATATATTCTACCCTTTCCATTAAAGAAAACAAAAATATTTTTTTAACTAAGCCCAAAAATCTGATTTTTATTTCAACTTATGTTGAAAGTTTCTTTGGGAAATAGGAATATTTTTGAATATTTTATGTAAAATAAGAAAGGAAAGGGAGAACAGATGGGGAATAGCTCTGTGAGTAAAATATATATCTATATATCTCCAGTTTCAATTTTGGTGCTTATTGAGTTTCAAGTGCTTAACAGTGAGACTTTAACTTTATTCTGATCCCTACCATTGCCCAAATTGGTCATGTTTAATAGTAAAATTGCTGTTTACGGCAGAGATTCTTTAAAAAAACTAAGGTTTCTTGTAATAAGGTGCTTCATCCTTTATTTCAGTACATAAATGAGTGGGCTGATTTTCAGGAGCACTTAACAAACAATCCCTGATGAAATCTTGAGTTTACTAGAGAAGCTTCAAAAGGTTTTTAGCTGTGGAGGGTGATGCAGTTGTGAGATGGGCAGAGCTGCATCCCTTTCTTGAAGATCATCACTTGTGTCAGAGCAGAGAAGCAGGTAAGGAAGGGCCAGACTGCAGGGGTGAGCCCTGGGACCTCACTGAGCAAAACCCATGAGCAATTTGGAGAGCACAGGGAAGGTGTCAGGGCTGTGAGCCCGGTGATGTTCATCACTCAGTGCTGCTGGGCTCAAGAAATGAGGGCTTTGCTAGTGAGCTGAATTGCACTGAAGAAACACTGGCCCTTTCACTGTGGGGTTTTTTTTACCAAATAATCCTCAGTTCTCCAAACTTTCTGTCCATTGACAGCAGCACTGATACACACTTTTGCTGCTGGGGTCACTGTGGAGAGCCTGGGCTCCTGGTAATGCCTCATGTCAAATCCCATGCAAACACAAGCCAAGTTTCTGTTGATGTGCAGGGTGCTGTGGGTTCGGGCCCCCGTTCACACGGCTGCACGCTTGTTGTGGCTTATCATGAGAAGGAACACGTGGCTAAATCTGTGAGTGCTAAGAGCAGAAGTGTTCACACAGCAGCCTGAACATCCTGAGCAAGCGTGCTTGGAGGAGCGAGGTACGAATGTGTGAGCGAAAGGTGGGCTGGATTCGGAGGCACAGGCTGACAGGGCGGCTGAAACAGATCGTTCCTGGAAGCAAACACATCGTTCCGCTTCTGCTTGCCTGTGTTCTGCCAAGAGGCATTTGCAGTCTCTAGATCATGATGGCTGCAACCTGCTGTGTTGAAACTTTTCTATCCACAGGCTGACTGTGCAGTGTAGAAGGATAATCTACCTTATGTGCACTTATCTTCTTCAGTGCCCAAGGAATCGTCTTCCTTTCCCTTCTTCAGCTCTATGAACTCATTCCTGATATTTTCCAATAAAGCAGAAAGCCTGATGTTGTCAGATGACCTCTAAAATGCAGTACTTTCAATTAAAGCCTTTTTGTTAGATTGAGTTTTAAAGGATATGAACTGTACAGACAGTGGTGCCATGCAGTTCTTTTTACAGTGCAGAGAGAAATACCAGAATGCACAGAGAGTCTTTGGCTTTTATTTTGTTTTTAATGTCAGACATAACTACAGAAAGGAACTTCCAAAGTGTCTGAAAAAAATCTAATTGAAGGTAAAAATTAGAATTAGATTTTTTTTTTTTTCCCAAATGCACTGGAAATGCTTTTTTAACTGCTCAGTCTGAGACCACAACTCAAGTTGTGCCATCGCCTCTCTGGTTTGGATGCAGCAGGAGGGAGGGCAGCTAACAATGGGGCTTGACAAGTGACTTCTGCTTTTTGTGATAAATCACAGTCCTTTGCTCAGATTTCTTTAGTGGAAACATCACAATTGTTGATGCTGGGAAAGAACTGCAAACTTTCTTGCTGTTGAGAGGACTTGGACTTCAAAGCTGTGCAATGCTACAAATTTGAAAAACACTCTCTGTATATTTTATGGGGTCTCTCCTCAATGTCTTGAGCTATCTGTTGTAACCATTAATGAGAGCTGGTTGTGTGCACTGCATGGGGAATAGATCTCTGTGCTCTTCTAGTTTAATGTGCATTTGAATGTCAGGATCACTATCTTTCAGTTTACAGCATTGTAAATGTTTTTGACCTGCAGTTTTTTCGCTTTCTCAATGATTCTTAATTGATTAATGTATTGCAATTAATCCCAAGTGGGATGCCATTATTAACTTGCTTCATTAAATTGCATACCAGTTTGTTAGCATTAATTCTTGTAATTGTCCCCTTACATTTCAGTGTTTTTATTTTAATAACTTGCCCTAGAAGCTTGATCAGCACACATTCATGTATTTTGCCTCTCTTTCCTTTCTCTCACCCTTGATGTTCAAAAGTGGAGTCAGTTTAGGAATATTTATAGTGTCTAATGTCAGCATCTTGAACACAGTAATTTACTTCTCTCTGATTTAAAAATACCCTGCCTTAAAAAAAAAAAACAAAAACAAAAACAACCCCCCCCTTTTGTAGCCATGCCATGAGATTTTTTAAATTTATAGAAAAATGTCATGTGGAGTTTTCATTACCAAACTCCTGAAAATGACACTTAGATGTCTAATATGTAAAAATTACAGTTGTCAGTCTGTAATGTCACCCCTTCTGTGGTTCAGGAAGATTGATACTCAGGAAATCTACTGATTATAACCATTACACTAGAAAACCAATTCGTTCCCTAACTACAGTAGTACTTTTTTCATTTTGCTTTCTGTTGTGCATTGTTGATGCATGACTTGGTGACTTGGTCAAGCATCCCACTGCAGACCTAGAGCTGAGTGCAGTGACAGCAGGGAAAAAGTGGAGGGACCCCCAGATCTCATGCAGGCTTCATTCCTCACCTGTTGTCTGCTCTAGGGAAGGGACAAGAACTCCTTGTGGAGTCTCTCTTGTGTCTCTGAGCATTGAGAAGCCCATCAAATGTGGCTTCCTTGCTGCAAGTAACTTTTCTCTGTGATAGCAAAGATTGCTTTGTCCCCATCCTTCTTACATGCTCCAAATATGGTGCATTTTGACTTGAGCTTTTTATTTAGAAGAAAGAGAGGAAGAGAGAAGTTGTAAATAAAGCACCTATTTCTTGCTGTCCAAGTCTTCAGAGAGTTTTCTAGAATTGATCTTAGTTACAGAATCAAAGGAGATGTAAAGCTGTGCGTTCATCTTCTTTCCTTTCTCCCAGACAAAGCAGCTGCCTCTGGTGAGTCTCTGTTTTCTCCCAGTTGTTAAACATCCAGCCTGGATTCCATGAAGGTAGTTTTTTATGTCTGTCCACCCACCTATTTTTAAAATTCATTTGATTTCTTTTTTCTTAAAAAAAAAAAAAAAAAGAACAGGCTCTGTAGTCATCCAGTACTCATACCCATTTGTCTCTCAGAGGCTTAATCAAATATATTACATGTGGCTCACATTCATGGGACATAGATGGAAAAATCTAGCATTTCAAACAGGAAACTCCAGTTCTCCAGTTCACGTGTTGCCCTGTTCTTCAGGATTTTGCTCAGAATTTGTGTACCCCTTAGAAAAATTACACCTTTTTTCACTCTCTGTATCTTCAATGAAACTGCACAGTCTTCATATGTCTCTGGTTACCAGTTAGTGTTATGGCACAGTTTGAGTGAAGGTGAGCACAGGATCTATTCATAAATGATTGCCTAGTTTCACTTTGTGCCATAAAAAAAAGATTGGTTGTAAAGTCTGAATATATAAAATAGATGGGTAAAATTGGGGCTTCCTTTCCCTTTAGATCTTCTGGCTGAGATGAAAAAGTTATTCTTGTTAAATATAAGCTGTTCTGCCTGAAGAATTATTACTGTAGTTCTCAGATATAACAGTGCCAGGTTTCTCCTGGTATTGGCAATAATAAACAATACAAGCTTCAGACAGAATTTCCTGGGTAGCATACCAAATGTTCTAGAAAACCTTCTCGGACAGTAGCTAATACATTTTTAATACAAATAAAACATAATTCTTTAGTCTTGTTTCAGTTTGATCCCTAAGGTAGAAAAAGTGTGCCGACTATGCATAATTGATGTGTTTGTTTGAAGTGTTTACCCGGATACTCCATTCACAAAGTCTCTTTCTGTTAATAGGCTGCTGTGAGATGTAAGAATCACTTACAGCTCAAATTGTACAAATAAATGGAACGTGTCATTTTTGTACAATCAGTGAGGTGGTTATGTAGTCATCCTAATTGTGTCTTTGTCTGCACTGCCCACACCATCCATCCTTAGTCAAGTCACAGAACAGATCCAGCTGAAATGTCAGTGTTTTTCCCAGATTGGATGTGATGAGAAAGCATGCAAGCATGCAAGGGAGGGAAGAGGAGTGTTTGGGAGCAGGGGGTGCTGCCCACCCCTTCCAGGGGTGTCATCAGCATGGATTGGTGTCAGGTTGGCATGTCCATGTAGGCACCACCCCAGTTATTACCAGTGATACATGTGTGGTTTCTTGTATAATTCCTAAACATTACCCATGATGCAGAGCAGGTGTGCAGGAAAATTTCCCTCAGTAATTTAATTATAATCTATCCTAAATTACTGTAAATCCAGTGTTACAGGTTACTGCCATCGGATTGAGTTGTTGCTGGTTTTTGTCGTCTGTAGTTTCTGTGCTGCAGGACAGTTGTGGCAGAGATTATTATTGAGGGTTTTCTGAGCCTGTGGTTTTCTTTCCAGAGGTCAAAGAAAGGCAATGAAAGTAAATCAGAGTCTAGTCTGGTCCCTTCTTGACGTCTTTGTACAGAGGCAGACATTTGTATGTATGGCTGATGGTTTAGCAGATAATGCTGATGGCACATCGCCCCCCAAAATAATTCTGCAGCCGAGATGGCGGCTTGCCCAGAGCAATCTTTATATCTGATGTTTTACCTCCTGTGAGTCTAAATCAGAAATCTTCAAGTTTGTGGTGTGGAAATGAGGGTGTGTAAACCTGGGAACACTTTTACAGCATAACTTTATAGTAGCTTTCAGATGTATCTTTCTCATCTGGGATTCACTGAGGAGCACACTAATTTGACTGAGGTGATGAGTCCGAAATGAGCTCAATGGTCCTGGTTTGAGTAATATTAAACCTCCCTTTGCTTTAAGTTCAGCTGTGCTTGTATCAGAGTTCCCAGAACAAAACCAGCATAGAAGCTGGAATGTGCTTTTTACACTCTCCTGGAGATAGACGAGAGTCAAGAATGCCAATCACCATTTTATCCTATGCTGAAAATCAGAATATGTGTTAAATAAAGATTGCTTAAATCTGTTCAGCACCTCTGAACAGTGAGTTTTGATGGAGCAGGATTTTTCCTATGAGCTTATGGTATTTGCAACTGTTTCACAGCTCTGAGAAGCCAAGGAAAAGCTGCCTGGCTGACACCATCAGAACAAGTGTTTAGCTGCTGATTGTAACAGTACCATTTCTGTGCATCAAAAATGCATTGTAATGTGGTCATTATCAAGAGCAAAGAGACTTTCTGAAAGAGGGTATTGGTTTTGCAACATCTCTACTGTATCAAATGAAGCCTAACTGGAGATTTTGCAAACTCGTCTTTATAAGTAAAGGAAAATGATATGCCACATTAGAAAGTAGCTCAGTTATTAGAAAGCTCAGTCTTGCTCCTGATAAAATGGATTTTTTCACCATAAAATTCATCTTTACTTGCTGCAAGAATATTGCTAAAAGAGATTAACTTTGGATCTCAGCATATTTTATAGTGTGTCTCATGTTATTTTAAGGTTGTAAATATATTAGCTGATCTATAAGCTTCACTTAAGTTACTGCTTTCTGGGTTTTTGAAGAAATAGGATCATGTTATGCGGGAATCAGGATGATTGAATTAAATCACCCCTTTTGATATTTATTTTCCCTTGGGATCATGCTTACCAGATCAATATTTAAAAAAAGCTATATGGGTAAGCGTTGATTAGAAAGCAAAGCTCCATAACCCTAACAGCTAAGCTAGCAATTTTTTTTGATGCATTTTATCCGTGGTTTGTATGGCATTATCCACATGCCTGTGTATTAGAAGCAGTCAACATAAAATTATTTTCTTACTCCTTCCTCCCCCCTGCCTACCTTGCCACCTGGCAAACCTTTTTTATCATATCTAGATCCTATAAAAATATCTAACATAATTTGAAATGCTCTTGTGTGAAACATGATTAGACTGCATCAATCACTTTTCAAAGATTTTTTTTCCCTGCATTTTGTATTCTAAACTGCTAAAATCACACTTTTTTATATCCTGCTGCATTTCATGGAAGGCATGAGCAGACAGATAGTTCCCCATCTTGGGTGAACCAGTCTTATTAAGTGCTCTCCCAAAGTGCATACTGGTCAAATTAAGCTTTAGGTTAACGCTTTGAAATGCTCTCCTCTTGCCAACTCATTACCAGTTATATGGCTAAGCAAACTGTTGCCTTCTGCTATTCCAGATATCTACAGAGATTTATTACATTTGAGCTAATAAGCTTACCTTCCCTAATAGCATGCACCCCACCCCGCCTTATGGCTTGACTTGTCTCTGCTTATAACTTGGGCAAAGAATTAAAGGCCAAAAGTAAAGCTGGCTTTTGAACCTGTCTGGGTAGAGCTGTTTGGGAGTCAGTGTTGTGGATGGGAACATCCATCATTTTGGAGTCTGAACTCACCCATTACCTAGACCAGCTCTGCACTACCCCTCAAGTTGATACCGATACCTCTCTGTGGACAGATAGTGGTGGTAGATGAGGGTGATGCCTGGGCAGGTGGCACTACCTTGGTGTGCTGCAGAGCCATCTGGGCACTAGAGAAGCTTTGGTCTGTGCATGCAGTACAGCTGGCTGCTACCACACCTGTCTTATGGAGTTGTTGAAAGATTGTATAAATTGGTGCTGAGCTGTGGAGATTATCTCTGTCAGCTGTTCTTGTGTCAGAAGCAATTTTTTTTAATGCTGCATTTGTGTCCTGAGTGCCCAGCCTATGCCTGCCTTTGAGGAAGTGCCCTCTTTCTTCCTTCGTTACTGCTTGCATTGCATCTGAGCCATATAATTAGTGTCTGCCCCTAAAGGGAAGAGATTTTTTTTATTCCTTCCTTGGGCAGTGGTACTTGCTGCCCTTAGCTCTGGAAAACCTCTTATCCTCAAAGCAGCCAGCAGTGCTCCTCATATGCATGTAACACTGGGCTGGAATTCAGGCTGTGTTTGGTCTCAGGCATTTCGGGAGGGATTGCCTGTGCAGCCTGGCAGTGAACATGTCCCTCTGTGCCAGCCCTCTGTGAATTGCCCTCACAGAGCACTGGCTTTTTAGCTCACTCCATACCAGCTCAGGCTGTTGGCAGGGAAAAACCAAGTGTGGGTTGTGGTGTCAGTCACAGGTGGTTATATGAAGGTGGTGATATCAAAAGACCATGCAACCTGCCAGGTCTTAAGAAGAGAGATACAAAACTTCAAAACTTTTCTAGAGGTGGGTACCAAAACTGGGGTCATGGCAAAACACGTGCCAGGAGCCTGGACGGTCCCGCTGACTGCCACAGAATTTGTGATCAGATCATAACCAGCGTGCATAATCTCTGGACACCCAGGAGTTAAAGTGCTGGGGTGGGAGAAGGAAGAAAAAAGAATAAGGAAACACCTCAAATTAATAGCCAGGTTCTCTGGTGAGCAGATTCAGAGAGGAGGAGAGGAGAGATGGAAGACTCTTCCTGAGAGTATTCCTGTGTACACCCACCTGCAGGAAGCATCTTCACTGTTCTGGGTCAGGCTAGACTTGTTCAAAGAGCACCTTTTGTTCTAACCGTGTTTTAAGTTTTGTTTTAAATCTTGTTCAGTTGTATTTTATTCTTTCTCTCATACCTTTCCCTGAGGTTTTGAGATTCCGTCAATTTTGAAGTTAGATCCTGTGTAGGAGGAGGGCTTCCTGACCAGAGACAGGGCTTGAAAACCCCCTCCATAGATGGGTCATGCTCCACAGGAGCACCGGAAAGCTGTAAGAAGCCCGTGGAGCAGAGGCATGAAGGCTAGAGTGTCCTGAGGAGTTCTGTGGCTTTAAGACTGTCACCTACTCATAGTGATTGAATAGCGTTCACTTTGCCACTGCTGAAATGTAGAACATCTTGAAACAAGCATACATGTCATGTTAGTTTTTGTGTTTCTTTGTATTTCGAGAGGAAGAAACTGCTGCCACAAACTGAATGTTTCCCAGGCTTTTAATGCACTTGTGTTCTAAGTGCTGTTTTTCTGCAAAAATTTCCACATTTCCTTTAAACTATATAGCTATGATAGTTGTTGAAGTGTTTTTGTAAGGAACTGAGTGAGTTGTTGGGTCATGCTAACCCAGTGAAAAATAAACATCTTGATGTGATCCTCACTGTTGTGTGTAGTGTTACACCAGGTGAAATAGGTGGGGGTGAGCTGTACTTTTGTTGCTCCAGGAACTTGAACAGTTTAGAAGCAGCTGAGAAAAAAATTGTAGGCCACATCCTGCCACTCTTAATTCAGTGGCTTAAAGGAGATTAAGATGGACGGCCTGTCCATCTTACCTGTTTCTTGGAGCTCTACTGCTGCAACTGCCCCACGGCTGGTACCCACCCTGGCTCAAAGATGGGGCTCCTGGTGCACCCACACTGGAAGCCCACTGGCTCTGAAATCCTTGGCAATCCTGCAGCTGCTATCCTTGGCACCCTCTCTGCTGGCATCCAGGTTTCCCCTGGACAAACCCACTCACCATCCTGGGTAGCCAGAGCTACTTCTTTCTCCTGTCTCCATGAAGACCATCCAGGGGGGTGGAAGGGCACAGGGACTTCCTTGGGAAAGCAGGAGGTATGGAGAGGATGAGGTTGGAGAGTTGTGCAAGGGTGCTCAAGGGGGTAAGTGGAACAGTTTGGGAAGGAAGGATGCTGTAATGTTGGAGGAGACAGAAACAGCTCACTGGGTGGGAAGAGAATGAGGAGGATGTGGCAGGTGGGTGATGGAAGAGGGAGGCAGGGGCTCCTGGTGCACCCACACTGGAAGCCCACTGGCTCTGAAATCCTTGGCAATCCTGCAGCTGCTATCCTTGGCACCCTCTCTGCTGGCATCCAGGTTTCCCCTGGACAAACCCACTCACCATCCTGGGTAGCCAGAGCTACTTCTTTCTCCTGTCTCCATGAAGACCATCCAGGGGGGTGGAAGGGCACAGGGACTTCCTTGGGAAAGCAGGAGGTATGGAGAGGATGAGGTTGGAGAGTTGTGCAAGGGTGCTCAAGGGGGTAAGTGGAACAGTTTGGGAAGGAAGGATGCTGTAATGTTGGAGGAGACAGAAACAGCTCACTGGGTGGGAAGAGAATGAGGAGGATGTGGCAGGTGGGTGATGGAAGAGGGAGGCAACTCGGCTCACACCAACCTCCTTAAAAATGAAGTAAAAGAAATGGCAAACAAACTGTGTTAGAATTTGATTTTTCGAAGCATGAGATTAAAAAAAAAAAATCTGCCCTACAACAATTTGTTTTCCCTGGATTTCTAATTTAATTGTGAACTGAGGTGTGGTTGTCATTAGGGAAGTGACTGTGTAACTTAATTGACATTTCTGCATCCTTTGTGTTTGTGACTCATAGATGCCGGCTTGAGTCATCTGTACTGCTGGGCTGGAGGGAGCCCAGGGCAGTGCTGGGAGAGAAAAAAATGAGGACTTTTCATGTAGAATGAATGAAAGATGTTGGGAAGCTGAGACAATTCCTTTTCTTCATTTTAAGGGAGTGATTGATGTGACCTCTCTCACCAAAATCCTTTGTGTTGGCTGGAAGAGAGGGAAAGGCTGGAAATCTCTGCTGCATCCCAGGCAAGCTTAGCTGGCACGTTTAAATTAAACCCCTGCAAAATGCTGGAGTTCCAGATGTCCATCTGAGCTGTTCCCTTCCACCCTTTGCATTTTGCCCAGCACATTTGCTTGTTTAGCCACCAGATTTCACTGTTTAAAAAAAAAAAAAAAAAAGAAGAGAAAAAAAAAAAGAATAGCTGAAGATATTTTTTTCTCAGTTGCACACTTCTGTACCAAATTCAAGCCAGGAGCAGATGAAAATGAGAGCTAACTTCCATTTGTGGTTTCACAGTTTTGAGTTTAGCCTCTCCAAATGTGTGAAGGTGTACATCAAGGAGTGGGTGTTGTAGGATGATCTGGCTGTAGTGCTCATTATATTTTTTTTCGTTTCCTCCCAACTTAGGTCAAAATGGTTATTTTTACCTAAAAAATCCAGTAAAGTGAGCAAATTTTGAAAAGTCTAAGAGAGACCCAACTCCTTTCCTCCCTCCACACCCCCCCCTTTTTTTTTTTTTTTTACTCAGATGGTGAGAACAGTTTATAACTGATGGCAGTTTTTATAAAATAGCCTCCATCCTGATAAAATGTTACCCCCTGATGTGTCATTTTTCCAGCTGAACTGCTGGTAGGATTGAAAGATCTTGCACACTGCTGCTTAAATAAGTAGACTACATGCTCTGTGAAGAAATCATATTATTTTCTCAAAGGAGAACAAGTAGGCTCAGTGCACTGAAATTGCTTTAAATAAACTTGCAGCTCCTCTAGCCCTTTTTTGCGCAGCTGCAGATGATAAAGTCTATCAATCAAGCTTTCCCAGCTTTGAGAAGCTACCACTGAAGCTGCCTCTCCTCTGTGTTGCAATTACATTTTTGTCTTTTACAGAGCTTTGTATCTGAGATATTCTATTGCTCCTAATCAGATTGTGCTTTTGGGCTGCACATATCTTTTGTTTTTCCTTAGATATATGCGTATTAAGATCTTTCAATAATTTGTTAATTGAATCTGCTATTCACTTGCAGTAAATTAGCTGCATTCGTGCAAGAATGCTTTGGGGAAATTAATTCTTAACTTACCAATGGAGAGAGTCAAAGTTTGGGCAAACAAGTGCCTTACAAAAAGAAAGGAAAATACATTGCTGGCTGTTTCTTACCATCCTGCTGGTTGCAAATCTTGTGGTGGTGAACGGAGGTAAGGCTGTGGAGGGGAAGCTACAGAGTCTTCCTCAGCCCGGTGATCTGATCAGTCGCTGCCAGCAGGTGTACGATGCACGATCAATGTTTCTGTCTGCTAACAAAGAAACTCAGTGTGCACGGACACAGAGTACTCTGAGCTGAGTTATTAAGCAGACTTAACTCTACCTCTGAGTTTCTCAGTCTTGGTTTTTTTGAGACAGTGTCCTGTATCAGCACATTGCACCAACACGCCAGTGCAGGTTCTGTTGTCTGTTCTTCTGTGGTGCCAGTGCCGTCCCTTTGCTCTTCTTGTGACACGGATATTTCAGCCAACCTTTAGTGTAAAAGAGGGTATTTATGCTGCTTGTGTTTTCAAGCATCTCTACTGGACATAATGAAAGGAGAAGTTGCTGATCAATAACCTAGTTTGTCCCATGCTTGTCCCGGGATGTCTGTAACTAACTCAGGTCCAGAAGCTGTGATGGAGGGGGTGAGTTAAAGGCTGAGAGGAGCGGTTGCAAGCAGCGGCATCGCACTCAACCAAAGATGAGGGACAGCCAGAACACCTGACCCCAAAGTCAGTTCAATAGCTTTTAAAACCATTTTGGACTTTAAAACAGTAAAGGAAAAAGTGCAGCTTCCTCTTTGGCACTGTTACTTAATATCTCAGTGTAGATACCCTCCAAAGCTGTAGTGAAATATGAAGTTAATACATCACTAGCAAGCTTTCAGTCAGAATGATGTATTATTCAAAGTGGAATTAGCTAGAAGGATCAATGCACACCCATTACTCTATTTAAAATAATCATTGGAAGACTCATTAACTTCTCCCCCCCCCCAAACAAGATAGTGAATGAGACATTTAGGAACACCCCTCCTCCAGCGTATGCACCTCTGTGACTTCGGTATATTTTCATTCATAGCAGGATTATTAACACCTGAAGGCCAAAACCCAGATTTAACTCAACAGAGTTTGCCTTCAAATCACTGAACCTGAAACCAGTTGCCGTAGGCAAAGGCAAAATCAGCTCTAATGCACATTTTCAAAAAACCAAAGGTCATGGTAGTATCTGTGTGAAATAGTGCGTGTGCCAGCATAAGGTTCAGTGTCACATTTTGCCTGGGTACCTGTTATTCTCTCTGATTTTACACACGAGCAGCAACTTGAAGTATTAAGGGGGCCGTTTCCATTTCTTGTTTTCCCTTACAAATATATTCTGCCAGATACTTACTTTGGGCAGTCCATTCATTACACAGCAAATGCCTTCTGCCTCCCAGCTCACCTCTGTCAGGCTGCAGGCTCTTGGCCAGATTTGTCCTTTTGCATCGACTCAAACGAGAGATGTGCAATTATAGCTTATATGGGGGAGATGGAAGAAAATATCATCTGTGGAGGAGCAGGAATATATCATTCTTGGATCATTTAGTGCTTGTGAAGGTGAAAAACTTAGAGCACCAAATCTAGATTATGATTATGTCAGGAGCTTTGTAGGCATTTTCTTGGCTGCACAGATATCTCAATGTGCTGTAGTGTCGACCAGTATCCCTTCTCACCCATCAGTTCTCCTGAAAAGGTCCAGATAAGTATTTCCTACTTTATTTCAAAGCAAAGCACATGTAAACTTTTCATATCTGTTCATCCACATTCCAGATCCGGCTGAAATATTTCACTTCCTTTTATTCAGTAATGTTTAAGAAATGAGATATTTATCCACAAGCAGATTTTACAATGTGGACTTCAAAAGGGAGAGAAGTGAGAGGTGAGACAATGGGCATAGTGCAGAGTAGAAGGGTGGGAACCACAAAGCCAGGATGTGTGTCCTTTCCCAGTGCTGCAGCCCAATGCGGGATAAAGGATTGTTGTTCAGAGGGGTTAGGAGCAGGGATATCTAACCCTGAAATTATTTGGACCCAAAGACATGAATTTGGAGAGTTTCACAAGCACTATCCCTAGTACTTTCCCTTTACTGAGAAAAAAAATGTTTCTTTTTATGGTAATTATCTTGGATTCTTTGAAATCCCATTACTGTGTTATTAAAATATATATTGTATGACACAAGGTTCACATTAATGGGATTCTTCTAATTTCTGTTCTAAGCCAGTGAAAATCAGGTCCTTTCCTGTAGAGGTTGAGGACTGGCATCTGTCCAACACCACTAAGCTGATAAAAGAATAAATTGTTTAACCATGTTGATTGTCCTGAAACACTACAGGACAATTTAATCTATGCAACATAGTTAATTTATAATAGTTTTCTTTTTATTCTTAGTTGTTTGTACAGAGTGTTTGGAGACCTGGGTATTTGGCTGGTGAGTCGCGTGTCTTTACCACAAGCTGTATGGCAGCTGAAGGTGCACGGCTGGGGGAATATTACCCCTGACTTTCACCATTGTAATTGAAAGTAGAGTTTGACACATTGGCATCTCTCTGTGTCAGCCACTGTCACTGGCTTCAGCTGCCACGGTTAAGTATGTAGTCATTCATCCTTGGCAGACACCGTCCTTTACAGCACGAGAGGATGGTCTCTGGATGTTAATGCCGCAGCACTCTGGGAGCAGCTGGCTATCTCGAATTCAAGGCATGCAGATTGTCTTGGCCATTTTACTTAGCAGATGGGTAAGGCTTGATAGATTGAAGATTTAGTTTCCAAGTCAAGGGCCAAATGTTGCAGTGGGAGAGAAAAGTAAATTATATCACTATTCGGAGGGGAAAGGCTCAGGTACTGTATCACAAAATTGTTGCCATTCATTTTCCTCTGCCTTGAACAAAATGCATGTCATTTCACCTTTCAATACAGCCGACTATGGCATTCTCCTTCACTTTGAGATGCTTTGCAATACTGTCTATGAGCCCATTTAATGAGCTTGAAAGCAGTTGCTGCAAATTTATGACAGTTTAATGTCTAAATGCCAGATTTTTTTTAAGGTGGAAATGAAAGAGAAATTTGTATTTCGTATCAACACAAATACGTGGGTTTTCTTCAGTTCTTTTTTCCCCACACCCTTTTTTTCCACCCAACATATCTAAACATATTTTTAAAAGGGAAGTGTATTCCTTACTCCTGAGCTGTTCAAGCAGTTAATATTCATCTACTTCTCACAAGGTGGCTGGTACCAGTGATCATTAGAGAGCCTTGTGGTGTTTTCCTGAGCCTTTCTTGTGTAGGCTGGTGGAAGGATAACCTGGTTTTCAGGGATGCTGCCTGGAGCAATGGGGAAGGGGAGGGGAGTCTGACCCTTTGGGCAGGGGTCTTGTAAGTAAAGTCTGGTGTTGCTGGGTGGCTTCTCCAACTGCTTCAGTGTGTATTTGGGGGTTCCCCTGTTTTTATTTGTTACTGTTTCTGAAATAAGCATTGCAAGCTCGGTATTTTTGCCAGAGACCTTTTTTTATTGCTTTATAGAACTGTTTCCAGCAGAAAGACAGGTCATGGATTAGTTACATGACTTTAGCATGTGGCTTAAATTATATAGCATATGATACAAATTTTAACACTTTACAACTCTGCTGAGTTTTGAGAAATCAGGGTCTTCAGGAGGTTCTGAGTTTGTCCTATAAAATAATCAGATGAACAGAGAGCTTTAGCTATTTAATATACAATGAGTGATAGAGAATGAGAACTGGTTGGGGCGTTTTAACTCTTTAGGACACACTGAGCTTAGTACTGCTGTAACACAGGGACTTTCCATAGAGCACTACCTTACCCAGTACAGTCTGTTTTCACATGCTGTGGCTTGATGCCCATACTGGTATGGACAGCCTGGCTGAGGTGCTGTGTGTCCTCCTTGCACTCCTTCTCTGCTTTTTCACTGGAACTGTCCTCTTTGGAGCATTAATAACGTTATCCTGAGAAGGTGCTGAGCTCCCTGGTCTGCCCTCGGGGCTAGAACTGTAAAAACAGCACTTTCAAGCAAGGGGACAACAGGTTGTGCTGCTAAGATGTGTTAACACTGTTGTCAATAGAATTCATGACTTGATCAACCTTGTTCACTGAGGAAGGAATCATTTCTCAGTCCCTGGATCAGATGGGGGAGCTGTAAGTAAGTCTAACCTGCAGAGTAATGATTTCCACCATGACTTCATGTGAAAAACATTTCTAGTTTATGACTGCAGAATGGAGTCACTTGTGCCTTGCCTTTTCCTGTATTGCAAATGTTCATTTTGTTCGTTGCATTAACATCAAGCCATTTGTTCTATTCACAATGACGTGTGCACCAGGTATCGAAGTCACCAAAGGGTGCAATAAACAAAGAGATTTTGCTTCTTCATGTCATGTTCATGCCATATTTACCCTATGGTGAGAGCTCTGTTAGCACAGGAAACTGCTTAGTGCTATCTCTGTGTTTGTTTTTCCGTTGTGCTTAGCGTGGTAGTTACCTGTTTATTTGTGCTGAGGAGGATTAACAGGCATTTTTCAATTGTGAATGATGCACACAAGCATTATTTAATCTGTTTTCTTCAGACCTATAGAGTGTTAGTCAGTCTTGAGCAAAAGCATCTTGTTTAGGAAACAACATTTGTAGTAGTGGTACTGTGGGTATTCTAGGGCAGTTTCAGGATGCTTTTCCATCTGTCTGTTAATACTCACCATGCAGCAAGCTCGTGGCCAGCAGCATCACAGGTTTGTGTTTGTGCCTGAAATTCCTGTGCTTGAGAAGTTGCCATTCGTGGTGTTTCTTCTGTGCTAGGGTCTTGAAGGAGGAGGGGAAAACGCATGACTCTTCTCTCACAGGAAAAGAAAAACTTTACCCAGCTTTGGCAGGTGTTTGTTGGGTGAAGCTAAAGTGCCAAGACCCAGCTGCAGCTGTATGATCTTTCTCTTACTCTGTAGCCAAGGCATCAGCAGAAACATGGCATGTAAAATCAATATGAAGAATTCATTGCTGTTTTGCTTTGGGATATATTCATAAGATAATAAAAATACACTGCTGTAACACATATTATATAACAAAGAAAGATAAAAGCAGTTTGCAGAAGGATATAAGCTCAAGCTTCATGACATGGAATCATAAAGCAGGTCAGAAGGACACTTCTTATTCTGGAGATTTTTGTCCTTTTTTTCCTTCAGCTATTTTTTACCCTTCCTTTCTTTTGAGTATCAACTGTTGTCAGAGACAGGATTCTTGTATGGGTGAATCTGTGATCTCTACCAGCATGGTAGCTGCAGGCCAGTTAAACCAGAGTCATACAGCAACGGGGATAGAACTTGACATTTTGGGTTTCAGAAACCTCCTTTTCTCTGTGAACACAACCAGAAAAAGGATACAGAGATGTGCGAAAAAAAGAGAGAGGAAATTCAAGGTGGGTTTTTTGGTTTGGTTTTTTTTTTTAAGAATTTGAAGAAGAAAAAGATATAAGAAAACTTTTATTCTGAAATCTGAACCCTTCCACAAAATGAGAAAACTTTTAGGTGCTTTTCTAATAGTCTTGCTAAGATCCTGAAACAGTTGTAGTGAAGTGTGAGGGAACCATGTCAGAGTATAGGGAAAAAAGAGGGAAAGCATCCGAAAGGAAAATAAAACTATATCCCATACAGGTCTGAACTAACATCTCTGCAAGTGATACTTGTTTGAACGTGATTTTTAAGGAAACATGAGATTCCACTCCTTATACCCTTGGAGAAAACATGATTACAGATGCATGGAGCGTTTGCTCTCCAGCCCCCAAAGAAATAACGTGCCTGTTGATTTCATGCTATTGAAGAACACAACATATTTGCAGAATGTGCTATCAAAAAGACTGTGTGCATCTATACAGTCGTACCACCTCAGCAGATTAAAGGGGCTCTGCCAGGACTGAGGTTAAGGATTGATCTGCTTTGACACAAAGTCCCAGAAGGAAGAGTTCTAACCTTTAGGATTCTTTCTGTCTATTTGCTTTCTTCAAACTGATTGCAGCTGTCACCAGAAATAAAACCAATGTAAACAAAATAAAACTCTTTACTGCTTATGGTTAGGCAGCAATAAATAAAACATTGTTTAAGTCCAGTGCAAGGTTTTCTTATGTTCCTGTACTTAATTGCTGGTAGCATTTTAATGATTTTTTTTTTAATTGGATTTTTTTTTTTTGGTGAAACCTGGATGAATGGAGAAGGTGCAGGAATGTGTCACGTAACAGGCTCTCTGTTTTTAGTGTTTGTTGTTGACTTGTCAGATGGCAGACAGAACTTACAAGTGAGTCTTCGGGTCCACTGTGCTGTGATTATTATTTATACAGGATCCAAAGTGCACGGAGCACCCCTTTGGGCATATAAAAGTTCATGCTTCAAGGAGCTTACAGCCTTCAGGGCTAATAGTATTATGTCCAGTGACATCTAAGCTGTATATATTTCAAAGCTGCTTTTTCTCCTTTCATAATTTTATTGCATTTCTTACCCTAGCTAATCGTTGCAAGTTCTGGAGTATTGTGATGGGGAAAGGATTTTCAATTTCCATTTGCAACACCAAACCATTTTGTCTTTAGAGAAGTGCACAAAAATGCATCCGGAACACAGCACAGTAGTTCAAAGGCCAAATAAAAAGAAAAAAGAAAGGTGGCTTGTTGTGGTTTATCTCAATGAAGTTGGCTAAGAAGATAATGAGGTTTCTAAGATTCCTAATTAGTCATGGGGAGGAAGGATGAGAAGGGATATGGTTGTGAAACTTGGGCAGTTGATTCCAGTTTTCTTGTCTGACCATTAAATTTGTGATATTTTTATTATAACACATTTTTTGGATGTCCTGTTGTCAATTATGTCCTCTTCCTAAGAGTAAGCTCCAAGCTGGTTCTGTGCTTCATGCAACAGTGTGTTCCCTGTTGGGCACAAGGTTCCTTCTCAGGGTTTTCTTCTTTTGTCTCTACTCCTTTCTGAATATATTGATACACAGACATAATGTGATTAAACTCTGCTATTCCTCACGACATTGAGGTCATCAGCAGGCAGTAAAATACAGAGGAGCTCTTTTGCATTTGATGTGTTGCCCATTGGGAGCAGTCCATCCGGAAACGATCAACACTGCTCAGGTTCTGAAGCTGACTGGTGGGGAAAAAAGAGAGAAATGTACCCCATGAATGAGATACATGCCAGTATTTATCTCCCAAAAGTAAATTGGCAAGTAACTTAAGTAATGGAACATGTTCCCAGAAATTGTGAGTTATTCCTTCGATACCTCTGAAGAGGCAAAAGGTTAAAAAAAAAAAAAAGCATTATTGGTTGTAAATTCCTTGGCTGTGTGCAAGTAAGGGACTGAAGTGATGGGTTTAATTTGGAAGTTGTGGAGCTCAACAGGGTTAATCCTTCCTGCTGCCTTCCCCTCCTCTCTCTGGTCTGGATCTCACCGTTGCAGAAGATGTGGGCTGGGTGATAGAAGGAATGCTGCAGGTTTTGGTCTGGCACTGCAGGCAATTACATTGTCAAAAACTGGTGATTTTTTCTATATCCTCTCACAAAGCTTTTTTCCCTTTCTTTTGTCCAAGTGACACTAAATTAAATAAACTTAAAAATATGAATAGTGATGAGATGCCAAAGCCCAGCTCCATTAGGGCTGAAAAGGGTCCAGCTTCACTGGCTGCAGTGGCAGCCCCAGATTTATGGCCATATCAGTAAGGAATGAACTGGTCCAAGATAACTTCTGTTTATCACAGCCATTTTCCTCTATGAAAGCAGAAGTAGATGGAGAAAAATCAGCTCTGTGTTTTTAGGCTTTGCAGGGCTGAAAATGTGGCTAATGTTTTACAGAATTCAAAGGACACTTTCTTTTGATTTAACCTTCCTCACTTTATTTTATTACACCATGTATCTTCGGCATTTGGTGAAGATCCATTGTAAATGTGAGAACTAAGCAGATAGTTAGATAACATCTTTTTTTTTCTCTTTAGAAGATTAAACTGAGACTGTTCTGCCTGATGCCAGAGTAGATGTAACCAATCCTGTATCCTTTGCATGTAGGTCAGTCAGAGGGACAATTCAGCACTGGATCCCATTATCCATGGGTTGAAGGGCGTCGTACATCATGGTAAGTAGCTGTTTAAACTTTCTTCTTGCTGGGAAGGGGAGAAGGGCATGAATATTGTCCTTACGGGATCAGGTCACCCCTGGAAGGACACAGTGAGCCTACACATTCCTCATTCACTGATGTTTAAGGGCATCACAGCCATTATTTGATTGGTAAAGATCAGAGTCATTTGTTACCTGAAAATGGTTTGGGGTTAATAGTAAACAATTTGTTTCTTTTCAGTCAGTGCTCTAGAATGCATAAGTTATCAATCAAAACCTGCTGCAATATATCATTCATATTAGTACTTCGAAGGCAGCGTGGATGCTTCACTCTGTTATTTATCTTCTGTTTGCTCTAAAAATACTCCTCTCTGAAGTTTCTATTTGTTTATAAATTATTTGTCTTTCAAATTTAGGGAGCTGATAATGAAACAGAAAATTAACTATCTATGAAAATTAATTAAACTTTGCAGCAGATGAACATCTTTCTAATGCTGACATAAATACGATCATTCAGCTGTTCTGATGCATATACCTATTATCCTTGAACTTATAGCAGGTACTGAAATAAATATTAATATATTTTATACTTTTATAACCAATTTTTTACTTAGGAATTTTCCTGAAGCCTTACCACAGGTAATGCATCATCAGCAATGACATCAAGATGCTCTGGTTCCCAAAGTACTCTTGTCAGGTTTTAATATAATGATTTGTAAAGTTTTAATAATCTCATTGTAATTCAAAAGGCATCTGCTGGAATGGTGCTTGGTACAATAATAAATCTCCATCCCATCTATAGTGCTGTGATAAAACATCTTTGCACCTTTTCCGAGGATTGTCTTTAGACATTAGCTAGTGCTGTAGAGCTTAACAGACAGTTTTTTTCTCTTGACTGCAAACCTAAAACTAGTTGACACTCTTGGATTAAAACAAATAGGATTTTGGATTAATTGTTCTACTTTCAGTATCATTTAACATTGCAACTGGGAAGGCCAATAAATCTGAACAAGTAAAAAATGGGTTAAATGATAACGTACCATAAAGTCCTTCATTTAGAGAATTTTCCTTAGGTTTTGCTGTTTATAAATTGCAGTGTTCTGCCGTGAAATAAAAACAACACACCTATCTGAAAAACTGGTGTTGTTTTCCACAAAAATAGGTGTTATTACCTCGCTCCCACTGGGTAACAAAACAGGCTCACAAAAGCGAAACAAGGACAAGTTGGGCTGCAAGGATTCTTCAGTGGCTAAATCATTTGACTCTGCAGCCAAGCTGCCATTTAACTGGACTAGGATCTCTTTTTAGTTTTTTTACCTGCTTTCTATTTCAGGTAAATAAACCTCTGCAAGTGTGACGGTGTTTTAACCATCTCATCGGGCTTTTCTGCTCCCTCTCTTGCTTCTCGCTCCGCAGCCAAAACAGCCACTTGTGGATAATCACAGCAGTGTCTCCTAAGAGGATTATCCCATTCCCAAAAATAATTGTTTGGGTAGGATGTGACTCGGTCCCGAGGCTGTGATTCCCTAACCACATAATGATCAGTCCATCTCGGTGCTGTCTACCCGCAGAAAATCTGAGTGGATGAAAGGCATTTATTTTTGTTTTGCGCACAATGCACAGAAGTCTGCTCGTGTTTCAAGTAAAGGAAATCGCTTGATATATTTCAATAGCTTGTTTCCTTTTCAAAACATTAAGGAAGAAAAAGAGGAAAATCATGCTTTCCTTCCTGTTTCAAAGGCCCTGATTAAAGGCCTTTTCTAAGGCTCTTTTGGTGGCTAGAGTAAAGGAATTTCCTCCTGCAAAGCAGTTGTTCAAAGAGATCGTTCTCTTTAACTTAAATATTGATGGAATGCTTCAGTGAAGAATTTTCATATCATATCCCTCTTTTAATGTTATTATATAGAATAATAGTCAAGATGTGAGTTTTTATTCCAGACGCTTGCATTTTTCTTGATGTGATTTACTTACATCTTACATGAGCACATTTTTATGAATTTATCTGAAAAACTTCTTCCTGCCTTCCATTTGGCTGCATTCAACTGGGACCCTAAGGCAACATGGACTTTTTGGCTGATATACAGTGGAAAACTCTTGTGGTTTTTTGATAGAGTGGTTGGATCAAGCAGGGATCCAACAAAAGGAAGCAAAATTAAAACCTTAAGTTTCTTTGCATTTTATAACATTTCCATGCCCATGTTAGTTTTAGGTGGTTGTCACAATACAGAGGCACTTGCCTATAATGTAAAAATCAAGAAGACATATGAATTGAAGTAACTACCTTGCTTTCAAATTAGACAATAGTCACATATCCTGTGGTGGCTGGAGAGATCACCAGCCTTCCAGCTTTAGTCCTCCCATGTGCCTCATCTCCACAAGATTTCCTCTCCCTCCAACTGGCAGAGCATCCTTCTTCAGTTGTGCTGAACAGTCACTCATTCCTCGCAATCACTGAGTGTTCAAAGAGGAAATCACACACCCACACAAACACTCATCATTGTCCTCATTTCTTCATTTATTATAAGGCCTGGTCCTACATGGGGACTCTGCTCTGTGTAAGGCTCCCACGCTGTCCCCATAAGGGTGACAGATCTGATGCCCTTCAGATAGATGTAGGGATGGTACTCACGAGTGTATGAGCTATGTTTGAATTTTTCTTGCATAGCTTTTCATCTTTTTTTCTGTGAAGTTCTTGTACTCTTACAGTGCCTTTCCAAGGGTAAGTGAACAATTCCGGAGTCAGAAGAACTTTCTGTAGAAGTGAAAGCAATTCTTACTTGAGATTTCGTCAAGGATTTGAATTACTCACTAATTTGATGGAACATAAATAATTGTGCCCTTCACAGTGTCAACAGCTTAGTAGTAATGATAGAGACACACACACATAAAAATCAATACAGGCTTAGTCGCTACTTAGTTCACTTTGTTTCCTCATCTCCAGGCATAATTTTGCAGAATCTTAATGCCACGTTAGGCTTAATTTTACGTGAGCAACCATAAAATGTTCCTTAGATGGAAGGAAAACCATGGTATACCAAACTACCTAACAGTGTCTGGATCAGTGATAATGCTTTGGGGTTTGCCCCGTGTCTTCCTGCTGAACAGTGTGTTCCCACATGGTCACCGGTCCCCAACTCCCGCATCCGCCCTCGGAGAGCATTGTAATGGCACAGGAACGCCGAGGAGGCTCTTGTAAGAGCTGTCAGATGCTTGTTGCTGATTTTAAAACTGCTCTCAGTTTTGTGCTCTGCCAAGGATTTGTCACACCTCCCGCCAGCCAGGTGCCCGCTATTCTCACTCCTGCTTTCCCTGCCTTGGAGCACGCGGCGAGTGCGTCTGCCACGGAGCCCGCCCGGGACTGACAACTGGGAGCAGGCAACCCTCTCTGGAGAAAGGGTGGGGTATGGGCAGGTGGGATATGAATTTTCTGATGCTGACTTGCCAGTGTCTTTCAGCTCTGATTGCTGGGGGTCTTTTTCAGCTCCTCTTCAAATGCTTTTCTTATCATGAAAGCTGGTGGGAAGGGTCTCCAGCAATGCTGGTGCTGGTAGAATGATTCATGTCGTTAGCTGACATTGGACCATTAGGTAATAAAGTCACTAGTGCCTGGCTGTGCTTATGCCACATGTGAGGCAGTCTTTGTGCTGCAAATCAGACTGTTCTGCCTCTGTTTTGCTACTGATGTGCTTGGCTGGGTGACCTGCCCTGAGCCCCTCACTGCTCCTTGTCCTTCCTTGTGAAGCTGAGGAGCATGGGGCAGGAAGGAGCTGCTCTTGTGCAAGGGCTGAGGAGGCTCATGAGGCCTCAAAAAGAATGACTGTGCCCTTGTGGGAATAGGGGACTGTGAAATACCAGGTTATGTGTATGGTTGATTTGCATTAAAATGGCTACTAAAGCTTTTGTCTGCCGAATGCTTCAGCAGGGTCTCAGAGGAGCACCTGGCAGGATGGAGCTATTGCACAGAAACATTGCTTTTCCCACCTTTGCTGCCTTTGATTTGACCTTTTTGGTACCATTTTGTATGTAAGCCTCTTAGAGAAGCCTTTTCCTTGTTCTTACCAGCTGCCTGCAAAGCATTAAAATGAGTCTTCTTCCTTGATGTCAGTCTTGGGGACAGCACCCAGTGCTGGAGGTTGTGTGCATTTGCCCTCTCCTAGCCTGGGCATGGGTGCTCTGCACAGGACCACAGTCCTGTTTTACTGTGCAGGCAAAGGGTGTCAGAGGGAACAGCAGCCCACACTACCCCAGGCCCCTGGAAAATCTTTCAGGGTGATGAAAACCATGTTTTGTCACTCTGTCCTGTTCTCTGTGGCTGACATCAAGAATCTACACAGATCAGCAGAAAATTATTAGCAGAGCACAAATAAATTACCACAGCAGAAAAGGCTCTATTAATGTCACAAAAATGGGGCTCTCATTCCCTTCCTTGTCAAAAGTGAGCACTGAAAATCAAAGTGCTGCCAGATCAAAAGCCCAGGTACAAAGTGAATTGATGGCATCTGTTGCTTGTTTGTGAACGTGAGGTGGGGTGAGGGGAGGAGAGGAACCTTTGTTTATTTAAAAGAGAACGTGGAAAAAAGTCTTCCCTTTTTTCTTCTGCTTTTATATTATTAAAAAGCCATAACTGAAACTCAGCATGGAGCAGAGTGTAGCCTTGGATCTCCCTCGAGGTGGGCAAGAAGTGTTCAGGCAAGTGACCACAAAAGTTTCAGTGCCTGCTGGGAACACCCTACCAAAATACAGCAGAAATAGAATTGCTCTAATAATGAAAAAGGATGGAGAATAAATATGTTCACATCTCTCCAGTTGTCCTAGGTGAAAAATAAGTGAATAACCTGTTAAAATAAACCAGCACTAAGAAAGAAGCAATCTAGACGGTGTTAGTTGTCCTGTGGATCTATCACACCAGAAAGCATAATAACAAGAAAACACCATTAGCACCATGACAGGTTTTTTCTTTTGTTTTTAACTTTAGCCATAACACCACCTGACAAGCTGTTTGCCTTCTGCACCAAAAATCCGGGGGTTGTAGAGAAGAAAGGTGAGGGAGAGGGGTGAGAGTGAGATGTGATACCGTGGGTTCTCATGTTTGAAAGTAAAACTTTGAAGAAAGCAGAACCCCAATTTGGAACAAGAAGGGCCATCAAAGGGAGAGCAGCGCGGTGAGTTAAACTGGGAAGGAAACATGGAGGAGCATTTCTTTTTCCTCAGGGATGATCTGGATATATTCTTTTGTTTTCTGATCTGTTCTTGTGTTCACAGTCAGACTAACTGTGTGAAAGGGACCAGGACACAATTGCTGTGGAGCAAAGGGGAGGAGGAGGGAAGTGGGAAATGAAGATGAGAGCAGAGGTGATAAGTTCACACCTTTATATAGGGCAGCTCTGTGCACAGCTGCAGGGGTCTGTATCATTTAAAGGAATACATGATGGAAGTGTTGGAAATCTCTGGTCCTTCAGCTGTCTGCTCTGGGGAAAGCAGTGCTGGTCATGGCTGAGTAAAGACCAGCGAGCTGACAGAGAATTAATATATTGCACAGAAAAACTAATTCAAACTAACAAAAAGAAGATTGCAATTGCTAAAAGTTAAGAATTAAGGTTGATGCTGAAGGTGAACAGAGCATCTGCAGGGAGTAGGAGCTGGGTGCTTTGCTGGTGGGTTTTGAGAACAGGTGCTGAGAAAGGAGAGGTGGAGAAGTCTGAGGATGTGTGGTTTTGCTCTGCTTCTGCTGGAGCAGACATGAACAGCCCACGGTCCTCTGGGCACTTCTGCTTCACTTTAACCTCTGCCAGGGTCCAGTTTTTTGCAGGGAATCCTCTTCTCTAAACTCCTTCTTATAGTTTCTTTTTCCTGCTATCACTGGTGCCCATTCTGTATTTCTTAGTTTCCGTGCCTCTCCAGCCTCATGTACTTCCACATGTACCTCTGCCTCAGGTTAGGTTTTGTGAAACCTGGGGAAGACTCATCCAAGTCTAGAATGGCAACACCTGCTCTGCATCACCACGGCTTAAGCATTAAAGGTTCTGAATTACATTTTACTTCTTTAAAGAGTTAAACCTTTAAAGTTTAAACCTTTTCTTCCTAAGCTGTTTTAAGTGAGGGAGTAAGAAAAATTAAGCCCGGAACCAACACCTGGCACAGAAATGCTTTTTTTTGTGAATAAGAGACTTGCTTTTTTAATTCTTTCCTCCTGTTTTTTTGTACCACTCACTGGTTGTCTCAGATTAAATTAGTCTGCAGGACTGTGTTATTATCTCATTCCCCTCCTCCCTGCCATGCTGTTCTTTCTGTGTCCTTACAGTTTCTTACATTGCTCAGCAGAGGCTCTGTTTTTTAAAAAACTAAATAAAAGTGAGAAAAATAATTGCACAATAAATGACAAGAATTACCCTGAGTACAGAGGACTGTCAGAAGCTGCTCTTCCTCTGAGATTCACACAGCAAGCACTCATCTGCTGATCTTTTCAGTTAAAGTAATATATAATATTTGTAATCTCATCTTTGAAATCTCCCCCATGAGTCTGGCCCTTGGCTGTGCTGTGCATCCTGCTTTATCTGGGGAGTTCTGGCTCAGCGGGTGTGCGACACGGTGTCCTTTTGACTATTTTTGTGTGTTTGCTTTTTAAATGTTTGAATGCAGAAGCTTTAGAATGTCTTGGCTCATTGTGAAAATGAAATTGGCAGTAACATTGTTTAACAAATTTGGGAGACTTTCAAAGCTCTTCATATTGGTATTGCAGATTTCAGTTATTCAAAGTGTAACTGGGTAACGTTTCCACCTATCAGGCACTGCACATACGTTAATTTTGGAAATAAGCTCATTTTAAGATATTGTTTTCAATGCAGCCAAGTTCCTGTTTTCTTACAGAAAAGCACGATGAAAGTCCCAAAGCATTCCATGAGATATAAATGGACTTGGCATATAGTTATTTTCTTGTGATGTCCAATCCAAGTTCCTGTTAGATTTAAAAGGGTTTTGATCACAGATAGTTGTGTGCTGTTTACCTGCATATCTCAAGAAGCCTCTTGCTCTACAGTGATTTGGTTAAAAATTCAGGTCTATCTTTATCCAGCAATTTACAGAATCTATTTCTAGCAAGTCAGTCCTTGAAGGCAAAATGTTCCACTGATGGCTCTTGCAGTATAATATTTGGTGGCATCAGCTTGTGAAAACTGCAGTAGTTGGTGAAGATCCACTACTGATATCTGGTTTAAGATCTGATATTTTTCCTCTGCTCAGAAAACTATTGTGCGCAATTTATTAGTTCATTCTAGTGGTGATGACTTGACAAGGAGTGTAAATAAGTCAGCCTTCTAAAGCATGCCTGCAATTGCTCTGCCTTTGGGGTGGGTTGTATAGAAAATGGCCCTTTGTCCCACGCAAACACCGGGGGGATTTCTCAGCCTGAACAAAGAATATACTGGGTGTGACTTTTCACACTGCTGTTGTGGGAGAAGGACCAAGAAGTAGATATGAATGTTGTATCAGAAGGTCAAATATGTTACCAACTGGCTCTGTTAATTGTTTTTTGTGAATGTAAGAGTTGAAATACAATATTGTCCTTTTATGCTGTGGAACACTCTAGTTTAAATGTCACATTCATTGTCTTAATGGTCAATGGCAAATCTGTGGTGTTTGCTATTTTTACCTTTGGGGATATTAGAGTGAACACATTTTCCCAAGCATTGGTGCTGTAAACAAAGCATTGCTGTTTGTTACCTGTGGATAGGATTGTCTGCATTAGTGGAGCATCTCAGTGGATGTTGTGGATGCTGCTCTTTGCTGCATCACTTGGGACTGGTGACAGCAGGTTCATTGTTCTTTCCCAGAGGAATGCTCCCTAGTTGGAGGGCCTGTCTTCAGGGTCTCTGTCTCTGGGGCTCTGCTTTTCTGGTTGGTTATATATCTGCTTGGGTGCTCAGGTGCTGAGATGGGAGTAGGACAAGGAGCAGCAGAAGAGACCACTTTGGTGCAGGGCTCTGGTTTGTGTGTGAGAATGAGTAGGTGGCTCATGGATTGGTTTTGCAGCATTGATTGCAGAGGTTCACAGGTATTTGCAGGTGAACACATGTTGACTTTGGTGTCTTTTATTGCTTTTGTCTGCTAGTTATTTCCTAGTACCTGTCTGCAAATGCTGTCTTGTCAATCATGGTTTCCAGCCTTGTCCACTTTCTCCCTCCTAGAAATTCCTCTCCCCGCTCAGTCTGTTCGCAGCCTTCTGGGCACAGTTTGTGCCCACCCCAAGCACTGTAAGTGGAAACTGGAGCTGGTCATAAAAGACAGTGAAGAAAGGTTTGTTATTAATTTCCAACCTTGTTCTTTCTCATTTAGTAGAAATTATATATATATGTACACACACATATGTGTGTGTGAATATGCATATGAAATACTTCTGTGATATCCAGTGAATGCTGTTGCTTAGCCTGGAAATTATTCTCCTTACAGTTTTACCAACAGCAATAAAAGATTTAAGGTTGAAATTTTTAGAGTGACATGACTTCAAAATCTCATTTTTGAAACTGTCTCAAGCTCTTAGGAACTTAACTTCATGACATTTATGGTTTCTATATGCTCTTGAAGGATATGGCAGGTAGACTTCTGAATTTCTAAGTCTCTTTAAGCTTTATGTGAAGATCTCTTTGTGACTCTGATTTCTAAAACTCTGCACCATGCATCTAGATGGCAGTGATATAAATGAATGATCTGTTTTCAAAAGTGTTAAGTTATTAAAGCATAATCAATTGATTATCATCTATTTTAGTAGTAATTTAATCCAATTATATGTATTTTTTTTATTTTAATCCTTGGAATTCATTAATGAAAACTTAGAGCATTGCTTGTAGCCATGAAAAATTAGATCGAGTACACCCTGCCCTACTTAAACTCTGTATTAGCAAAGCTACTTTTTCCTCAAGAAATACTCTTTTTCACAGTTGTTGATGACTTTTTAAATGCTTAGGAAAAAACCCTCCCTAATTGATAACGAAAAATTAATCGTAGTCGGATACTTCCAGTTTGCATTCAAATAAGGTATTTCTCTGTCTAAATAAGCTTCCCTTAGTTGATTATTCATATTGTAGTTCAAAATGTTTAAAAATGAAAGACAGAGTTGGATGAAATGTAGACTACTTAATACAGTGTGTATTTAATATAAAAGTTATGCATTATTCATTTTTGCAATTTGAATAACTTTGAATTTGGCATCCCTGTTCTTCATCTTTTCCTTTGATGAACAATTAATTATTAAAATATAATATTGTCAGCATATGGCACAAAAATCCTTGAAAATGTAAAATGAGCTTCCTTCTCCTGCCATCCTTTGACAAAGGGGTGCTCCATATTCGTGGCTTCTCACCGTGTTTATCCAGTGATTCCATCAGTCTAAATAAAAGATTACAAAAGTTTAAAATAGTTAAATTGCTAATTTTAACTGAAACATTTTTTTTCTTAAGCTCAAGAGGAGAGCACTTTTCAAAATGTGCCTCTGCCTCCCGTCTGTTTCATGTACAGTCATTTTCCGTTAATGCAAAGAGGATGTTCACATGTTCAGATGCTCTTTTGGATTCATCGTGGCCACTGTGTGCTCATCTCCCACACAGAGAGAGGCAGCTTCTGAAACAGAAAGCTGGTGTCGAGGTGTGCGTGCTGCACTTGGAAATCAAGTCCTGTGACTGAGTTTGTACTTCTTCTAACCAAGTTTTGCTGCATAAAAATGAGCCAATCAAATTAAATACGACCTTTTGCTGTGATTATGACTTCTTGATTAGAATCTCTTTGAACTTTGGCCAATCATATATATTTTAGTATTTATTATTTAAGCACTTTTTTTTCCCCCTAGAGGTATGTTATGATGAGGAAAAATTGTGGTTTATTATTTGTTTGTTTCCTTTTTGGAGATGCAGAAGTGGTTGAAATCTACTTGGATTAGGAGGAAAGGAGTTGTTAATGAAGAAATTGCAGTATTGCCTTGACTTTAATAGAATTACTCATATTTTGGAATGCTAAAGGCTATGAAAACATTGCACACCTGTTGATACTATGCAGAAAATAGAAGATAACTGAAGTGCATGTATCATTGGCACTTTGCAGGAGCAGTGGAGGAAAAAAATCCCTGATTATCAGACTGCTGCTCAGAGGTATAGGCAACTCCTGATTTGATCAAGACTTCTAAAGAACTGTGGGATGCTGGGGAAGTGAATTCTGCAGACTTCATCCTTTTTGGAAGATGTGTGTGTCAGTCACCAGCCTACCTGCTTCTCCACTTTGTTGGGGTGGGGAGGGGGGCTGGTGGGTTTGCTTAGCAGCTGTGATGAGACAGAAGAGTTCCCTTTACCCGAATGTGGGCTCCTGTTGGAGGCACACAGAATATCGAAAGTGAGGAATAGAGATGTAGAGCCTGGCATGTCAGCATGCCTGGAGGCAGTGAGCACCTTTGCACAGGCTGAGAGGGCGCTTCAGCCTGTGAGTCAACATAAATTGCAGAGGATAAATGCTCAGGGATGGCAGGGAAATTGTCTTGCCTGCAGCTGTTCCCTTCTTTTGTTTATTTATTTTTCTTCGCAGTGTTAAATATTACCAGCTTGTCATTGTTACTTGAAGGTAAATGCTTCCAGTGCTTAGGTCTGCATTTCAAGCTGTCCAGGGAGCTTCTCAGAGGAAAGGGTTTGTCCCTGAGACTGTTGGACTCTAGGAAGGAGTTTCTTGGATTTCAGAGAAGAGGCAGCAGTTTTACCTCTGAAACATATTCCTGGTGCTGTGGTGACTGTGTCTGGCAGCACCCTGGCAATGCCTGTGTGGCTGGGTGCAGGCAGTCCTGAGTGAGCACGGGGTGGATGTTGCTTTGAGCACCATGTTGAGCTTCAGGTGTGCCCTGCTGCCCTGTATCCCTGCTCTTCAGCTCATCCGCCTGGAAGCTCCCAGAGAAGTTTGGCTGAGCAGCGTGGCTCTGCCTCCTCCATCTCAGCAACCCACTGAGGGTTTGACCCTGCTCCTGCATCCTCCAGTGGCAGAGGTGGGATGGATACACTGCCTGATGCTCTTTGGTCGGGCAGCAGCAAGCAGGACCACTGGGGCCTGGCTGTGTCCCACTGGGGCCTGGTGAACCCTTGCTGCCATCAAACTGAAGAGCCACATACTGAGTGCTGAAACCATTGAATACAGTATTATGTCTGTGCTAGCATAAACCAGTGGGATAGCAAGTGCATTTCACACCTGCACACATTCAAAACAGGAGGGTGTGTGTTCGGTGTGGGACTGACTAGCATTTTGGCTGCTCTTTTAATAATCCACGCATCAGCTCTTACAGAGCCTTTCTGGTAGGGTGTTCCCATCTTTCACTACATGTATGATAAAATATGTTGTTGCCATTACACCTTGTTAGGCTGCCTAGCAGTGTGATGTCTGTTTTAAAGACACATAAAAAAAAAGTGTAATTCTGCTTGTCAATCTTCCCACAGAGAAGGAGACCTTTCTGGATCCCTTTGTGCTGAGGGAACTTCTGCCAACTTCGCTGGGGAGCTACTACCGCTACACAGGTTCCCTGACTACTCCTCCGTGCAGCGAGATCGTGGAGTGGATCGTTTTCCGGAAGCCTGTTCCCATTTCTTACCATCAGGTGTGTTTATTCTGTTAGTGAGGTCCATCTCTTGATTTGCCCTCCTTAAGACGGCATTTTCAAAACCCGCCGGTTTAATTTTGAGAACACAAATATTTCTGTTGACAAAAAAGGAAGTGTCGGTGATTTTTTTTTTTTATTCTCTTAAGCAATATTGTTTCTGAACATGAGCCATCAGTCTCGAGAAGACAGTACAACATGAAACCCAGTTTCCTTTCAGTGATTTATTTGGTATTGTTTTTGCTAAGATTAAATTAAGCTATGGTATAAATATTTACATGGAGTTCCTTTTTATTCTTTTTAATTGAAACTTTCTTTTCAAAGTAAAGTGAGCGATTTCAGTTCTGCTCAGATTTAGTAATTTGAACTAATTACGTTAGAAAAGACATCTTTCCATTAATTCTCCATGCTTAACTGTTTTTATAACACAGTAAAGCTGCCATTATGTGCTCTGAGAGCTGGTGCACAAATCTTTAAAATTAGCACATAGCAGCTTTTAATGCAAATAGACACAATGTCTGGAGTTTGAAGAATGCTCCCGATAAAGCAATGGCTAGATGGAGTCAAATGTTTACCAGTTCAGTGCATTTTGGCACTGTAAGACTGTTGTCTTTAGAAAGTCAACCTGCTGGAGTTAGTCTTGCCTTTTATTTATCTGGCATAAGCCACTGAAAACAAACTTTTTACATACACTAATTCTGTGAAGCACAAATGGACAGTTCACTGGGTGATCCTGACTGACAGATACTGTGCTCAAAGGTTCATAAGTATAGAAGGCAATTGCCATGCTCCTGCTCCAGGGTTTTTTTTAACGTGTTTTCTAGATCACATCGCTTCTCCCGTAGACTCTTTCATCTTTTTTTTGACAGGCTGTGTCACAGTGCTTCAACTGGGGCCCTCCAGGGGCTGAGGGACATGGCAGGATCTATGTCTCCAACCACCTGTCTTGGTGTTATCTTGCCTGTTTCACAAAAACATGATGGTACTGCCCATGTTCAGCTCCTGGTCAGCAGGAACCCTTTTGCTGGAGGCTTCCCCTGGAGCTCTCTGGCAGTGCTGAGCACATCATGCCCCCAGGCAGCCCCCAGTTCTGGCTGGAGCCTGGGACTCTGCACATGGTCCCGTTTGAATCGGACCCTTTGTTTTTTTCAGGCTATTTCTCGGATTGTCGAGATCATTTTGAATTCTGTCCTTGCCTGCAGGATACTTGCAATCCCTTGTAGCTTTTCACTACATCAATAAGTTTACTGTTTATTATTTGGTGGCTGCGAGGCCTGGCCCACACTCAGTTTTATACCCTGTGAGTGCATCAGGTGGGTCATGACTTCTTTTTTCTTTTTTAACAAATGCAAATAAACTGGTAAATACCAATTATGACCGTCAGTATAAAGGTACTTTATCCTGGCTTAGCTCCTTTCCCGTGCTGTACAGCAGTAACAGTGCCAACTTAAGCCTTTAAAATTCGGCGTTGTGCTGCTCTGTGCATGTGTGTGTGGTTGAAGGGCTGGGAATTCTGTGTGTAGACAGACTTTCATTGATACTACAACACATGTGGAATAAATAATAGTATTCTTTCCCCCCTGGCAGCTTGAGTTGTGTGTATTTTAAGAGCCTGCCACCCTGCCACTGCTATGATTATTATTTTTTCCTCTAACAGAAACAGTGCGACATAATCCATTGCCATAGTTTAACCTTCTTTATCACAAACCCCGTAAAGCAGCCTGTAATCCCAGGGGAGGAAAGTGATATTGTTTAAGCTTTGTTGCTGTTCCAATTAAATCCTTGCTTTTGTGCAAAATACCTTGCTGTAAAAAGGACAGTACTGAAGTGGTCCATTTGTGGAGGCTTCTCTGTTTTATTCTCAGTCCTCCATCATCATCATCTTTCCTTATAATTAGACAACAAAACAGTACAAGCTGTGTCACCCTGCAGATGCATTGTAAAGCTAAGTGCATTCAATGACCCAAAGCATGGCATTATCTCTCGTAATGCATAGCTCAGAGTATCTCATTGTGCTTATAACAGTTTCAGTATTTTTAATTGCCATTTGTATATCCAACCCTTAGAAAGCTACACATCAGGCTTTAATGGTTTGTAATTGCATGACTCAGAGTTTTAGATCAGGTTTCCCTGTATCACCAGTAGTCTTACAAGAGCTTTTAATTTCTTCTTCTGAACATGAGCTCTTGTACTCCTTGAAGAGCATGAATGTAGCTCCTTGACTGCAGATCTTATAATATTTTTTTTTCTGGCAGCTATGGATAAATTAGTTTCTCATTTGTCGTAGATAATATTTTTATAGTGAAAGTGAGGTTGAAATTACTTATATATACTTCAACACATAAAAAAGGGAAGGTTAAAAATCATGTTTGAATTGGCAGTTGTTAAAATGCAATTATACCTCCCTAAGGTAGCATGGCAGAAGAAAATATTTAAAAAGTTCTCTCTGAAAGTTTAAAAATTCAATTAATGTCATAGATGTCTGAGCCTAGAGACTTGACTTCAGAGAAGCAGTTTCTACCTAAGTTCTTGAGCTTTTATAAAGTCACCTTAAACCCTGTTAGCTGGCTTCATCAAAACTGCTTCTCTAGTGCGTGAAGTGCAACAGGTATGTAAATAAGCGTGAGTTTTGAGCTGTGCTTTTACAGAAGGGCATATCAGGATCACCTGTTGGGGGTTATTTTCTCAATACAAAAGTGTAAGTTAATAGTGCCTTTACCCCTTTTTTAGCCCTTCAGTGCTTTTGAGGGGCTCCTGCTAATAATTAGGAAATGGTTTTCACATTCTTCCGAGTTTTTAAGTTTCAGGGCTCACGTGCTTCTCCACAGCTTTTAGAGCAGACACACTTAATGAAAAGGGTGTCGTTTTCAGAGTGACCTGTCATTAAGCTATATGTGTAACTCAAGTCCCTTTTTGAAGTCCTGGGCCAGATTCTGTGCTCCCAAAATCCATGCTATCAATATGTGTAACTGATGCGATGCAAACACTATCAGGACTGATTCCTTCTCTGCTCTGTCTTGCTCAGTCTTTCCAACAGCAACATAACCAATTCTAATTCTTGACCTGAATGATAACAAGGTAATAGTAAATGCTATACCGACCTTGATAGCTGTGAGAAAAACATCAGCTGAGAATATTTTCATCTTAGTTTGCTAGAATTTTTTTTTCTAAGAAATACTAAGATACGAAGTAACAGAAAAGTTTTCCAATTACAGTTCTTTCTTACAGGTTAATATGTTTTCTTATAAATAGCTCAGATCTGAATCCAATAGAAGAAACTTATTCCCAGAGGAGTATATGCTAGCTGTGCCTGAAAGTGCTGCACGAGCTGTCTGTGAAGCTTAGCCTGGCAGCTAAACTTCGTGAGGTATTTGGAGATAAGGCAGCATTGCCTTGTCCAGGAGAAAGCTCTTGGGGTGGAATGATCTGGAAGCACTTTTTGACGCGATACCGTGAAACGAGACGGTGCCAGCAGTGAGGAGGGTTTGGCAGGGCTGTGTCACACACAAAATCCTTCCAGACAAGGGGTCTAAGGGCAAATGTTTCCTTGTCCATGACAGACGTCCACAGGTTGCTAGAAGGCCTTCTCCCATGTCGGGCAGGATAAGCCCTTTGCCGAGATAAGGAGGTTGGCAGAGATTTCAGTGGGCAGTCTGACTTCCCATGTGGTTTATCAGTCTTGGCATCAACATTTTACTTCCTCCCATTTTACTGTCTTATCAGCCACCCAGATTTCACCACATTGTTTTCCTAATCAACGTCCTTTCTCTCCCCTGCCATGATGGCTACGATCAGCTGGAGGCATTCTACTCCATCTTCACTACTGAACAGCAAGACCATGTGAAGTCCGTGGAGTACCTGAGGAATAACTTCCGACCACAGCAAAGCCTGAACAACAGGAAGGTATCCAAGTCTGCTGTGAAGGATGCTTGGAACCAAGATATGACAGACCTCTTGGAAAATCCACTCGGCACAGAAGCTTCCAAAGGTAGATTTATGCTTAAGAATTTTACACTTGGCTAATAGGAGAATTTTTTTTGTCTACTTTGTCATCAAATGGTGTTGAGGACAGCTGTGAGCTACCAATGAAATAATGCGGGTTATGCTGGCATTCCTTGTTGGTATGTATGAATAAATTAACTCATCCTGCTTATGCTGCAATTAGCTGTAAAACTCGCTGTCACAAGGTGCCATGGCCATAAAGCCCTAGAATATACGAGTCTCAAAGCCACAGGATATGTAAGTCTCAAATTGATGATGTCCAACTGGCTGTAGGGCCTTAAAGATGCCGGACAAAAAGGAAACATGGAGGTACAAGGTCAAAGGTAAAAATTCAGCCCCCTTAGCACTGACGCATTGGGTGTTTGAATGGAAATAGAGTATCCAGATGTAGTTATGGGATTCATTTCTACAGTAACAAGACTTTTGAAGAACTGTCGACCTTTTAATTCAACGTTTGTATCAGTGTGTTGGTAGTGGTGACAGGAGGGAAAAAAACCCCCTTCCTTATAGGCAGGTGATTTTCTAATGTCTTGCTGAAGCGTTCCATGTGCCTTTTTGTAGAGCAGCTGGCGTTTGCTTCTGTCAGACACCGGATAATGAGCTGGATGGAGGGGGGTGGGAGGGAGGTTGCAGTCGCATTGGCACAGACAGCCCTGGCTAGAGGAGCACATCAGAAATTCTGAGAGAAACGTGCACTGGATAAAATAAGACTAGAAATAAATATCGTTTACTACCTTTATTTGCCTTTATTTTATTGACTGGTGTTATTTATAGGCAGGAGGAACGACATGTACTTCCCAGTCTTCAGTCTTGCGAAGTGCTTGGTGATTAACCAGTTCTGGGTAGAGGTAAAGAAGAGAGGGGCAGTTTGCCAGAAGGAAACAGCTAAGCAGATTTACAAGCTTCCCTTTCGTACCTGGCATTTTCACCTGGCCAGGCACAGAAAGTGTAGATTTTAGAGGACGTGAATCATGAAAACAGCTGCATTCAGCAACCTCACCCTCCCAAGGGAGTGCTGGGAGAGTGAATTTCTTAGGGCTCATTATTCTGTGAGCGTGCTTATTTTTATATAGAGATATATATATAATATACACGTACACAAACCTCGTGTGCGTTAAAGGCAGCCTTGGGACGGAGAATTTACATCAGAAGTGAGAAGATCTTGGGAATGCAGAAATCCTGCTACGCTCGGATGCTCTGGGCTGCAGTTTCCAATCAGTGTTGTAACAGCAACATGTGTCTGCAATTTCTTCAGTTATATCCTCCGTACATATTATTTACCCAGAACAGTGATGAAAGTTAATGGATTACATTATGTTAAAAGTGACAAAACTGACTGGTTTTTATTTTGAGTGCAGCCAAGGTACCTCTGGTTCATGTGGTGCAATATTCAAGAGGATTTTACTGCTTTGACCACATGCCTGCATATTCCTCACCTCACTGGATCATTTTTAAGATTATAAAGATGCTTTGGGTGATTTTCAGCACCATAGTAAATAACTGAAACCCACAATTTTGTCAGGGCATTGCAAACACTAAGGTCTGTAGTTAAGGGCTGATATTGAATTTGGAAGCGTCGAGACCAAAGGAGCACTTGAATAACTGGAAAGATTCACCTTGACTTGGATCTCTAAGAACCAAGCACACATGGCTTAGTTAACATGATGTGAGCCAGTCCACAGGGGCAAGGAAGCTGCACAACCACTAGTCCATGTTTAGATAGCTTGGTGCTGGGGTACTTGACACCTGCCATGCTTGGGGACTAGTTTCCTGGGCAGGTTCTCTCTGAGTCCTCTCCCATCATGTCCAAGTACCGTAATGCCTGCCTGGGAATTTGAGCTTACAACATGCTCAAGAGAGACCCTCAGGTGGGGGACATGAATTTCCCGTGGTCTGACAACATCCAGCATGCCATCTAATGGCAGGGATGGTGCTGGAGTCAGTGATTTCTTTTTCGCTTGAGCTTTTGCTATAGGAGGCTAATGGCTGGGCAGCCAGTCATTCTATACCAGCTCTGTCAGCTTGTCACTTTCTGGGTTGTGTGCACACCAGGGGACACTGAAAATAGGTGCATTTTTTTCATGAACTTATAAATAAATAGGTTGCTGCAGTGTTGCTAACACAAAATGGATTGTAGTATATCCTCCAAAGGTTACAGGGATGAGATATAGCTGTTCCAGAGATATAACAACGTGGATGTTTCTGGCCCCTTCTTTGACAAAGGTGAACAGTGATGATGTGCCTGGTCCACTGCACATTCTGAACTACTGACATATAAATGAAATGAGTTGGAGTCATAATACTTGAGTGAAAGCAAAACCTATTGTTTATTCAGCTAGTAAATACAGTACCTCTTTATATAGTGTCATTCATGCAAAAGTACTGAGGAGCCAAGTGCACGGAGTGCTTTCCAGCCAGACGGTCTAGCATGCAAGTGTAAGAGTATAGGGTTAGCATAACAAATTTATTTTATGCAGATTCTTTTGCATACCTCATGGTTGCACCTCAGTGCTTTCCACATTGCATTAAGCAATGTGACCACTGGCTGTCACATGTTGGCTCTTGTCTGCCCTCCCTGTTCTTGATTTGTGTGTTGTAAAGGCAAGGTCACGAAAATGTGTCTTTTACTTGCTGCAAGGTGATGTGGTTTGTGATGGTCTTCGGCTCTGGAGGGGAAGTTTGGGTTTGTTTGTCGGTGTGAATTTTTGCAATTTGTTTCCTCTGTCACACTCTATTAAGTCAGTGGGCAGTGTTGCTAATCTGGAAAACAGTGTAGTGTTCATTATGTAAGCCTTTCTTATTTTGGAGGAAAATGTGCCCAGAACAATTTGCATAATGTTCAGAATAATTTTCAGAATTCCCTAGTCAATAGGGAATTTCAGATCAGCACAAAGTGATGCAGCTCTGCAGTTGTCCACTGGCAAACATGCTATCCTGAACAGTTTGGCAGCAAACAGGAATGTCTTTTCTTCCAGCTATCAAAGCTATCTCAGGTCACAAAGCTGTGACCAGTAGCATAACCTGCAGATACACTGGAGAAAAACTATTTCTCACTTTATGTCAGTCCTCTGACTATTTCCTTACCAAAACCCTGAAAGTGGTGGCATTTGGTAAACAAAATGTCTTCTGAGAAAGGCTATTTTAGGTCAACCAGAACTGTCAGTGCATTTGGATCCAGTTTGTAAAGCAATATGAACGTTACCAGCCTTTTGTTTCACAGTTACTCTCCTCTCCCTCCTCTTTTTTTAAACTTTAAAAAGGCAATGAAGAGAAGGGCAATGTTTTCAATCATCAGAATACAAGATGGTGAAAAAATACTTTAGCTAATTTGGAATAGCACTAATTTTTCACTTAGAAGTGAAAACTCCAGATTTTCTTTTGTGTCAAGTTTAGCAAGAAGAGTTTTCCTTGATGCCATTATCTCATTCCTTCCTCCTGTTGGCAAAAGCTGATTTAAAACAGTTCTCTTGAGGGCTGCTTGTATTCCTGGAATAAAAACATATGCATAGGATCTTTGCTGAATCAGAGCCCATGAGCTGAGCTTAATTCTTAAGTTGACCCTGCAGCTATTTCAAGAAGCCATACAGATGATCTTTAAAGATCTTATTTCAGAAATATACCATTCAGGTTAAATGCTGTTAAGCTATGTAGCAACTGGTGGATTGATAATAAAGCATCATACAATGATATTTCTTAAGAAGATGAAACTTTCAGAGATCCCAGGTATACAGTGGATCATGCTCTTGGATCCTGCTGTTAAATCAGGCAGATCATCAGGCCTGTAAAATTTAACAAGAGGGCTCACCCGGGTTACAGTACTGATTTATGTAAAGTTTTGGAAAGTTAGAGGTTCTCTGTACAGACATACTAAACAAGGAATGCTTTGTAAAATATTAATCAGATACTGTAAGTATCAGTGACAGTGGTAGTGTTTGACTTTTTGCACATGGTCAGCTCTGTTAAAATTGCATCCTTTCTCCTCTGGCCTGTCCTCTGTGGCTCAGGACTGTGTTGCTCTGTTACATCATATATTGTGCTCCTGCAGCTCCTGGGCTGCTTTCAAGCAGCTCTGCTAGAGGGATTGCTAATTATTTACAGCTTTGATAGTGTATGTTGCTCTTCAGGGGCAAATAAACAGAATTCTTACATGAAAGTCCATCCAGTTCAACGCTCTAAGTCTGCATGAAATTTACTATTTTCACATGTTGTTGTCCCATCATGCAGAGGTGTATTTACAAAACATAACCTGCTTCAGTAAATGTGTAGGTGTGGAAACTCAGGAAGAAAAGGTGTTTCATTTCCTTGTTTCAGGAAGTACTGCATGTGCAACAGTACTTGCCTGTTTTATTTTGCTGCTGATTGCATCAAATGTTATTTCTTTCTCTTTATGGTTTTTTTTTTTACACTTAAAAAAACCCCAACCCACCTTTAACCTTTCTGTCTCATTAAACGTGCTGCAAGCCTTACAACACTTAAACAAGCATCCCATGTGAGGGGCTCTTGACATCAGAGTTTTCTTTCACAGATGCCTGATTACTTCCCCAAAGGTGTCTGATTACTCTTTGCTGGAGTCTCAAATGATGCTGTTTCCCATCAGTGGGATTTCGCCTTAGAGTACCATCTGTAATTATGATCCTAGACTAAGTTAAATAATGAGCAGTCATAAATTCACTCCAGTAAAACTTAGCTTTGGACTCTAAATTAACAGCTGGGACATTTCTCTAGTAGTGCCCAGGTGCCAATTTTCCTTACTGTTCTTTTTGTTATACACAGTTTGGAAGTCCTTTTAACTTAATCCTACTAAAACATGGATAGAAGATATTTGGATTTTCCCTCCTGCATGCTTTGTGTTGGAGACATGGCTCAGGCCATCGACCTACAGCCAAAGGAACTGCACTGCTCAAGCAAAGCAGTTTAGTTCTTACTCACTATTTCATGGCTCCTGATGTCAGAAGTGAAACTACAGCCACCTGCCAAGGTATTGCCTTTTCTGCACAGCGTTGGAGTGCACCTCCCACGCAGCAGCATCCAAAGTCCTGGAGATTCAGTGCACTGACATCATCACTTTGAGGCAGATAATTTAAAGCATTGGCAGTAGTGTTTCTGAATGAGAACAAGTTATTTGTCTCATTTATAGCCTCTGTTATTACTCTCAGTAATTTGTTTTTGCTTTCTAAATGCCCATGTTTTATAAGAACTCTCTCAAAACAACTCTGCAGTCTCTTCATGCCCTCGGGGTCTCTCTGGGAGTCCAAAAAGAGTGTTAGGCAGAAAAGTTCTACTCTTGCAGAATATATTTTAGTCAAACCTAAATTACTACAAAATACAGTGTAGTAATAGGTGTAATATAACCAAAACAACAACATAGTGAATGTAAATTTTAAATTATACATTATTGAAAATTTCACCCAGGATGGCTAAAGCAAAATTTAGCTATTTGCTTTCTTTAAATATCTTAGGGCAAATTAAAATCAGCAAGAACCTTTTTTAATTAATTTATGGTATGTTTACCATTAGAGTTGATTCTTCTTGTCCTTTGGAAGAGTCTTGGAAGATTTCTCCATAGATTAACAACCCCTTCCCACTTTCCTTGGATAACTGGACTTTTTCTATTTGCTTTTTGATTTCCTTTTTTATGAAGATTATGCTTTCCCAATTCCATCCCCCTTTAATCAGGTCCTCACCCTACTGCAGGGTGCTGGTGCAGATGTATCAATGTCTCATTACGAGGATTTCTGTTCGTGTAGCAGCCTGGCTTGGTGTGAAAGGTCATGCTTGAAGGTGGTAACACTGTCCTGCTAATTGCTTGCCCTGCATCTTTGCACTACAGACCTGCCCAGCTGCTGCTGTGCCCCAGTGCTCCAAGTAAATGTACTCGCCTGTAGCTGCAGGAGTCTCTTTTGATGTGCACCTCAGGTGCCTGCTGAAAGCACGTTTTAGGCAGAAATCAGTGTCCTCTTTCTGCATATTTCATCCCTTCCACCTCATCCACGTCTGGCTCTGCAACGTGGTGTCCTGGTGTGTGCAGCTGTCTTGGAGAACATCATGCAAAAGCAGGAAAGAACGGCTGCTGCCTTCCAGGGAGTTTCAGGTCAGTCAGGTGGAACACAAAGCTTTTCAGTAAAAAAACTGACCCATTTTAAGGGGGAGTCAGATGCAAAAAGATGTGATACATATACCTGACATAGGTTTCGTGCTTCCCCTCGCAGTAGTTCTGTTCTGCAGGGTTCTATTTGCACCTGTAGTAACTTCTGTGTGGCTGTAATGTGAACAGCACATGTGTCTGTGCCTGAATGTAGTGGACAACTAAACAACAGATTTATTAATAAGCAATAAATAATCACTTACACTTCTTTAGAGACTATAAAGGGTCCAAACCAACAGAGCAAGAGAAATTCAGTGTGAAAGTGTGGTTTGGGCTCACAGCTGCCACTAAAGCTGGAAGAGCTAAGTACTTGTTAGGGAGCTTGATGATTTATTCCATTTACACCTGGAGGGAATTCCTTTCTGCACTGCCCACCTGCTGGTCCAGCTGTTTGCCCACAGAAGTACTCACTTTAATTTGAACCATGAGCACCTGCAGCTCATCCTTTGTGTTCAAAAAAGCCTCCAGAAACTATGAAAGGAAAGCTGCTTTCTTGGTCTGATTTTGGGCATCCCATGGACATGTATTGACATGCTCTACCCACTCTATTGGATTGCCCTTCTTGTGCTCCCCAGTCCAAAAAAACCTCACCAGAATATTGGAAAGGTCAGCTTGACTAACCTTGACAAGTCTGTGTCCTTCTGGCAGCAAATCCTCCTTTCTCCCTTTTGATGCAGGTTGTGCCACTGAACGTGATCACACGTGTTGCACAGGCACACTGTATAAATAAGGACACAAGTGTACATTTTAAACACAAGTCACCTCCTGTGTGCGTGTGTGCAATATAAACACAAAACTTGCAGGGCAGATCCTTGTCAGACGTCAGTTCAGCCCAGTGTGGCATCTGATGGTGCAAGGCTGATCTGCACCCGCTGAGGACTCAAGCCACAGCTGTAGAAACAGTATTTGTGAAATATATGAAATATTTGGGCTCAAACACAGTGTAGTAAAACACACAGTCCTTGCCTTTCAGTAAAACAGGTTCTGTTGCTGTGATGCCATGGAAACTCAGGTGCTACAAAAAAAGCCATACAGGTATTAATCCAAATGGTGGTTGTGTGTCCACTTAGAGAAACGGGCCAACAACAGAGGGGGAAAAAACCCAGCTTGCCCAGAGCCCCTCTGTCAGAAGGGTCCCATGTGCTCCTTTGCCCATGAGGTTATTTCACCAGGCTCATAAAACAAGTGCAGAGTATGTTGGTGTCCCTCACACCTCAAGAAACAGCCCTGTCTGTTTGAAGCATAGTGAAAGTTAAGAGCAGGGAAGATAAATAGTCTGTCTCCTAGCTACATTCTGCCTGTGGATTGAAGTAGATCAACACAAATATTTGTGTGTACAGCATGCTCAGGAGCCTGCCAATGCCTGCTGGCAAAGTGCAGGCAAAGGTAAAGGAAAAATGTATGCTTCTCTTTAAAGTAATTATCTTTATATATTAATAATGTCATTTATAAGCACTCTGAGAAGTCAACAATGTACACTGAAGCAAAGCAAAAAAACTGCAAACATTTAGTAAAAAGAGAAGGGGGGAAATGTTGCAAGTATGCCTCTTAGCACTTTCAGATATATTAAAGTCTGTGTTGTCTCTGCATATGATCCTCGTAGTCTATTTGTTATCCTTTGGGAGCAAAGCCCTCACTGAACTCCAGGATTGAATCCAACAGCCCAAAGCATGCTGTTGTTTGTTATGGATCAGTCTCTTCCCAAGCACCTCCACTGACACACACCAGTTCAAGGTAGCTCAATCTGGCCCTGCATCCCTTCCCTTACCATGGCACTGAAAGCAAGCATGAGCTTTCTCATTGCAGCATAACCCATGTTTTTGCATTGCAGGGTTTATTTGAAGTTTTGAGGATCTAATAAGGAGAAAGAATAGATATATGTTTGTGTATATGTACATATTTGAGAGTACTTCTCATCTCTGTTGGTGGCATTGCTTTTTTCTTGTCTGCAGTCAGGTACCTGAGGGTGACAGGGCTGAGTGAACTTGGTGCAGTGTTTTGGCAATAGCACAGGCATCGATCACAGTTTTCAGACCTCTCTGAAATCAGCTGGAATACTTGTGGCTGACTTGCTGCTCATTACAGAAGCAAGTGGTCCATGTGTCCTGCAGGACTGGCCTTTCCAGCTCCCTCCAAGGGCTGGGGCAGAGGGAGGGGAAAGACTCTCTCCCTGAAGAGCTTGGCCACCAACTTGTTTGCCCTTTTAGGGAAGAAAGGCATGAAACCCCCATACTGACCTCTCTTTCTCTTCTCCTGAGTGTGTCGGAAGAAATACCCCATCTACCTTCCTCTGTGCTCTTCCTTTGTGAGAGACAAACACTGTTCCCTGCCACTCATCCCATGTACATCCAGATCAGTGAGAAAAAGAAGTGAGGCCTCACTCACCTTATGGCCAGGAGCTGCCTCCCAGAGCAAGACCCTTGTCCCAGTCACTTACCTACCACTGAGCAGCCCCGAGCCAGTAACATGCTCTGGGCACATCCTGATGCCGGTGTTTCTTCCCTCCACGTAGGAATTGCCTTAGAAGATCCATGTCCATCTCACAATGAGCAATTCAGGACTTCACTGGCATGTTGCTTTTCTGTGCCAAAAATTTTCAGGGCTTCATCACACAACGTGTATCCCACGGCACCAAGGAGAGGAACGGCAGTTTTGCATTGCTGAGACATTCAGCGGGAGGGAGAGTGGGATTTTCCAAAGGAGGGCAGAGCACAGCTAGAAATAACTGCCTTTAAAGTGGTGGCATTTTTATGCATGGAAGAGCTAACTTAGAGCATTTTTAGAGGTTTTTATAAATCCCGCTGAGCCCAGTGCAACTGGATTCATCATATGAGGCACCTGTTTTACGGGGAGGAGGTGTATACAGGCAGTAACCAACTATACAGCTTTTGCACTCTCTCAAAGTTTCCCTAAATAACTCTTTTCATAGCCACAGGTAGGATATGCAGAAAGCGTGATGAAACCCAGAAAGTTTGGCTGGTTTTGCATTTCTCTCTTTGCAAGAGAAATGTAGGCTGCTTTTAAAGAATAATACTAACAAAAAAAGCTGTAATATTCTCTTACGTGCCCTTTCTGCGTTCATGGGTGTGTCTTAATATCAGCAATTAAGTTTTGCAAAACAATAAGCTCCCTTTTTGTCTTTCAACTCTCTGAAATGGAGCTGCCAGGAGCTTTTGGATTAAGCTTTATCAGGCTTCAGTTAGGAAAGCCTCATGGAGGTTACGTAGCCAAATACAACATACAAATCAAATTATGGGAGAGATGAATGCAGAGTTGTTAAATTAATTTTGTTTGTTCCAGCCCATTGGAATGTTTTTAACATGAAGAAAATAATTCTCTGCTGTATGGCTGGCCTGCCCAGTGCTTAGGGCTGTATTAGCATGCTGCGTTTGTCTGCCAGTGGCAAACAGGTTTTCTCCAGGCTTGAGTGAGCCCTGGAAGATGAGGCTGGCCAAAGTGCTGGCTTACTCCCTGCCTTCCCCAGTGGGCTGATCTGCAGAGCTCCTGGGCAGCCCCACACATGGCCAGCAGCTGAAGAGCCACTGAGGCTGCCCTTTGTCAGGTCAGAGGGCTTCCTCCAGATGCACCCGCACAACCGTCCCGCCTCTGCAGGACTTTTCCATAATGTAAGAGCCAGCTTGTTTGCCAGGTTCTCCCAGTTCAGGTCATCTCTGACAGGAAGGTGAGGTGGGTTTTTTCACTGCAAGAGGTCCAGGGCATGTCTCACTGCCTGCAGTGAGGCATTCGCATGTTTAGTGCCTTCGAGATGTGGCCCTGTGGTCCCAAAGTCTTGGCTTGGGGGTCTGCTAGCCCTGGATATATTGTCTTTGATATCCTGCTATAGGCCTGTGCAGAGCCAGTTCAGGTATCTGCTCAGGATTTCACTACACCACAGAAAGATATCCTGAAGTCCCCTACAATATTTTGTTCTCCCTTAGGATATGAATTTAGAAGAAAGCATTAGTAATATTTTTTCTAAAATTAGCTGAGATGCTATTTTAGTGTGAAATTATGCTGGTTGTTGAGTTTGGTTCTCTTTTTTTTCTAAAGCAATCATGAATTCACAGGGTTTTTTGCTTATTAAGCCTGGTTTTATAAAAAAAAAAAGGAAATTAAAAGAAAAACTTGTGTTTCTCTTTAGTGTGTCCTGATTAAGCTTCCCCCTCCCTGCCCCAACCTCTTCCTCCATTTCTGTCTGTCCTTTAGCTGCATATTTTGCAAAATCAGTAGAGGTCCTTTAGCTTCTAAAAAAAAAAAAGAAAGCAGGAAGTCTGTGATTCTTTTAATCTTTCAAAAATCCAAGGCACAGAGAGTATGGAAAGGAAAATTAGATCTCTGGGAAATGCTAGTTGTTTTATAGATGGTCAAATCATTACACTTTTTTCCTTGCCTTTCAGACATTGACTATGTTACTATGTATCACTTTAATTAAATCATCAAATTGAATTACTGGATCAAATGTTTTTTTATTCCATTGTGTCCTAAGCAGGTTTGGTTAAATTAATAAAACCATATGTTTCATTTAAAAAAAAAAAGATTTCTTTTTTGCCCATTCATAAGCTGTTAAAAAAAATGTGGCTGAACAGAGCAGGTCAGTTATTACTTAATTACATCAAGTGCCTTGCAGTAATTTGAACAAAGTCATACTAAGTCATGAAAATTTTGTAATATTTACTGTGAAATAGCAATATTGTAAATTCAGCCTCATTTTAGCTGGCTGTGAATGAGGCTTGACCTCAGTGAAGTCATTGGGGTCACTCAGGTGCTTAGAAGTGCTTATGACCCTCTTGGGTCAGGGTGCAGGGTCAGGGAGGGTCTCTCAACTCTGAGTTTGTGAGTCTCCTGTTTACCCTTGGGAAATACCCACTTCTCTTCTCTGACTGGCACGAGCTATTCCAAATGGCATCAAAGCCAGTGGCATGTGACAGCCCCCTCTCCCTCGAGTGGCTTGGGGTCCTTGTCTGCAAATCAGCCGCCCAGCCATTGTTCAGAGGGCTATTGCAATTAAGGTAGATCTCTCTGTCTCCCGGGAAGGTTACCTGCTTGAATTATTTCTAAAACAATTTGTTGCATGATTACTTTAAATATATAAATCTCTGCATGTCCTCCTGGAGGACAAGGACTGGATAAGGGTTTTAGATCTGGGTAGTCCTTCACCCAGGCTCCTATCACTGATGGGATTTGATTAGGTGGAGCGATAAAGGCTGGCCTGGCATTTTGAAGTGTAATTCTGTGATGACAAAGGGCGTCAAAGGGGGCAGTTATGATTTATTGGTGCAGTTATCAATAAACAGTGATGTCAGTGAGAATTGATCTGACTTATCTCAGTGGAAAGAGGTGAGCATGGAGAGGCATACCAAGGATCAGGAAGCTCTCTGAATAGTGATAACAGCAACTGCTTTCAACTGTGCCCTCTTGTCCAGGTCCTGGCCACCTTCACACTGTGCTCTGCAGCATCCTGGCTCTGTGGGCTCCCTGCAGAGACCAGGAGGGAGCCAGAGGGAAGGTGTCTGCAGGCAGCAGACCATGGTCTGGCTTCTGGCTTTGTGGCATTGACAGCAGAATGCTGTCTTGATCCCTTCAACTCTGTGTAAATAGAAACTCATAAAGGTTTTCTCAACAGTTTGAGGTACTGTAGGGCTTGTTTGCTTTGCTGGATCATCCTTCTCAGTTGAGCAGAAGGATCTACTGCAGAACTGCAGGATTGTCACCCCTCATGGCAAGAGCAAACATCAAAGATCTTTCCTTTCCAAAGAGTATTTCTGCAATTTTCATTGTCTGTTTCAGGCTGGCTACAAATGTGAGCTGTAAGTGCACAAATGCATTTCACAGATATTTTTCTATTGTACTAGTAGTATTGGTGTTTAAAGCATTTAATCATTTTTATTTAAGAACTGTAGCTGTTTCAGTAATGTAACAGCAGAGCTACATGACCAACCTGCAAGTCCAGGCATAGGAATAGACATTTCTCCCCTTCAGTGCTGCCAGGACTCTTTAGAAGTGAAATAATGGCCAAATATACACGCAGTCAAATACCTGCAGAGTGCAAACAAGCTCAGTGTGTTGGCTTGAAATGGAAAAGTCGCATTGGGAAAAATAATTCTGCAAACAGTGTCAGCCTGATGGGCTGGGTGACACTTTGCCTTTCCCTGGCAGAAGAGATCATTTCCTTTGCCACGGCACATGTGTTTAGGTATCATTGCAAGTGATTTTTTTTCTGGGTTCAGAGTTTATATTGGGAAAAAGAATGTGAGAATCTGCCCTGAATTGGGTATTTTAAATGTGATTTTTAAAGCTTGGAAAAAAAATCTCAACTCTTTATAGCTGGGAAGGGGATGATGTATTTTTCCCATAGCATGTGAGTGCCATCTAGTGTTGTGCATCCCCACCCGGCCCTTCCATAGCAACACCTTGAAAAGTGGTTTTTGTTTCAGCAGCTGTGAGGGGATTGTGCACACCCCACTCCTTGAGTGAATGGGCTGGGTTTGCACCTGGGCTTGGTCTCCCCTGCAGAAGTCTTGGGTTTGGTGCTGCTGCAAGCTGTGTTTTTCCCACTGGTTAAGCTGTTCCGATGTTGATGACCCCACTAACTTAAGTGTGGGTGAGAAGTGACTTGTGTCTTCCCACTGTAGGCAGGGTTAGGAAGGCAGGGCTTTCAGAGGCTGGCTGGGAGTTCCTCCTCTGCTAGGAGGAGACGACCAAGGCCATCAAGAACCACTCTTTCCTGTGCTAGCAATACATTACTGGCAAACAGTTGAGCATCTGTGAAGGAAAATACATAGAAAGAAGAGTATTAAATAACTTCTGTCATGTGTAAAAATGTACTGGGTTAAGAGGAAAATAATTACTGACCCAATAGTGTTACATTTTCAGAGGTTTCAACTCTTTCCAGGGCCAGCAGAGTACACTGGGGTATTAACCCCTTACAGCAGGAGTGCGTGGATGAGGGCATGGATGAGGGAAGCTGTGGATCAGGTCGACTGGACTTCTTAATGTTCCAGTGTAGAGCTCTTAAGTCACGAAGTTAAAGTGTGTGTACAATGTCAGGACTGAAAATAAGTCGAGAACTAAGCAACCTGCCTGCAGAGAATGGATTCTCTCACTCACTTTACTCAGGAGAGCAGAAAGCATCTGCAGGTGGTATTAAATCCCATGGTCTCAGTGGATTGCAGTCTAAGCTGTTACTGTAGGCAAGGGCATTAAAGAAAAAAACCTGGCTCTTAGGGGGAGGCACAGTTCTTCCTGTTTGTTTTCTCTTGGTTATTTAGGAGAGTTTCATCTTTTTTCCTTCTGTGTTTCAGCTTGCAGTACTCCTCCAGTGAACATGAAAGTGCAGCCCGTGAACAGGACGGCGTTACTGGTAACCTGGAACCAACCAGAAACCATCTACCACCCTCCGATCATGAACTACATGATCTCATATAGCTGGGCTAAAAATGAAGATGAAAAGGAGAAGACTTTCACCAAGGACAGTGACAAGGACCTGGTAAAAGCACAGCATCAAACCCAGACATATGTATCAAGCTATCCTTATATTGCTATTTTCTTGGTAGAAAGAGGTAGAGGAGGAAAGCAGTTGTTGCCTTATAGACAGGCTAGTGTTTGACTCACAATGAATTGCTATTTAAATGTTCAGCATTAGTTGAACGTTGCTGAACAGGCTACCCCAAACACTGGACTGTGTATTTATAGTTTGTGTGAGTGGATAAAGGACTAAATCTGCAGACACTTTTTCATATATTGTTGCTGAGAAGCAGCTGGCTCGGGAAATGTTTAGGCTCTGAATATTACAGATTTTTGCATTAAAAGTCCAGTCCCCCCAAAATCTGTTCCTGGGCTCAGGCTTTTTACTGTGCATAGCCCCTTGCAGTCTTTGGAGCAGTTTCTGGCAGTAAGGGCTGCCAGAGGCAGGAATGCATAGTCAGGGCTAGAAGATTATTGTGGAGTGTCCCTGTACAAGCACTGCCTACATCTGGCAGCATGAGAAAAAGAGGGAAGAGCAAGACAGTTCCAGCACAGATGGAAACACTGCTCTATCTCCTCCATTTAGGATTTCATCTGCTTGTCATTCTTGTCTAAGTGGAAGCAAGTATTGTACTGGTCCTTAACATTCTCTGCATATAAAATCAAAGTGACATATTCAGGTTTGAAAGGCCTCCATTTATTGTTAATCAAAGAAAGCCTCTAGAATAATGAAATCAGTAATTGTATATGCACATGAAAAATGCAGCAGCACACTGTTATTCCTAATGACTGTTACCATTTTTTTTTCAAATACACAGTCCTCTGGGCCCATTCAATCAGTTATACAATAATACTTCTCTTATTCCCTTAGATGAAGATTCTTTTACTTCATTTCCATTTATATTTTCAATTTCCCCACTAGACATTGTTATCTGGGTCACATTAGGGAACGATCTGCCTCACAAAATCAGAAAGGAACCTATTGAAAGACACCCAAGGTTATGATGTATTGTAACCTCTCTCTTGCCATAATTTCACACTCTTAAGGGAGATTTTTTTTTTTAATCAGGTATAAGGAAGAAAACCTTAATCAGCAAAAATGAGGTTTGCACCATGAAAGCATCCTGTTTTATATAAAAGAAATAATTAAAAGTGCAGGGGATGTGATGGAGTGATAGCTTGGAAATAAATTGCAGTGAGACCCTGTGCTGTTCAGCAGAACTCGGAGGTTAAGAAAGCAATGACAGCTTAGTCTGTTTTAGGGGCAAGAGAAGAAGGAAACCCTTTTTTAGAGGAAAGTGCAATTTGTTTTTAGTGCTCTGGCAGATACAGTTGGGCTGTCCCATCTTGAATCAGAGCTAGGCAGTGTTTAGCTAAGGACATCACGGGTATTTCAAGTGACCCACACAGCTACTGCTGTGAACCGATGTGACTGTGAACTAAGGCAATACAGAAGAGTTTCTGGAAAGCATCAGAGCAGTCTCTCAGATCTAGGAGTAAGCAGGGATATCCCAGCCCAGGGTGCTGAGCCATCATGTTGGACAGTACACCAGCATCAAATTGCCATAGCCAGTTTGTTGCAAAATAAAGTCAGTTTGAACATGCAGTGACTTTTCTGGGCTTATCCCATGTTTGGGACATGGATCTCCACCTATAAAAATCTTATTTAATTCCTGTAAGGTTAAATGATTTGAACTTTAAGTTTTTCTGAGGAAAGCAGAGACTTTCAGGCATGAAGATTGTCATGAGAATAGATGTGGGACATGTTCATTTACTTCTTGGGCAGAGTCTGGGTGCATCCCTTTGGCCTTGGGCCTTGCCCTCTCCCAGGGGACCAGTGAATATTTCTGTTTAGAAATATAGTTTGTCTTACATGGCATAAATGTCCTGTGTTAGCACAATGCTTTATATATTTCAAACTGATCGTGGACAGTACTGTGGGGGTAAAAAACTGAATAATATCTATTTTTTTTAAACAGAAGGCCATCATTAGCCATGTCTCACCTGACATCCTTTATCTGTTCAGAGTTCAAGCAGTTTGCCGAAATGAAATGCGTAGTGACTTTAGCCAGACTATGCTCTTTCAAGGTAACAAAACCACATACCTATTTTTATATTAAACAATTGTTTGTTTAATATTTTCTTTTCACAGTGCAATATGGTGTGAAATGATTTCAGAAGATGTTTGAGTGCATGTAGACAATACTAATTTCAGATTAGTGGCCAGTGACTTAATCTGAATCGCATTTCTGGTGATGAGGGTTTTTCTACACCTCTCTGCTGGCAGGGTTTGTCAGGTTTTAGGAGAATTCAGAGCTTTTCTTGGTACTAGTTTTCTCAAACAAATTCATCAGAGACTGCTTATACATCAGAGGCACAGCTATAGCAGAATGTGAGTCTGATCGGTGTCTGTTTTATGTAAAGAGGAAAGGAGATCAGTCCTACCTTGACAACCACACGTGGAGACACTCAGGTTTTACCATGCATACAACCTCAGTGATTTCCAAAACATACATATTTAAAGGAAATCAAAAGTACTAGATGCTAAGCTGTCCTTTGTCGTGAATTTCCTTTTAAGTTTATTGGAGAAATCTGGTAGTGCTGAGATTTGGTAGAAGAACTTGAAGTTTTTAGAGCTTTTTTAAGTGCTGAAGTTTTGCTCCTTCCTGGGAATTTATTAGTACATTTTTTACTAAGTAGGGCAAAATTTACCTCTGCTGAGAGCATTCCCTCCCACTCCAGCTTACGGATACATAAATCCTGTAATGGGCAACAGAAGAATAAAACAAGCGGAGAGTTAAACATTTAAATCTTTAAGATGAAGAAAGGAGCTGTCACTTGGATCCGATGCTGTATAGGGAACAAAATAATAGCAACGTTTTTCTGTGTCATTTTTGGAAAATTGGGGGTGGGCTGAGTTAATCCTACTCTGTTAGCATGTAGTATCTGAAGGATATGAAGCTGTGGACACAGTTTGCTTCTGTGGCAGTGTCCTGCCACAGTGTTATCAGCATTGCAGGGACAGCAGGGGTCAGGCAAGAAGTGTCCTATCCAACCTACATCTCATATATAGCTCTCTGTTCTTAGTACCTCAGCACAGTGTTTTGGATTTGACTGTAAGTGCCAGGCAGAAGTCAGAAACTGGTATGTTGCTGATTATGACCTCTTTCAGCAGATGACAGAATGAGAAAATTCTTTGAAATTTGACCATAATACCTGTTTAATCACAGTTAGGAGTAAGTCATTACTGACAACTTTTTTGGATATTCTTGGGGCACTCTAGCCCAGTTCTAGCCCAGTGTTCAAAGCAGTGGAAGTGATTCATGCATCTGCAATGGGAGTAGATGATGTGATTCCTTCCATGTGTCCCCAAAAAGGATCTGCTGTTCTAATCTCTGGCAGTACCGAAGATCTAGAAAATTAATCCACATGAGCTTTCAAAACATTATTCAGAGCTTGATCATGGTTGTAGTTGAGATATATAGCAATAAATAATAAGGACAGAAAAAACTATTATCATCAGCTACTCTCGCTTCCTGGGTAAGTCAGGGTGTTTCATCCAGTTTGAGATTGAAGGACAGAGTGTGTTTTCTGACAGTGCACTTAAACTGGCACTGCTGGGCCTGAATTAAAGTCATGCAAGTCTGTCTTTAGGCACATGTACAAAGTAAGGTGAGTAATGCCAAATGAACTGAGTTGCTTTTGCTCCAAACTGAGACCTGCATCCATATTTTGCAGCAGTGTGTTCAGCAATTGCTCAGCAGTTGTATCATTGCCTCCCTTCCCAACCTGCTGACATGCTGCTCTTCTTCCTCCCTCAGCTAACACCACTCGAATTTTCGAGGGGACCAGAATTGTGAAGACAGGAGTGGTAAGTCGTGGATTTGGGGAGCTGGGATTTGGGGACATTCCCACCAGGTGGCAGCACGGTGTTGGAAATCTGCGGCAGGACCCAGCTTTCCTGGGGAGGGGGGTGTTCAGACCCACCACAGAAGGATTTATAACATACAATATATTTCCAATATGAAATGTTGCAAGGGGTTTGGTTTTCTAGCTTAATGCTCTGAGGGGCTTTGACTACTGAAGAATCGAGTTTAAAAAAATCTTTCCAAATCTATATTCAACCCATTTAGATGGGATTTGTAATCTTAATGATAACTGTGAAAATAAATTTAATTTCTTTTATTAATTGTATGACCAGAAGTATATGCACCAGGAATAAGGCCTCACACACAACATCTTTACTCTTCCAGTGCTCTAAGGATACCTGTTATTGTGTGAATAAAGCCTCAACAATCTCTTTATTTGAATTTTAATTCATAAGGTAACTTTTGTGTTCCAGAATCAGAAATGTTGGTACATTTACAGTAAAACTGGAATACACTGTTTCAGTTTTGAAAGCATCTTATTAGTTTATTTAACATAAACTATCCATAACCTAAATTTCTTGGCATTCGGTGTACTGAATTGTTCAGTCAAATTTATGGACTGGATTCATACTATTGAATTTACTCTAAGTACATTGCTTCTGGTTTTATTCTTTTCCAGTTTGATATGCTCCCTAGTAAGCAAATAACACATACAAAGCTTGCATTTGAATGATTAATGTTTGTTTAATGATGTATAGAGGTATTCTAGACATATAAAATCTGCTGTCAAATTTTAATACTCAGTCCAGCTTTGAGACTGTTCATGCCAGTGAAAAGCAAATCTCACAGTGCCGGAGGGATTCACATTGATAAGTATCTGAAAGTTTAGATGCTTATTTAAAGTTTTGGCTTGAAATCTCTAAAGCACGGCTTTTCATCTGAGATCTCAGGTTCTCTGTGATTGCAGCTGGTCAAAAATAACGTGAGAAAGCAGCCTTTCTTGGTTTGCTGCAGCATTTCAATTACATGGCCTGACTGAACCTGGGAATTGCAGAGAGATGCAGAAATACTTTGAAGTTATACATTTCAGTTTCAAAAAGAAACATTTTACTTTTTTAAAAAATGTTCAGTAGCACCTATTTAACCCTTGTTTGTACTCATCTGATGTGTACCTTTCCAGCTACTGGTCCTCCCAGTCATGAATTGTGTAATGTGAGACATTTTTCAGTAAATCAGAGAGGGTGGGCAGGTCCAGGCAGAACTGCTGGCTCAGCTCTTCCAGAGAATTATTCCTTGTGTTTAGTCAGTTCACTTCAGTGTCTTTTTCCACATGTGATTCAGGAAGGGGAATGACTAGGTCCTTATGTATAGACCGAGTTTTTGTTCTTTATGTATATACCAAGGGGTTTTGTTTCCAGTAGAGCACACATGTGTGCACAGAGACCTGCATGCAAGCATGTGTGCTGTGGGTTGACATTAGAATAACAGTGGCAGGGTGCAGAGGATGCATAGTCTACAGCTCATTCTCTGGTTCCTCTCAACTCCCTGAGGGAAGTGGGCAGTGTCAGGCCTGGCTTTGGGTTGCTGGTGGTGACCAGGGGGAGTCCTGTGGTTGTAGAAAACTGAGTCTATACATGAGTGTCGCAGCCTGGTGGTCCTGGCAGAGGTAGTGGTGGCTTGCTGAAGGGCTCCTGATGCTCTCCAAGTGCTTCATGACTGCCCAGCTGGTCATGCTGCTGGTCTTTTCTAATGAGAGTGATGCCTCACTGCAGCACCAGTCCTTAGGAGAATAATGCTGATGGGTAAATTAATGAAATAAAAATAGTACCATTGGAGGGCCTCACAATGTGTGTGGGAAGAGCCAGAGTTCCTTGTCAGAACAGACCCACCAGGCACGAATGCTCGCGTTGGCAGCACAGCCATTATTTTGAGACAGCCCTTATGTAATACTGTATTTTTAAACTTCTGTATTCTGAGGATTAAAGCACTGTGAGTAATGCAGCTAAACTCATTAAACTCCTTTACATTCTCCTCACCCCGAGAGGAAACGTTACTCACAAGTCAACGGTGACGTGGGTGGAGAAGGTCCCGATGTAAAACAAAGATAAGGATAAAGAGGGTTTTGATGATGGTGTGGTGAATTCAGGGAGGTTTCTTCCCTTCGTGGTTTGCTGGTAGCTCTGTGGCTTGTCCTGTCCTGGCTCAGCCCTGTATCCAGCTGGTGGGAGTCTTTGGCTTGAAGAGAACAGCAACCAGAATGGCACATGTGTTGAAAGGGAGGGAAATGCAAAAGAAAAATGACCCCAGGTAGGATGTTGGGCCCCTGCTGATGCTCTCTGCTGTGTTTTCTTCCCCTCTGCTGCTGGTGACCTCCTCAAGCCCACGGCATCTCCTGCCTCCTCAGCTGACATGGCTCCCATCAGCTCTGGCTCCTCCACCTGGACCTCCTCGGGGCTCCCCTTCTCCTTCGTGTCCATGGCCACAGGGATGGGGCCTTCCTCCAGTGGCAGCCAGGCCACCGTGGCCTCAGTGGTGACCAGCACCTTGCTGGCAGGGCTGGGCTTCAGCGGTGGTGGCATCTCCTCCTTCCCCAGCAGCGTCTGGCCCACCCGGCTGCCCACGCGGCCGCCCCCAGCAAACAGGCGGGACGGCCCGTGGTGGCCACCACCGAGGCCGCCGCCGCCTCCCCGGGGCCAGAGCGGGACTCGGCACTGACCAAGGATGGCGAGGGAGCTGAGGAGGGGGAGAAGGATGAAAAGAGTGAAAGTGAGGATGGGGAGCGGGAGCACGAGGAAGAGGAAGAAAAGGATGCTGAAAAGAAGGAGAGAGACAGGGCGACAGCAGCCGCGGAGGCGCGCAATAGCACAGAGCCCAGCGTGGCCGTGGCTTCCCCCAACCGGACTGCTGAGGAAGAAGGAAATAAAACCATATCGGGTGAAGAGCCAAACCAAAACGTTGCCCCTGCGGCTGGAGGTCCCAAGGAGGAGAGTTTGGATGAAGCCAACACTCAGCCCCAGCCGCTCCCTTCCACCCAAGTGCCACCAGCGTTCACCGATGAACTGTACCCGGGCAAGATCCCAAGAAGACCAGAGACTACAAGAAAACCTCCTCCAAAGGAGGACAGGTTTCCAGAGGAATACCCCTCAGATAACAAATTCATTACCATTAATCCAGGTAAGTGACCTCCAGGGAAAGCTGGTTTTACCAACCTAAGAGTGTTGGAAAATGATACAATCTAAATTCCTTACTGATTTCCAGGAGATACAACATTTCTGTGGTGCTTGACTTCATCCAGTGGGCAGGTTGTCACAGGACTCAATCCTCAAATTGTTACTGGTGGGGAGCAGAGGGGGAAGGAACATCCTTTTCTTTTATTAGGACAGAATCATGGTCCTTGTAACTTACCACAAGAGAAAATTTGCAAAAATGTTAACTCCCAACATGCTGCATCAAGAATTTTGTTTAAAAGAAAAAGGGAGAGAAATGCAGTGAACCATAGCTGTGAAATTAATTTGGAAGATTGGCTGCTGTGCCAAACTGGTGTTTCGTGGGAAGTTTGCTATATATGCTGCAAGCTAATTTATTTTATCTGCAGGATTCTCCCTGATTGGGCTTTGAGATATTCTCCCAAATATGGGAACATTGCTGCTTTATTTCTCATCACAAAACCTACATGCTTTGATCTTCCAAAACAAGGCACCTTCTGCACTGGAGTTACCTTCTTTTTTTTCCTGTGGGAAGGACAAATCTTAGCCAGGCAGAGTTCACATATTTTGTCCTGATGAGAATTACCAGTGCTCCTGTACACACCAGCTCTGGGTGTATGTACCAACTCCACAGTATATACACAGCAAATACAACCTTTTGGAGGCCTGCCCAGGTGATCTGCATGTGCACCAAGCCCAGTGTGGTCCGGGTTTGCTGCACAGGCCTATGCAAACAGGTATCTCATGGTGCTACCAATGTGTGGAATGTCCACACATGTTTCTGCTCAGGGAGCTCCAGGCACTGGTGAGGAAAACAGCAAGGAGCAAATGGAGTACATATGTGTGGATTTATTTGCAGAGTAAGTACTGGGATTTAGATATGGTGACGAGTTTATATGAGTGATTATGTGTATTACCACAGCATTTATAAGATAGTGTGCTTTTTTTTGTTTGGGGTGGGGTTTTTTACTTTATTGTTTATTTTGGTAATCTTGGAGTGTTTTGTAATTTTCTTTTTCCATCAAAGCTGCTCTAGAGTACTGTGAAAAAACCTTGCATATTTATTTTTCCCTACACTGATAACCACAAAAATGCAGACATTGTGCACTCAGTTATAGCTCGGAACCAATTTAAAAAACAAAGCTAAATCCAATCTTTAATAACATTTGTTACAGAAATGCTGACCTGACTCTAACGCTGTGAATCATAACTGTTCTGCAAGAGATCAGATTAACAATGCAAGACAAGAAACTTGCACCCAAATTGTGCTGATATTTTTAAAATACAATGCTGTTTTTCTTACTCCTCAGCTGGAAATCTTCAAAGTCCAGTGCTCCCACTGAACATGGTCTGAGATGCCTGTCAGGAAGCTTTCAACCTGCCACTTGCCCTAATCACCTTTCTGTCAGGAAGGAGGGAACTTTGCCATGTTAGGAGTAAGCATTCAGCACCAGTTAGGTTCAAAGCCCAGCAATTCAATCTGCCTGGGTAAACCTGCTTCTGAAATAGTTCTTCCTGCCTTTGGCTTCCTTATTTCTCATGTGCCAGTTTCTTGTATGGCCCAAGTACAATGTCTCTTATATAAGACCTACAACGGGCCTCATGGCTTGTTCTCAGCCTAAAAAATTGGAAAAAAAGACGAGTAGTTTGCCTTAATTCTTAGCTTGTGACAAAGAGATTGTTAACAATTCCATAGTGAAGATAAAAATATTAAAATCAATGAGACGGGGAAATATTTTTAATATTGCTAAGAAATACTTACTAGTTATTGTGAATTGTATCCCCTTAGTCTGTCTCTTTTTAGCACGCAGAGAACTATTATTGAAAGTGGTTCAGTACAGCTTTGCCTCCTACTAGACAGCCTCTTTTAGAGCTCTGCTCACTTCCAGGCTTGATGGCTTGAAGTCACTGTGCCTGAAGACTACAACAAAGACAATCAGTTTTGAAAGTACCCTGCAAATTAGGTTTTCTGTACCTATATATGGAGGGAGGATAACTTAGTATGATTACTGCGTTTTAAAAAAGTGGCTTCCATATGTAGGAAACTATATCTGAAATTATCAGCACATGTTAGATGGCAAGAAGATAAGTGAGAGTTGCCTGTTTCCTCCAAATTAACCTTAGTTAAATCATAATTAAACCTCTGGCGACCTACCTGAGATGAGGAGAAGGAGCTGCACCATTTTTTCAGCTTCCCAGACAAGCCTGTCCCAGATCCCTCAGTGTCCTGAAAAGGGCTGGGAATGGCTATTCAGAGATGAAGAAGGGCCCATTTGTGCCAGTTTCTTGTAGTAGGGGCTCATTCCCTGTCCATGACCTCCAGGTGGAAAAATTTAGGTTGATCACAAACTTGGTGAGTCCCTGTCCAGACATTGGGAAAGGCTAATTTTTAGTGAGAACATTTTGAGGTGTTATTGGCTTTGGAATGGAGCCTTTCAGTCCGAATCTCTTTGTACCTTCAAAGTCTCTTCAGGCAAGTCCTTCTTTTCTTTTTATCTTGAGCCACCAGGCTTTGATAGGTGAGGTCTGACTAGCCTGGAATTTGCCCAAATATTTTACTAGATGTGTCCAAATACGGCCTGCCTGGCCTGTTGGGAGTGCTGCCCCTGTGAGAAGACACTTGGCAATGCAGGAGAAGGAGCTCTATTCCAGGCTTGATCTAGGTTACCAAAGACACAGGCTGGTGAATTAGACTAGCACAAAGCCTAAGACTAGCTGATTCAGCTTAACTGTTTTTCACAGTAGTATGGAAATTTTCAATTCATACAGACAGACCTGACCTAACTCCTGCCAGCTGAGTTCAGTGAAACTGCAGCCATAGCAAGACCTTGTCTATGAGAAATGGCCTTAAAGGTTTTCCATAACAAGGTAAACCTGAAATCAAGACAAGTGAAGCCAAGAGGGCATTGCCAGAAGTGTCTGAAAGGATTTCTGAGCATCAGGACAGTTAAGAGTGTCAAGACCACTTCCAAAGTGAGCTGAAAGCACCCCTGCAGTTTACTGTGTCTCATTGTGAGGGTGGAAACATTTTTGGATGCATTTTTTGTCCCAGAAAGCAGGTTTTAAAAAGCTGTCAAGGTTTCAAAACTGTTTTTGTGAATAGAAAGTTTAATCATTTTAAAGAGTAGAAAATTGTTTCATAACAATGTACACTTGTAAAATTAATTATATAGCATCAAATTAGCAGTTGTAAGGAGATAACTAAATGGGGAAGTACTCATGAGTGTGGATGATTAGAGGAGAACAGGGAACTCATGAGAAATTACAGGGAAAGTGCAAGGCCAATTAGTACAGCAAGGCTCATTTTCTTTTAGTGCTTATTTCACACGCACATACACACACCTCTCCTGAGGCCGTGTCATTATTTTCCAAATGGCATTGGCCTCTTCTTGTCTGGTGGTATCAGCCAAGGCTGATGATTTTCTTCTGTCGCCGAACGCTTGCTTGCATTCTCCTCTTTCATTTTCCTGATCATCCTTTTCTCTGTTTTGGTGCCCACATTAGACTAATTGTACCTTTGATCTGCAACTGTTACACACACAGCTGCTCAGCATTGTCCGTGACTCTGAAACCTGAAAATTAGAAAAACAGCAATTAGAATGATACTCTACCAAGAAAGGGGGGGGGGGGGGAAAGAAAGAAAAAAGCGAGGGGAAAAAATGAAAAGCTGGATGATTCAGTTTCGTCAGGCTAGAGAAGATACAATCCCACGGAATTTTGGTTGGTTGTGCCGGACAGTTAAACAGATCCTTTGTTTTTGACAGAAGATAAAAACTGGGCTGTTGTGGGCTAACAGCTGTCCAGTTGGGGCTTTTGCCTGAGTGGTGACTTGGATCTGAGAACAGAAACGTGGGTTTGGCTCTTCATCCAAATTTCAGCCAGATCCTCCCATTCTTCAGTGTCACCCACTTCTTCTGAGTTCCTCCCACAAGGGGGCTTTGTAGAGACAGAGATGGTGTGCAGGGTTAAATTTCAAGCCTGGTGTATGCCTTTAACAGAGACTGAATTTTGGTTTTTAGAGCAGTCTTTGCCAGGTCTGAGGTTACAAAAGCCTTTTGGGAATAACCTCATTAAGATAATTAAACATCTGTGTAATTCCTTCTTCTCCATACACAGCAAGGATTATTAAGCTGTATTTTCATGTAGCGCTTGAGCCATTTGCACACAGGATCACAGAATGGATAAGGTTGGGAGAGACCACTGAAATCAGCTAGTCCAGCCTCACTGCTCAAGAAGGGAGCACGTTCTCAGGATTGCATCCAGACAGCTTTTAAATATCTTCAGAGATTTACATGGCAACTTACAGGAGAAAACAGCAGAATGGCTTGAAAATAAAAGTGAATTATTTGATGTCTGCAAACTATGAGTTTCAGATATAGGATTAAATATGATTGGCATTTGTTTACAAAGCAGTGAAAAGCCATGTTTAGCTGTGCACAGCCTGTAATTGTGAACACTGCAGGGATGCATTTAAAGAAATAGGGAAGAAATAGCTGCACAGTGACATGAACTTGTATCAAAGGTAATGCATTTTTAAAAAACATGATTTTGCATTTTTATCATTTAATAATATGGCAAATACTATTTTTCAAAATTAATTAATACCTTTGTATAAGTCCATAAATTCATTTACTCAAAGGAAAGATGAGCAAGTTGACTGTCTTTTAAGAGGCCATGTGGTCTGAGGCAGTTCAGCAGCAGGGTTTTGCTTTGGTTAATGGTATCTGTAATGGTACAACAAACAGAACTTTGTCCTGGCAGTTTGTGCAATGATGAGGAATGATAAAAGTAGATAGGTTATATAGTACAGCTATGGTTGCTTATTATAGCAAGCAGTGTTACTTAAGGGAAATAAACATGTTTCTTTTCTCAGGAACCAATTACCAAGAATTCACAGGAAAAAAAGTACATTTCACAAGTGGTAGGAGCCTCTTTCTTACCTTGACCTTTGTGCAAGAGTTGCACTGCCAGAGCTTCCCTCACTGCCTGACGCCATCCAATACTCCCTGTGCCAGGGCTCATCCATCCAGTGCCTGGGTGGAACTGCTGAGCGGGTGGTTCACAGAAGTTACAGATTTTTCCAGACGCAGGAGTAGATTTAGCAGTGCCAGGGCTTGTATCATGTGGGACCTCCCGAAACAGATATGCTGTAATAATTTTTATTCCTTCCTACTGGGATGAATTCCAAGCCAGTAAAAGGCAAACTGAATTAATTCAACGAAGGCATATGCCACTGGAAACTGTTTACATTTCTTAGCAAAAATGGAGTTTCCTAGTCCATTTTTTAAGCTTACCACCACCACCAGCAAGTACAGCTTATGGTGGGCACCATTACAAGGATATGCTGTTTGTTTAAGCTCTCTCAACACATTATTTAAGCAGTGGAAAAACACCTAAGACTTTTTCTTCAAAGCCAGCACAGGAACTGTGTCTTTTTTTCTGAAGCACATCACTGCTTGGGCATTCCCAACTGGAATTTCAGGGCCAGCCATCAGCATGCAGGAATGGCATTTGCTCTTCTGGCACTCAGTATACTGAGCACTTTCTTATCCTCACATCTGTGGTACTGGGAGTTGGCAGGGGCAGATAAGTGTGTTCTCCACAGCAGACTGAGTAAGAGGAGCATCGTGAACACTGCAGAATTTAATAGTGTGCATTGGGACTCCAGCCCATGCTGTGCTTACAATGGAATTTAATTTTCTTCCCATGCAAACAGAAACATATGTTTTTGTGTTGAAAGATGTGGAGGTGAAACTAAACAGAGTACTGTCCTTGGAGAGAACTGAAGCAACACCCTAATGGACGTAAGGTGATGGGACTACTTGGCTCTCCTATGAAGTTTTATTACATTGCATGTTTTTTTTGCCTTGTCCCTTTTATCATTCTGATTAGTAAGACTTACCTCACAGGCTTACTTTTTTGTGCTGATAAATGATTTGAAATGCACTGGTAAAAACTGATGCCTCAAGACTTATGATTTTGTAAGTTTGGCAAATACAGAGAATAAGCCTTTACTTTAATTTTGGGGTTGATTTTTTCCTTACTCCTTCTGGTTAAGGAAATCAGAGATGTTCAATCAAAGTGTGCGTTCAGTTCTCCCAAACACCCCTCTTATTAGCACCTCATTTAGGCTGCCTGCTAAAGGGCATTACCTCTATCAGCCTAGTTCTTAAAACTAGAAAGATTTCTTGCTGGGCTTGCAGCAGCCTGCAGCCTTGCTCTGTTTTCAGCAGTCAGGCAAAAGCATTTACAATTAACCTTTACTTCCACGTTAGTTGAATTTTACTCCTGCCTACCGAGGAGTATAATCTAAATGCTATTAAAATAGAGTATGACTTCATATTATGTGACATCTGGTGACTTCCAATTATCTGTGTTTTGCCTGCCTATGGTGAAAAGGCAATTACGTTCTTCTGGTAGGATTTGCAGCAGTTTCAGAAGATATGATAATGCAATACTGAACAAGGGCAAGGAATCACGTTGGTGAGGAAAGACTCACATAGGCTAAAAGTAGAAGTCAAGTGTGCATGTTTCAATCCTCAAAATCTGAAGCTGTTTATACTAATCCTTTGACATTATGTCCTGTTGGCAGGTATTGATCAGATACTGCCTGTTTGTTAGGAAACAGGAATAAGATAGAGAATCCTCTTCTGTATTTTTCTTCTATCATTCTGTCTAAACCAATTTATTCATCAAGTCTACACAGATTTGCACAAATTAGGTGTCTTTTGAAATACATTGGTACAGCGTCTATGCTCATTGTCTCCAGTACTTGCAGAAGCTCTAGATATTCATCTTCTATATGATACAATCATTTTAATGAGATGTCATGCAAGAAGTGAAGCAGAGTTACTCGGCCAGATCTCAGGATATTGACGAACGAACTTTAATTTCGTTCAAAAGCTGTGGCATAATGATTTCTTCTGTCGGTTACAACACATCCTATTCATTCATTCATCCACCCATCTTGACAATCCATATGCTAAAAAGTGCTTTCGTATGCAGTAACCCACCAGATTGTGACAATTCTGCAAATGATGTGACATGACACCCAACATGTTGAGGATTTTTTATTTTAAGATAGTTACCAAGAAATTTATTTCTGAAGCAAAGTATTACACTGAGCTTTGCAAACAGGGCTGTCCTGTAGTATTGAGAAACAGAGTGCATTTATCTGCAAACACTGATGACGGAGCACAGCGTTTACTTAGTTACCGTGGTGAAATGGCTCAGTGGGGTACTCCACATCTGATAATAGGTGCTTGCACAAAAGAGTCCTAAAAGTGTCTATGAGACCGTAATTACAGTCAGTAGTAAAATCCAAGCCATATGTGGCAATAAACACCATACTTCTGTGCTCTCATGTCTCAGACTGAAGACAAATGGAGTCCCACCCTGCAGTTAGAGGATCTCTGCTCTGTTTACTCATACCATGTAAAATGGATAAGCTATTTGTTTTGTTTACACGTTTTTCTGTACAGTAATTCTTTTTTCCAGTCAGTGATTGGTTTTGTTATCTGTTTAACACACAGCTGGCAAGAACAGCTCCAGCATGGCCACAAGACCTTCTCCTGGTAAAATGGAATGGATCATCCCACTCATTGTGGTCTCAGCACTGACCTTCGTGTGCCTCATTCTCCTCATCGCTGTGCTTGTCTACTGGAGGTGAGCCTGTTTCCTTATCATTGGAAACTGATTATGATTTAAAACACATTTCAGGTGGTGTTTTTAATGTGGCCCTGCGGTTTTTATTTTATTAGAAGTTATGGTGCTAGATGCATTAGATAACTCTCTGGGTGCTAGAACAGCTTTGTTGGATAACTGTTCAGCTGCCTTAAGTATTGATTTTTGTGTCATGAAAATGGGCTTGGTAGGGCTCCAGCAATGGTAGAGCCAGCTGTAATGGTGACAAATATTTTCACAATTAGTCCCTCCAAAATAGCTATAAAAAGTTATCTCTGTCTTGGCCTTCAGGAAAAGCGGTTGTGGCAGAAAAGCCCAGTGAGACTGGCCTTGGTTCCATGGGTGTCTTTACCACAGACCTCCTGTGTAATCTTAAGCAGTTCTTTCCTTCCTTTGACTGCACTTCAAGAACGGGGACTAAGCTTGTTTCACATTCCATAGGGATGCTCTGAGTCAGAGTTCTTTAGCATTGGTGAGGTGTTCAGAAGTGTTGCCTGCAAGGTCTTGAAAGTAAAGATTGCCTCACACCAGTGGACATTGCTTCAATGGTGGAGATTAGGATTAGCATCAACAAATCCATCTCCATTTGATTTAGAGTAAATTAAAACCTGCAGCACCTGCTTAAGTCAGAACCAGAAGCCAAAGACACCTCATTTGTCTGGAAGTTAAAATTAACCAGGGATTAGTCACATACAAGGTATTTAGGAATTATTTGATTATGTGGGACACAGGAAAGTAGCTTTGATGAGAAATACCATCCCATTGATCATTATATTTGCAGAATCAATTTTAAAAGTACCAAGCCATTTTTCAGTGTACTCATTTCACTGACAATTAATTGGCCAAATTATTGAGGCTGAGAACATTTGAAATAATTAATAAATAGATGACAATAGCCTTGTGAAAATAATTTCTATTAACATTTGCAAATAATTAACATCCTTGCAGTAAGACACTGAATAAAATTGCACTGATATGTGAGCACAAGCTGAAAGTAAAAAGGTTCTGAAGATCCCCTTGTAGTATGCTGTGTTTCAATATGTATTTTCTTCATTTGAAAGACTAAACTTGGTCACATTCACACCAGGCAAACCCTGGAAGGAGATGGTATATCCTGAAGCACTGTAATGAGGGGTTTGTGATTTTTAGCTCGTGTTGATACAAAATGCTCTTCTACAGAGAAAACGTTTTGAAATGCAGTGCTAACAGCTATTATCTAGAGGAATGTTGGTACCTCTCACTGTTTGCAAAACATTTCCATTTCTTTGCAATTTCACTAATGGATCGAGAGAAATAATTGCAAAATTAGTGTTTAATGTGCTCAACAGTGCCATCCCTGAGAAGATATTAAAGTTGGAATGTACTGGCTTAGTGACCAACAGTTAGAGACTAACTTTTGATAAACATTAGTTTCTGTTATAGATCATAATATTAGTCTAGTAAAATTAAGGTATGCTGATTAAAGTTAAATACTTTTATCTTCAAAATTCCTAACCATCCACCTCATAAACTTTTTATTTGCTTTGTAATAGCCAACACACACATAAATCAAGGAAGATAAGGGAACAAAGACTTTAGCTGAAACCAAATTACTTTTCCAGTAATGTGTTATTTTTGCATATGGACAATAATTGTTTATCTGCTCTCCATAGCATGCATCAATAGTTAACATTCATCAGCGGCTTTGGTAAAACTGTGAGTTTCTAATTAATACCACTGAGAGCAGTAGATCAGTTTATTTTCAAAAAATTGATACTAAAAAAGGTGGAGATTAAAAATTAGTATAGAATGAAAATAATGTCACGTAGCAGTCAAAGCTTTTTGATAAATATAAAGCGACAAATTGAGAAACAATAAACAAACTTGAGAGCACATGTGTACTAGCTTCAAAGTAAAGTGTATCTACCTTCTTAGTTCTGAGGACTTTTAACAAATACAGGGAGTGTGTTGAAAAAGTAAAGATGTGTTTTAGGATAAATCAACAAGCAACTAGAACACAGATTGTCCACAGTAACATTTTGCATTGTGCAAACCATGTCACTGGAGCGGCAACACAGCATTTCATGTGCCCTTTGCAGGGTGATTGCCTTTCCTTGGGAAAAAATAAAATGTTTATCTCTGTTAGTGTTTTAAAGTAAGGAAAAAAACAATTCACAAACACTGCAGAATCTAATTTAGAAGTTTGAAAGGAACAGTAATTTGGGTTTTCAGGAAGAAATACTTAGCTTAAAATGTAATGGGCAACAACATATGGAATAATTTGCTAAATAACGCCATCAAAGCAAATGGCATGAAAACGAGTTTGAGACAGATATTTCAGTAAGGGAAACATGGTATTGAAGTGCACAGCAGAGAAACACTTGATGAAAGGATAACCCTCAAGGGGACAGACATGCTGGACCACAGGGCCTTTTCTTGCACAGCAGTTCTTTGTTTTGGTGTGAGAAAAAGCATTACAAAATAAAACCCAGAGAACTAGAAAAAGCAGAAGAGACATAGTTACCCTTTGGCAAAACATTTTGAGGGTAAAACAAATGATATTTTCACTTTCGCATTTTTGAGCATTTGTGGAATTAGATGATTTGAGACCAGAGGTGACATAAGCAGAACAATGAAGCAGAGAGAAGCCTTCTGCTTGTTTCCCTCGCATCAGTGCCCTATTATCCAGGGATCAAAATAAGGAGTTAGGGAAGTTTCTTGTGAAGGTTTGGCAAAGAATTTATCTCTGTTTGGACTCCTTGTAGCTCATTCCATGATACAGCAAAGAAATAATTTTTGTGAAGATGACTTGCTGTAAGAAAGCTTCATTTTCTGTTCCCTTTATTTGAACAGGAGAGTGATAGGAAACAGTCATTGTTTGATGAAGCTTTTCCTTTTTTTATCTGTTGAGCTTCCATGCTGTGTTCATTAGAGACTCCTTGTAATTGAATATATTTGGAAATGATCTGTGCTGTTTCTGAACGAGACTACTTTTGCAGAGGTAATTTGCTGTTCTCAGTTCCTTTTCCATGTGGATCTTGGACAAATGGTGAAAGAATATGACTGATGTTGAAGAGAAAGGGTCACTTCCATCTTTTTCACATGGTGGCCATCTCAGTAATGAAAAGGGATGGGAACTTGCCGGCAAGCAGCAGCTCTGAATTACCTTTCTACTAAAGTTTCCTGAATTCAGTACTTTTAATGGCACTGCTGTGCAAAGAGGGATGTGTGATTTTTAAGTTGGTAGAGTGGAAAATAAACTAGGTCAGCATAATGAAGCTGCAAAAATTGCGGTGCCTTTTATCCCAAAAAAATGAGGAGAGCACAATCACAGGGTGACCAGGAGCCTTCAGATCTGCTGGGGCCGGGTGGCAGTTGGGCTCCGTGGGCAGGAGGGACAATGACAGCTGTAGTTTCAGTTGGCTTCTGTGCATCTTTGATTCCTCTTGAGGAAAAGCTGGCCTGGCTGATCCTTGAGCTGTCACGGGCATGATGAGGGGGACTGTTGCTCCCAGGACCTCTAGTGCTTGAAACTGATTTCTTTTAGCATCTAGTTGAGAATTTGAGTCTTAGCAGACAGAAAAGATGAGGAGACCAGATCCTTGTTTTACTCACCATATGGATTCACCATTCGCTTCCGCAGTGGCACAGTGGTACTTTTTCTGCTTCCTTTTCTTGCATATCAGTTCCTGAAATTGTGTGCTATAGGGACAACCACTGAGTGTTCTCGAGAACTGTTCACTGGGATTTTAGGATCTTTGCTGGAGCCCTGCTAGCTCATCTAGAGCCCGTTAAAATGTGGGCATTGAGAGGTACAGTTTCCCAAGCACATTATTCTTGCATTTCTGGGCATTTGTTTTGCATCTGTGATTTTATACCCAGACTCACTATCATGAGATCTTTCTGCAGTTCTTCAAGGTCAGTTTAAAATTTGACTTGGGTTGTCTTAAGTCTTTGCCACTGTTACTCTCACAGCCTTTTCTGCGAGCTCCGAGAACTGCAGAGTGTGTTTGGTAGTGACCTCCAAACTATTTAGGGATTGAGTGTGACTTCAGTTTTTTTGCAACAAGGCAAGTTCCTATAGTATGCTGAGCCGTAATATGGCTTGAAACATGTCTTTTCTAGAACTTCCACTACATTCTGTTGCCAATTGAACAAGTCCTGAGTATTGACACTTCAGGGTAAACCCAGGGTCAGTGTCACTTTCTTTTTCACAGAGATGCAGGAGGGTGACTAGAGCTGGGAAATCAACTGAAATACTTTCATACACAATAAGTTCTGTCATTTTGGGGGGGAAAAAACATATTTTAGGTGGGAGTGGTGACCTTCCACTGTTTGTTTTCCATTCTGATTTTTAATCTAAACACTACAGTCCTACAGACTATGGTTTCAAAGGAAAAAAATAAGCAGAGAATATTAAGAAGCAATTAAGATTTTAGAGTTTAGCCAACAGCAACTTTTAAATGGGAACTAAATTATAGCCATTTCTCATTTTCAGCTAAGAGGAAGAAATTAATTCATGACTATAGCTGGAGAGTTTTCTTTTTCTTTCTTTTAAGCAGATACCATAATTCACCTTGAATTATTGCCACCATCAACATTGTGATCCTAAAGACAAAGCGGGAATATTGTATTGCATTTCTTATTAAATCAAGCTGTTTATACAGTGCTAATATGTTTACATTCAGGAGGGATTTTTGGAACAACACAGCTGCTGCCTTTCAAAGAGCAAGCAAGCTTGCGTTGCTTGTTTTATAGTCATGCGTGTATACGAGACAGCTTGGGAAAAAGATGTCTTTAATTTTCCTTAGGCAAAACCCTGTAGAATTTACTAGACAGTAAGAGTTTTCTTAGGTTTCCGTTAAGCATCCTGTCAAATTGAACAGAATCCTTGGGACACATCCTGTGACAGAGCCTTGTGCTTCTCTGGCAGTGCCTTTCTGTGCAGAAGAAATTACATTGAGCACCAGGAGATGCAGGTTCTTTTTCTGACTCAGTCATTGATTTTCTGTGTGACCCGGGGCCAAGTCATTTACGGGTGGAGAGTATTGTTGTTGAACTCAGTGGCAAAGACCTCACTGGGAGCAAGCTCAGGTGTTCAATATTTCAGCATCTGAGTTTTCTGACACTGGTAAAATAGCACTGAAGAAGGTTGGTCAGCCATATTTGTAAATCAACTTGTAATATAGAAATGAAAGCTTCAACGTAAGCCAAAGAACTCTTGTATTTACCATTTCTAGTAACCATGCCTTGGAAAAGTACCTTTTGATGTTAAATTCCAGGGAACTTGCACAGCTCCTTAGCTAAGACAGTGTTAAAACTTAATTGGGGGGAAAAAAATAACTTGTGCCTGTAGCAGGTTGTAAAAAGTGCTGAAATTGTTATTCGAACCTATCTCTAGGTTTTATTTTATGAGTACACAATGTGTTGTTCATCTACTGTACTGATTGGAAAAGGAACATTGCAAATTTACAGACCATTGTAAAATTGTTTGCTTACAATGATAAAAGCTTCTTTCAGCTTACTCTGAAATATCTGTGACTCTGCTCATTTCTCACTCATGGAGGATGCTAGGTGGTAACATTATCTGAGACCCTGGGTGTTAATTTTAAGAATGCCTCGGGTGCAGTTGCATGAGTATTTATTTCAGCAGCAGCAGTTCCTGTTTCATCCTCTGTTCCTGCTCTTGCTCTGCCCTCTGTGACCCCAATGCAAATGTTTGTACAACTGTGTGAGGAGCTGGATTGTGAAACAATCCATGGTAAAAAAAAAAAAAAAGAAGAGAGGGGCTTTTGTGTCCTGATTTAAACCAGGTTAGCTCCCAGTCTGGTTCATGTAGTAACCAGACAGAGCTGGACCAGCCAAACTGAGGGACCAGCACGAGGCAGGAATGAAGAGGATGGATGGGGATGTTCACTCCGACACTACCTTCAGTGATGCCTGAGGATCATGTCGAGGTGCTTGTGCTCAGCTTAGGGATGGCTGTGCCCCAGAGCACAACTCGTGTCATCACAGGCAGAGAGGAGAATTAACCAAGGGCCAGAGACCTCCTAAGCCGAAAACGGGCAACACCACAGGGACACGAGGAGAAACATGGAGGTGAGTGGCATACCTGAAACTTCTTCCAGCTTCAGTCTCATTTTTAGTGCCCAGATGTGCCCTGCTCATACTGAACAGGGCATGCCTTTGTTTTCCTCTGGGAATGGCCACATCTAGTCCCCCATAATGACAAACAGCCTCAGGTGGATGGAAACAGGGCAGATCACTGGCTTGCAAGTGGGGTGCAGCCCAGCCTGATTCAGAGTCTTCTGATGTCCCTGTCTCAACCCAGACAATGCAGGAAAAGCACTTCAGCTCTTATTGCAGGAGATCCAGGTTTTATGTGATTTTGACAGTGCCAGAGGTAAAGGTACTGAATCTTGGGCCCTTTTGTGTTCTGTCTCTCAAAGTGCTGTTCATTTTCATTAAAAGAGAGCAGGCCTGTGATCAGCTCCCTCTTATCCCACACAGGGAACTGAGCTCATCCTTTGTGCTGACTCAGGCAGCTCACTTTCAAGCCCGAAGCTTAGGGCAGCTGCCACTTGCTTGTTCTATCTGTTGGTATCGTACTTTGAGCGCTCATCATTCTTCAATTACGAGGAAAATCAATATGAAAACTCCTCTGACGGAATCTGTGCTCTTTCATCCAGCAACATACAGCCTGGGGCAAGGGGCAGAGCCCACAGGTAGATCCACTCAGACCAAATCCTGGTGATTCACTGCTGTTCCTCCCGTTGTCGGATCGTGAGGTTTTACCGTCTCCTCTTGCAGGGAGCAGAGCCTGGCTGTTCCCAAGGGTGGTGGGACATGGGGTTGGCTCCCTGCTGGAAAGGCTGAGGCAGGGGAGCTCAGGACCTGCACCCGCAGCCATCCCTTCCCGACTGCTTGCTCATAACCATTTCCCAAATGGCTACTTCAGGGCCTTTTTGAAATCACAGGAGTTGTCAGTTGTTATAGTAACGGACCCCCTGCTGCTGAATTGGCCCCGAGATGCCCATTTGGGCTTTTGAACAGACTAACTCATGCTCATTAGATAAAAAAGAGAGAGAGACAGATTTGCAGATGGAAAGTTGCTTTTTAAGCATGCTGGATGATCTGTTAAGAGCTTGACTGTGGAAGGGGGCATGTTCTCTCATTATATGCCTGTTACTTTTACTCTTTTTTAATTAACGCTAGTTTCACTTTTATCGCAAACCAGAATTCTGCCAGATTCCCCTTTCCTCTCTGGTGAGGCTGGTAGTGAGTTGCTGCTTTACAAACCAATGTATTTTGTCTTGGAAAGGGAAAAGAACTTGGAGAAGCTTAAATGCAGATCAGTGGTGATTTCCAGAACTATCAGGATGTTGAGAAAGCTCAGAAAACAGTACTTTTAATACTAATTATAGAACATCAGGAGCAAAATCAAAAATCAGTAAGCACGTTCTGACCCAGGAATGTCCCCTTCCAAGATTAGGACAGTCTAGATTTTGCTTCAGGTTTAAACCTGAGCCATCCCACTGATGTTAACAAGAGTGTTAACTTCTGAATAACTTCTGTCAGCTCCATCAGACCTTGCCCTTGTAAATTTGAGTTCAGGTGACTGAAGAACCTGTAGCATCTTAGAGGGTCTCTCAAGGATATGCAATTGCCATAACAATTGCAAATACAGGTATTTGAAGCCAACTTCTTCCTGTGTCACATATGCCCAGCCTTCGTCTGAATTTCAAGAATCAAGTGTTCTCCTCTCAGCTGTCCTGTCAGTGAAAAGCAAATCCAGGTTTATAGCAGCCTGGTGTATCTCCAGGTGTAAATAAGAGAGGACTCTGGTTGGTTTTATGTGATATACCTTTTCTACAGGGAAGATTGTTGGATCAGGTGGGCAGGCAGGGCTGTTAGCAGAGAGGGAAGGGAGGTGCTCTAGTACGTGAAAGGGGTCTGCAAGGAATACGTGACCTTATGGACCCATTGTGCTGGGAATGAGGGGCCTTTGGCTTTAATTGCAGCAAGAGGGAAATTTAGGTTAGGCATTAGAGACAGCTTCATGATAGGAAAGACAATAAAGTAGTGGCCTATAGAATTTTCCATCACTTCTAGGTTCCAAAACAAAGTTAAGCAGCTCCAGTCAGGAGCACCACAGGAGTCTGATCCTGCACAGGAGCTTCCAGGCCTGTTCTCCACAGCTCTGCGGGGGGAGTTTTAAAGGACACATGTAAGTGTAGAAAAAGAGGAGAGATGGTGCAGTGTGATAAATTGTCCTGTAAATCACAGGCTAGAGCCTGAAAAAGCATTTGAAATACACAGTTTAAATGCATCATGTTTGAAGTGGATAATGTGAAGCTGATAAAAGAGCACGTCTAAGATTTGGGGGGGGAGCAAGGGAGGGTACTAACTTTGGAGAGAGTGAAAGGAAGATACAACTGGGCAGGAAAGAAACTGCAAAGGCAGCTTGCAGAGGACAACTGTGTCAGGAGACCCACAGGTTGGTGGAAAAAAATCTGTTTGGAGTTTTGTTCCATCTGTTCTCCTACAGCAGGGAGCCTAAAAGTAGGGAAGAGTTAAGAGTACAACAATGATTTGCAGTTTAAAAACAAAACAGAGGAGATGGGGTTGGTGTAGCTGCAGTTTGTTGCCCCCATTGCGTGTTAGCTAAGGCACCATCCAAACTGCTCCTGTCAGTATTGCCCCGTTGGCAGCAGTGAGTGCCACTCTGAGGCAAAGATCCTTTGAGTAAACACCCAGGGTGGCTGAATCAAGACATCCCTGGAGAGACTGGATGTATTTTCATGCACAGGAGATAGAGAGTGGTGATTGTTTGAAGAACCAAAATTTCACAGCTGTGAAACCACCCATCTCAGCGCTGGCAATCCTGGTGCCTGCTGGATTGTGATTATTTTAACAGTGCCTTTAAATGAGAACTCTTACTCTAAAAGTGTTTGTAGCATGTGGGTCAGTTGTGTAAACATCTTTCTGCAGGCACTTTTATGGATGTGGCCATTGAACTCAGTGGGAGCCCAGATCAGCATCACCTTTATTTTAAAAGATAATGTCAAGCATGCAATCATGAGCCAAACAACAGGAGAATACGTGCTTCAGGTGTGGAAGACTAGAATTCAAAATATCATCTTGGTGACCTTGAAAACTCCCAAAACCAAAAAGTACACTTTTTATTTTTAGTTTGTTAAAAGACGTGTCCCATAGGAGCTGAGACGTTGGTGCTGTGCTTGGCCCACCCCTAAGGAGCTGGAGTTTGCGCAAAAGTATTGGCAGCAAGTTGGAAAACTGCTGTTGACACCTCTCATCCCTACTTTGTTTAGTGGTGTAGCCAAATTTTCCCAACATTTACAGAAATACTTTCTTCTGCAGAGAGAGCAGAGGAGAACAGGCAAGGGCAGCTGAGGTCAGGCAAGGAGGGATCTGCAGCACGGCTGCAATTGATCTTTGTGTTTCGTTTCTGTGGAACTAATTAAATGGATTAATTGCAGACATATTTTTTCTGGAAATACCTTCCCCAGTGCTGGTGTAATGGTGAGATCTGGAAAAAAAAAAAAGAGCAACATTTTATCTGTGCAGTTACTGGATTAAAGGTAGTGGTTTATAATTCATAAGTTTGAATAAGTTTTAAATATCAAAATATTCTAATTAAGCTCCACTAAGAACAGGTTGGTAGGTGCTGAGAAATAGTGTGCTATGAGGAGTGTGGCTTTTTTCATAACTACAGTGGCAGAGGATGCCAGGCTGGAGGATACCACTGGCTTCTCGTAATCATCTATTAATTGTTTTGTAAGCTACTGTACAGGAAACTGGTATACAACTTTGAGCTCTGACTTTTAAAGATCTGAGAGGTATTTTAAAAGATAAACAAATTTCACAAATGCCTTTTGTGAAATTAAATCACTTTACAAAAGAAAAAAAGACTCTTTCTTAAGAAAATGGATGCATTCTTTTTCTGTTCCCCTTCTCAGTTCAAAGAAACAATTTGTTTACTTGTTGTCATTTGATCTGTTGCTAGTTTATGTTTTCTATTGATCTGTTGCTAGTTAATATATTTTCTAATATCCTTAGTATGTAAGAGTATGTGTTAAAGTGTATACAGGTATCTCTGGAGTAGTTTCGCTCTCATAAGTTGATAGGTTCAGAGCTAGAGGAATGTCTCGGACAAACTGAATGAAATATCCTATAATACAACTAGATGTACCCTGAGGGAACAGTATACCTCTGCTGTGAAACTGTGAATTAACCACAGCAACCAGATAAATTATATTTTTTCTCTCTCCTTGTAACCATAAAATATAGCTATTGAAGGGCCCTGTGCTGTCCTAAGTCCCACAGCAGCATTTGGACTAACATTAGCACCAGCTATTTCACAGCAGAATGTGGTCTGAGTGTAAAATTATAGGGTAAGAATATTAAATCAATTCAGCAGTCTTAACTGCTTGGATAAATACTGGGAATCTGCAGACTAGTAAAACAATAGCAAACAGTGGTGGACTTCATTTTACTGTCCTTAAAACCCGTGCAATTTAGGGAAAACTTACACACAGCAATGCACAGCGCTGCATTGGACTTGAGGCTGGGATGGTGAATCCCTGTGGATGGGGGTTTCTCCAAGTCACGTGTAAAGGGATGTCTTTCCTTTTGCATAGGCATGAGGCTGATGATCCAGGGGCTCCTCAGTGTTGGCAAATCCCTCACTAGTAGTGACTGGAGATAGGAAATGGAGTTTTCCCCTGGTGGTGGATATTTGGTGTAAATGTGGGGTTTGAATGGGAGTGAGAGCACAGCCCTCTGCAAAGCAGGGAGAGGAATGGCATCTCCTGAACCCCTTGCTGGAAGTTCCCAGTGAATGTTAGGAAGAGACAGTCCTCATACCTTCCATATTATTTTAATTTTGTTTTGCTTTTTAATAAAAGCTCGGGACATAAATGTACCAGAACGGTTTGTCTCCTCCCAATCATACAGCTCCTTATTTTTGAAGCATTCAGGTGCTATTTCAATCAGGGAGTAAATGGGTTGGATTTGCAGAGTCGGAAAAGCAAACTGCAAATGCTGGTTTTGTCAGTTAAGGTTGAGTCTGGGCTTCTTATCCACAGAACCAACATTTACACAACAGGAAAAAAAGATTCTCCTGGTTCTGATGTCATTACAGGCTTCATACTCATTTGAATGAACTGATTTTTCACCACCTTCCTTGCTGTTATAGGTAGAAACAAGCCTTTTAACTTAGAAGGGCTTTTCCTGCAATCTGTTTATTCTTCAGCAAGCTTTTCTGTAGGCTTTGCATGACAGAAGTTGAAGTCATGTTTTCTGCTAATACCTGGTCTCCCTATAACTACACAATTGTCCTCTGCCCTTGCTGTCTAATTTTGGGGACCAGGAAGGGGAAGGCAGAGAATGATTAACAGCCTATTGAGCATCAAGGACATTTACTTGGTTTACATCTGTCAGAGTTACTGTGGACATGTTTGTGATATTGAAGAATGTATAAACTTTATATTTATCAACAATAATTCCTTATTAGAAAAAAATCTAGTCTTAATTAATAATTAAATCACACCATTTGCATGCACAAATCACCATAGTTTGACTTGGGTGCTATTTAATACTGAATCTATCTAGGCAAAGCAATTTCATCTCTGTGGAGATCAATCCTAAAGAATAAAAAAGATGAAAAGATTTTTAAAACAATTTGAGCTAAGAAGGTATTCTCTTTTTTTTTTCCTGAGACTATGGAATTAAAATTTCTGCTTTCTAAAGGAAAATGTAGTCATTAGGAAATTTGCAAATGGAAATTAGCCTGTGTCAGTCTTCATTTTTATTTATGTCATTAAATGCAGTCTTTAATTAGCATATATATTATTCATGTTTCAATATAAGCCATTTTATAAGTCCAAGTTCAAATATAAAAATCAAAATGGGCTTGATGCACCCTATTGTTCACATGCAAAGCAGTTAACATAGATGTAAAGATATGAGGTGAATTGAAACATTCATATTTCATAAGGATGCAGTCTACATTTTCTGAAATTATGGCTTGAACTCTTATTTTTAACTTTTTCTCATTTGCATACATATTAGTCCCTGTTTAAATGATGTGTTAATTCTATTCATTAGACTTCAGTGAATGTTACTCTCCTGATAATCAAGCACAGGTCCCTGGGAAAGCAAATTATGGACTTCGGTGTTGCAAACTCCATTGTAAATGTGACATTTATCACTGCAAAGCCAACTCCTGTGGAGCACTTGGCTGCAGTCAGGAGGGCAGAAGCCTTTTTCTTCTGCTTATGGTAATGATTGTCACCTGTGAATAAGGAGCTGGCACCAGCTCCCTGATGGCTCTTCAGAAATGGTTGGGCACTTCACAACTGCTTCACAGTCTTGATGGTAAAAATGCCAGTTCAGCTCTTTGGGGGAGAAAGAATAATTTGACTCAGGTCCTCACACAAACAGCTTTAAGAAAATGGATGATCAGGAATCTTCTGTTCCATATAACCCAGTGGTGGAGACAAGGATGGGGAACCTACGTGGGCTCTGCAGCTCTCTGGAGTGTATTTGGCTGTCAGAGCAGGAGCCTGTAGGCTTGGTGTTGCTGCCTTCCAGATATTCCTGTGCTTCAAGTTCTGCAAGGAGAGTAGCCCTGAAAGCAAAAGCACCAAGGTTGCAGCAGTGTAACCTTTCTCTGGTTTTCTGAGCCAGACGCTGTAGCAAATGTGGGAACAATCTGTGGGAAGAAGAGGGGCAGCAAACAGTATTGGAGTTAGGGGTCTGCTGTTGCATAGTGATTTGCCAGGCTCTGTCAATTCATCTCTTTAATTCTAGGTATAAAAGCATTGTTATCCCAGTCGTAACCTCGAGGTGATAAGTTCAAAAGGTTTTATGTTGAGAGGGTGAACCCTGAGTGGTGCCACCCAGGGAGTTTCCATGTGTGCTCTGATTAATAAAAAGTTATTGGGAAGAAGAAAGATTTTATATGGCATCTCTGTGAGGAAAGGCTTGACAGTTTAGGTTCCATCTGTTTTTTTGCAGAGCCTGGACCTTTACAAAAGCAGCACTGATGTACAGTAGGGAATCAGTTTAGCTCCTTGTGGTAGCAGAAGGTTAGAGTTCAACATTCCCTGTTTTTGTTAGCCACAGAGCTACATGGAACAAGTTCCCTGTTGTATAGTTTAAAGGTATAGGTGGAGACCACTACTACCTGTTGTCCCTGCAGCATAGTTTTATTTGAGGTGCACAGAATAAGAGAGCAGAAGAGAAGAAATCACTGTATTTGATAGACATTGTCAGCAGCTACTTCGTCTCACCATGTCTGAATGTATAATCTCACTCTGAGGAGCATTCTGCATGAGAAGCAGCTGGACACTGCTGAGCAGAGAAGAAATGCTCCCATTTCATGAGCTTTGGAGATAACCCAAGCTGCAGCTGGGCCCATGGGGAAATAAGTCTGTGTTTTAGTCAGACTGTGATTGTGGTGAGTGGCAGTGCTGTCTATAGCATCTGAGCTTGCACTTGGATATCCTCTCTTTCCCTAGCAATGCTTCCTGGTACTGAAGGTTTGCAAGAGAATCCCTGAGCTTTACATCAGATTTTTTTGAAACACTTAAACCACCTTCAGCCCACTGCTCCATCACTCTATGGACAGTGAGCATGGGGTCCAGTGGGGCTTCTGCACTCTCATGCTGGGACAGGCTGTGCTAATTCCATGTGTGATGAGCACAGAGAATCATACTGAGGAGAAGGGGCTTTAAACTAACCTTAGCCCAGGGCTTAAGGTTATCCACAGTTCTCAGTTTTCTGGTTTTGGTTTGGTTTGGTTTTTTTTATAAGCCTGGAAAGTAGGCAGCTCAGCTAATGGGGAGATTAGGCATGGGATGAACATTTCCATTCTATTCCTTCTTCCAGCATTTTTTTCCCTTGGTGTACCAGATACAGCAACTGCCCATCCCAGAGAGAGATGTATTGGCAACCTCACTCCTCTTTTTGTTCTGGTGACTGGATTAACTCTGACATTGTCATTGTTCTCTAACAACTTTTTTGTATTTACTGAGCTTTCTGCAAAAGAGGAATTAAATTCATATGGGTTGGGTGTTTTCTGTTACAGCTCATGTTCTGTTTTGACCTTCCTGGCTTCACATATTTTCCCCTTTTAAAGTTACTAGCTGTGTCTGAGATCTTAACATCAGTGGGCTATTTTGTGGAAATGAATATTAATGAGATGGCTGCTGATAGCACTGTATGGGTAGAAACAAATGCTTTTATAATAAATGGAATTTAATATTAATTGAGTGGTTTGGAGTTAAAGCAGAATATAAAGTGACAAGCTCATGGCACAGCAAACTGCCCTTTGCAGGAATCCAATTAGAAGAGTGAGCAGCAAATTCTAAGCAAACTTGCTATAATCACATGGGGGCAATACAAGAGTGGAGCATAATTTGGAGCCTGGGACCTGTCCCCTTGAACGTCTCATAATTTCCATGAATCAACATTTAGTTACTATGTGGTGCCAAGTCTGCATTATTCAGCTTTTTCCTGGCAATGCTGCATCCCGTTGCTCCAGTCAAACCAGAGGGAGACAGTATGTTTTGCAATAAAAGGGCACATCAATTAAATGCACTGTGTTCTGCTACACGTCTGTTGGAGAAAAGTGACTCATTTGTTAGCCTGATGAAATTACTTTGCATTGAAAATCTTGTGCTGATGTTACAGGGTTTTGCCTGATCACTTGAAGCTGTTACCTTTGCCATTTCCTCAATGAGAATATCAAGATTTGTTCCCTTTCCAAATTGCAGTGTTTGTTCATGACTTGGAAAAATAGATGATTTGCTGAGATGTGCTGTAGATAAATAGTTACACCCTGCCTCGAGTAACCAAGTGCAGTTGTCACAGATATATCTTGTGTATAACAAGTGATGTAAAGTATGCATTGGGTTTGAACTATTCAAAAATAATTTCTCTAAATATTATGTATTGTTTTCATCTGGCAGATGGAGTTGCAGAAGCTGCCATAACAAGAGTTTGTTTGTTGCATTTCAGACAACCTGGATATTGTGTGAAATTAGCTCAGAAAGCCTCTAAAAGGAGGGCACAGGATGTAAAGTGAGGGTGTAGGAGTGATAGCTGGGGCAGTGCTTCCAGGCTGATGGAGAAGCATGTGGAAAAAAAAAAAAAAACAACAAGGAGCAAGTCAATTTATCCATTCTGTCAAAATGGCTACGATCAGCCAGGAGGCAAATGAATAAACGGATCAACAAGTATTTCACACTTGTGTGTTCTCGACAGGAAATCACAGATCTGAAACCAAATGTCTGGGACAAAACTACCGGAAATAGTGGCAAAATACTCTGCTGTTTAGTCTGCCTTTTAAACATTTTTAGCTCACAAAACTCCCTGAATTGAAGCACTAGAATAAAACAAGAACTTGTTACTACCGTTCCCAGCTATGAGCAGAGATGAAAATATTTTGGGTGGGCTTGACAGCAGGACTTTAGTCCCCACTGGAATCTCCCCTCGCCTGCACACCTGGACATGGTGATGGCTGCTGTCTTTCCTCCTGCCAAGCTTACAGTCTCATTGCTGCACTGATGGCAGCCAAAGCAGCACCACAGATCGCATCAGAGCAGGGAAATGAAATGCATGAATACAGCAGGAGGAAAATGGATGTGACTTGCCAGAGGTGTCAGGGCTGAACAGTTCACCCAGGAGATCTACGTTCCTCGAGGACAGTGTGTGTGCCTGTGCAGCCACGTACCTTCATGAGCTTCAAGGAAAGGAAATGCGGAGCCAAGAGCGTGTGTTTAATTACGTGTCTCCTTCTGAGCAAGTGTCTACTGGATCCAGGCACGTTTCTTCATACTTTAGGAGGCATTCATGTGTTCTTCCTAAGATGTGAACTGCAGTTCTTGTGGGCTTTTTTCTCTCCTTTTCCCCAGTTCCACATTTATCATTTATAACCTACAGTGAAAGGTTATAAAGAGCTTAATAAAAGGTAGATTAAAGCTTTAGAAGTAGATCAAATAAAGAGAACGGTCCATAAATAGAAAATATATTAAACTGTATCTGGTGTTAAGGGCTCTAATAATTAACATGGGTTGACTGAATTTCTCCCGTTTTGCTTATCTGCAATGAACTTTTATATCAAAATGTTCTGCTCCTGTGATTAGCAGCTGTTTCCACACACTGATTAAAACAACAGGAAAGCAAAGGTTTTTTGCCTGAGTGCATACTTACTGAAAAAGAGTTTGTCATGAGGATGAAAGCAGTCTCTAGTTTTCTGTTTCTAATTTTCAAAATAATTTCAACTGATTTTTTAAAAGCAAAATCTCTTCTATGTCTGTTACTTTATGATTTTTCAATTCTTGACTCTTTTATATAATTGGGCGCCTGCTAATAGACATTGTGGTAATTTTTTTGATATGCCTCATACTTCGAATCCTTTTTGTGTAAGAAATGTGTATTTCCTTGGCACTAAAGTTCAAGAAGCTTTGAATGGGTTATGGGCGTGAAACTTCAAAGTGTCCTTTTTTAATAAATATTTTGAAAAAGGAACTCTTCCTCACTTCATTTCACGCACTGTCAGGATCATCCCTCTAGTCTCCTCTGCCTCATGGTGTGGTGGATTCTACCTCCATTACTTGCTTATAACTCTAGATTTTTTCTTATGGCTTATTTGGTCTGTGGAGATGGTAGTTTAAAACATATGTTGTTTTTATTTTCTGTGCTTCTTTATTATGCCTGTGTATGCTTAATGCTGCTGTCTGCTTTTTTGGTATTAATAAGATTTTTCTTGTAGTTTAATTATCTCGGGATTTGTTTATATTGTTGTTGTTGATGCTATTTATTTTTTTAGAAACGTTCTCACAGAAAATACAGCAGTTTAATGCAACTGCTACTGGAAGGGTCCTACTTATGCGGGGGTTTTTTATTGATACATTAATTGCCGTGGGTCTGTGGTGTCTGGTGAAGAGAGCCCAGTGGATTTGTTCCCACCACACTGACTGCTCGACTTAACCAGAGCCCCACTTCAGCAAATACAGCTTTACTTCTCTGCAGCACAGCTCTGTTAGTGCAGAGCAGTGCAGAGCTGTGCCCAGGGTAGTTATCCCAGCAGAAAAGGAGTGCCTGCACATCTCCTGGCATCCGACTCGGGGATTTTTCCAGAGCTAGTTGGGGTTGTGTTCCACACACCGCAGCAGAATACACAGCGTGGTATTTCTCAGCAGTTTGGTTCAGTGGATGGCAGTTTATTGTCCCCACAGTTGTGTTTCCTTGTCACATTTGTTAACCTTTGAATGCAAGAAACTCATTAAAGCAATTCCTCAGACACACATACTCCAGGCTTCCCCAGAGCTCTCGAGTCAGTACCAGATTAGCAGCAGCGACAGCAAGAAGCAAATCTCCAAATGGGTTGATTGATAGCGAGATTAATGATCCTCAAGACTTCTGTCCAGGTTTATTATTTGGCGGCTTACAAATCTTTGCTTTCAGGGAAATGGGTGGGGAGGAAGGACCAGCTGGCTGCCACCCGGTCTGTCTGTATTAGCGTGATGAGGTGATGTACGTAGCCCTGTCAGAGCACTAGCATTAAGTAGTGTATTTTCAGTGTTCTCATTATCTACCAGGTACTAAATGATTTGCTTCTCTGCTCTTGGCACCAGCTGCTCATTTCTTTTCCTTTGTACTGTGCTTCCAGAGATGTAATGCCATTTCTAATTGTGTTTTAAACAGAGTTAGCAGAGAGACCACAAAAATTTTTACATAGCTATTTCTTGTTGAAATGGCCAATGAAAAAAGCCCACCCTCCAAATACACAGTGATTAAGAAAGAAAGGAAATAATCACACTTTTAATATTTTATCTTGGCCCCAAATAAGGTAAACATGAATTACATCCAGCAGTGTTGGGAAATCTTCCTAGTTCTCCCATGCAGCTTTAGTCCAGGTGCATGTGGACATGTGTGTTGAGAAAGATGGAGCTTCCCATTGAGTATTTCATTACATTTAACAAACTGGCATTTCTGCCTGAAGATGGCAGGGCCATTAAAACAGAGGAAAAAGCTGTGTCTAAATTTTTAGCAGATTTTTGTGTTAATCTTAGATCCTAGGCTGCAGCTGGAGATACCTAAAACGTCTGTCAATTCAACATCCTGATGATTTGGAGGATTGAAAGAATATTTTTGCAAAGAAAAGAGCAGAGCTCTTCCATTTTGAGAATAATTAGGTGGGAGTAATTAGGGACATTCAGGTGAATATTCCAAAGAGAGACTGCTGTCTCTCTGTTTATGCTATCCCCTCCTAGGCTGGATCATCTCTGTTTTGATTTTCCTATAACACTATTTCCAATCCAGATGAATTACACTTTCTGTTTAAAATTACCTGTATTTTAGCCTCCCAGTGTGCCACCCTGTTTTTATTCTTTCCTTTCCTAAGATACATCATGCCAAAGGGAATTCATGTCCTGAAATGATAATATCAAGTATGCCCAATTTTGAGTTCTTGGACGTGCTAGTAAAGGCTCCTCTCTAGTAAGAGGCAATCTTCATTGATTGCTGTAGCTCTTGTGATTACAGAACAACTCTCCACCTGCCTAAATCCAGCTACCTCCTGTGAGAAAGTTTTAAGGTTCCTTTTTAATATTACATGATGGTTGGGGCATTGAAAGTACACATTTTATAGAAACTGCCTAAGGTATTATTTGATTGGAAAAGGCATATCTTTGTTTTCCTCTGTGATTTTCTAGCCTTTGTTATGAATGTTGCATTACATAAATAGTTGGCTTAGGGAGAAGAAAATGAATACGTCAGGCTTCCCTTTGGTTTTTAAAACTGTACCTAATTTTTAAACCATTTTAAGATACCTCCTATAGGTTTCTCTACCCCATTTTTGTCTGAAGACATTGAAGTTTGGAGTAGTAATGCATATAACCAGGGAGCTTGTTCTCTTGCAGTAGAAAATACTGATGAGTAAACTCATTCAGTCATCTGTAAAATTGCTGAGTGTATCCAAGACAGCTGTTGTGAGTATTGATTAAAGCAGGAGGGGAAGGTCTGGTGCCTCTAGACCTGTCAGAGGTCACCAGGAGAGTAATTAGCTACCAAGTGTCACAGGGCTAAGTGTCATCACAAATAAGGTTTCACCATCACCTTCACTGTTCTCCAGGAACACCAGGAAGATGGGACAAGGAAGTGTGGAAAATGTTTGTGCTAAGTTAAACTAAGACTTATCCACTTATGATTCGCAATTAAAGAGCTTTCTAAGTGTATTTCTGCACTGGCCACCTGAGAGCTCTCTGGTCTCACAGCTGATGAAGGGGGAGGACTTGAAGGCTGCTCATCTGGGGCTATGTTGTAATTTCTTAACTGTTTAATTATTTGAATACCCTTCTAAAAATTATGATGACTTGTATAATGCCTGAGTTCAATACCATATGTGATGTAAATGGGTGTCTGGGCTCTGGTGCAGGATAGGATCTCAAAGGATCGAGGGAAGAGGATTTTTAATTTTATGGAGAGCTGTGTAGTCAGCTGGCAAATTTAGGCCATAAATATTAAATTAGCTATCGTTCTGTGTGAGAAATCCCTAGTCTTGTTTGCAGATTAGTTTTTCAGATGAACAGTTTTACTAGTGGTGTGTTCTTCAGCACAAATACTGTCCCGAAGTTCTGTCCACCTTCTTTTTTTTCCCATCAACCTTTCCCCAGTTTTTTTCCTGTCCTTATTTCCCTATAATACTGCAGGATATGTGGTTGGACTGGTGATTAGCGTTTGGAACCTTTTGTGGAACTCTGTGGTTGTGCGACAACTCACTGATGTGAAAAAACACTTCTCCTTACCCAGAGGAAGTCCCCTGAAAGGGACACTCTACTTTTCACCATTCTGTCCAGGAAAAGATGCCAAGGACTTGGCATGCCATGCACTTCTGAAACCTACCCATGTACCATGTAGACCTCTCCAGTTACCATATCTGTGTGATACTTAACACTACTCAAGAATGTTAAAGGCAGAAATTGCTTTGTAGGGAGAAGGTGAATCACCTTCAGGAGGGATCTGCAGGAAAATCAGCATTATTGTAGGGAAATTTTGCTCCTTCTTCAGCTTTCCTTTATTCTCCTGGGTTTTATGCAATCCTGCCTTGTATATCCTCCAGTAGCTCCAGTTCAGTCAGCATTCACTGCCTTACAGCTCCAGCATGGCAGAGGTTCTTTTGTAACTTGGCTTTTGAATTCTGATCATTAAGTGTTAAGACTTGGGAAAGAAAATAATTGTAGAAAATTGGGGCAATATAAGCCATTTTCTGGCCAAAAAAAAGAGTAGATGCAGATGCCCCTCTGATACAATGACTGTAATATCACAGCTCCATGCTGGTCACTTATTCATATTCATAAGATCAGCTTTTTTCGTGTGGTTTTCTCTCCTCTTTTTCTTCTTAACGCTTGAGTCAGTTTTATTGCTCATAAAAATCAGTGACTGATGACCCCAGCTAGAGCAGTGCAGACTGCAGACAGCTGTTGTCCAGGCTCCCATCCACTGCTCTGCTGGTGACATGGTCATGATTTGCAGCACTTCTGTTGTTCCGTAGTCTGTGCTCTTTTCTGAGGAGTCATTGCCAATTCTGACAGTGACAAATGCTTGCCAAGGAATAGTGAAGCTAGTTTAAAGTGCAGAGCCATGTGTTACTAGTACACTTGACTGCATACATACTTTGTTTTTGGTGCCAGCAGAAACCAATCTTAATTGTGTCTCCTGGAAAACATGCAAAACAGTTCAAGGAGAATCTGAAGCAGCTTTTGTTCTATTGAAAGTGAGAATGAATGTACAGAGGTAGTAAAAGGGGATCATTTCCTGTCTTTGCATCTTTGTTTGGGAGTTACTTGCAGACACTCTGTGATGGAGGAGCATGGTGAATGAATGCCTGTATCCAGGTTGCATTTGATAAAGACTAAGCCATGTCCTGTCCAGCCTAGTTTAAAGATCTCTTACAGATTCGATTTTGCCTGTTCTCCCCACAGCTAAGGACTGTCTGTGTAAGTTGGGTGGCTTCAGGGGCTACTGGTCTCTTTGTTAATAAATGTACATTCTGCAGAGGTTCTGTCTGTGGGAAGCTGTTTCTGGAGGAAGGGTACCTGAAGGACAAGGTTTGCCCTGCTCTGACAGTAGTGAATAGGCCTCCAGGACCCTTTCAAGCCATCTGCCCCTGAATTGGTCATGCTTTAGAAGGTAATGACCCAAGAAGAGAGTAGTTGCAAGAAACCCAGAGCCTAGAGCTCCTAGATGCTCTTACAGAAATAAAGTAGTATAAATCTGGCTGGCCTTGAAGAGGGAATACACACTGCTCCAGCCAACATAAACACCTGGAAGAAGGAGAAGGTCTGTAGTGAACGAGGAGCAATGAATGGGCTGGTCACTTCAGCATGTGAAGCAGGGAATGGCTCTTGGGTGTCCCCAGAACATGAAGCATTCCCCCTTGATTTTTCCTCTGTTCAACCACTGCCCTGGTGGTTCCGGCTGGCCACTGCAGAGGTGGCCACTTGCCCTTCTGCAATAATCCCTTGCTCCTCCTCTCCCAGCCTCAGCTGCTCTGGAGCACTGCGGATCCCGCGCCTGTCATTGCAGATCAGGGGATGTTGCCTGCACTAGACCCAGTATGGAGGAGTAAAGGCCAGACACTGCCCTCAGAGCAATTCCCAGTGCTCCCATCGACTGTGGTGTGCTGTGTGTTTCTATTGGAGGCAGCACTAACTAAACACTGAGGAACTGTCTTCTAAGTAAAATGCTTCCATGCTTTCAGGCCACTATGTGATCTAGTTCTCTCCCTTTTGATTTTAGAGGAGTATAAAGAAGAAACTGCTTGAGCTTTAGTAACTAATAACCAAGGGAAACCTAGTTTGAGTGTCAAAAATCTCACAAGGCATCTCTACTTCAGATTAGGAAGGTAATCTGGTATTTTGCTCAGCAGAGATGGAACAAGCTAATCAAGACCATCTCTTGGCATATTTTTGTGCTTTCATCTTGGTAACAAGGTGCTGCTGCTCTGGACTTTACATCCTGTTAGTTTGCATTAGTAACTCACGGCAAGTATCTCTGCAAAAGGATTCTGGGCAGAGGATGCTCTCCCTCACATTGTCTTTGCGTTCCAACCCCTGCCTCTCCTCCTTCTCTGGGGAGATGCTAATCTCGCAGTGTTTTACTTTCTGCATTTGGGTCCATATGTGACAACCGTGTGTCTGATCACCACAATCTCGCACAGTTATTGTACCCCAGGGAAAGGGAGCCAAAAAAACATATGGGGCTAGAGAAAACGGTGTGCTTCACTGCTCACAGGCATATTTCAGAGACAACAGACTCTTTGGTATTTCACAGAAAAGATGTGCGCTCCCCAAAGTCTTTTGGAAGTGAAATCAGGGTTGTGATTTTCTTTTCCTCAACCAGTGCTGCAGAAATACAATAATTATTCTAAAATCAGTGCTTCAGTTTTTAAGATTTTAATAATCATTTATGTCATGACAAATCCTAGTTGTGCATTCACTAAGGTCTGCTTCTATTAGGAAAAAAAAATCTGGTACTTTTTTCTGCTGACTGAGCAAGTGGGCACACAGGTGCAAACACCTGCCCACGTGTACACACTGGGATTAAAAGTTACAGGCTGAAGTGCTCATGTGAAAATAGATGTAGATTCGCACCTTGTCTAGCCCTGCATCCACTCCCCCCTCCCTCCTAGGCTGTGTCTCCAGTGGCTCGAAACAAGCAATTTCCTACTCTGATACTTTTCCTTTATCCAGCCCTCCTGATATACACACTTAGATTTACTGCAGCCTCTTGTAGCCTTAGCAACTGCTGCCACTTAAGGTTTGTATCTGGAGGAAAAGGTAATGGGTAGGGGAAATGCCAAGGGATAGAAAGGAGCATCCTAAACTGGGGGAGGAGGAAGATACTAAATTGTCTGAAATGCCTCTCAGTAGCCTTGATACCAGATACCAGTATTTATTACTACACATTAGACATGAGTTTGCAAAAGCTCTTCTTAGGCCCTGATGTTTCCTCATTTAGGAAAAATGGACATTATCCAAACTGGAGTCATCTGCCTGGCACCCTGAGATTTGTGCTCCCTCCTGGTGCTGCACAGAGGAAAGATGCAAGAGTAGGAAACAGACCCAATAAGCAGAACTTGCTGGAAAATTGATCCAGCTAGTTCATTAAATCTACAAAAGGTCCTTTAAAGCTTGATCCACTTCATCCTGCTCTCAAGTGTGAGCCTGTGTGGTCCCAGAGACATGGGAGGAGTCACCGGGACAGGGATGAGATGGCCTGTGTGTAGTGACCTCACCTGGAGAGGCTAAACTTGGAATATGTACAGCAATTATGAGCAAGTGGGGAAAAAACAGTTTGAGAAGCATGTCTTCACCTAATGTGCCAGTATCCACTATTGTAAAGTAATGAACATGCTGCATTATGTACGTATTTACATCAGATGAGAGTGTATTTTAGTGTGATGTTTGTGACTTGAGAAAACCTTTAGTCAAGTTCCATTGTGACTGCCTTTGCAAAACAGCTACAGAAAGTCTTCCAGGACTAAAACACAGAATTTTTAATGACATTAATGATTGTAGCAAACTTTACTATGTGAAATATTCATTTAATACATTGTTCTTCCAACACTGTGCTCAGCAGTTGCACTGGGCTGGGTATTCAGCTATCGCTATCGTGGACCTTAAAATATCACCCAATGAGATTATCTGACACAATTACATGTTTCGAGGCTATTAAGAAAAAGCCATCTTATGACTGTGTATAAAACCATAATGCCAGCCTATCAGAGCCTCTCAGAGTATAAAATAACAAATTAACAGAAAATAATTGCTTTTCTTCAGTATCATCAGCTTTAAAAAAGTCCTGTAAATCCCTGTGTAAAGGTCTGGGTTTTTATCAAACACCTTTTTAAGGCCTTCATTACCAGGAGAAGCCATTCAAGGATTTCTGTAGTATTGACTCAAGGGAAAGAGCCCCAAATACATCAAAATCAGGAACATTTTGCCTGTTTCATATTCATAGTTTCTTCTTTATGTGTGACTGATTTATTCTGCTGTGTGCCCCCAGGGTGTGCATTGTCCAAAATAAAGGCTGCCAAAAAAAAAATGAGAACAGAGCAAGTGGCGGGGTGGGGGGAGTTCAACTGAGGTTTTTAAATGCTGTGAGACTATTGCACATCTTGCATCCTCATGTGTGAATTCACCTTATGGTGTTTCTTAGGAAAAGAATATGTGAGTCTATTTAGTGAGTATACTCACTAAATAAATAACTTCAGCAGAATGCAAGACATCATGCCTGAAAATAGAAAGCTGCTCCCAGACAGTGACTCCATGCTGTGAAATCCACTCTCTCCTGCTTCTGTATTGTCTTAAGTTGTACTTGTGCTGCCATAGCTTGTGCTTGTGTTATAAAGCTCTGTGCCTGTGCAGTAGAAAGTACAGATGCATGGAAAGCAAGGACCTGGGATTATTTTAGGTTCTGGTTTCGCCTAAGAGATGGTTTGGTTTTCAGTGCCATTCCCCCCCACCACCCCCAGCATGTATGGATGTTGGAAACAAAGGGAGCACAAATTACTTTGACAAAGTCTGCCCATGGGCTCTCTATGGGGAGCACAATGCCCGAGTTGCAGAGCCCCAGACTGCAAGGCAGGAACTCAGAAGCCACTACGTGCAAATATGTTTGAGCAAGGGAACCAGCAACTTGGCAAAAGCACAGCTCACCAGGCCTCCTGCAAACTTTGCCCAGGTGTTGAGGAGCAGCTGAAGGGTGGCAATGAGGGGGATCTTTCTGAAATGGGAAGCTATTGTTTAGCACCCGACAGATGAGAGCAGACCCTTCTCCTGCCCACAATAGCTGCTCATACCAAGCAAGACTCATTAAATATTCAGTTCCAGCCTCAAGCAGCTCATTAAGTCAGCAATGAGCAGTGACGCTGGTGTTGGAAAACCCTGCCTCAGTTAACATCACCATGCAGAGTCTCCCTGGATCTCTTGATGTTACTCTGCTCAGTACCTTTTCTGTGATGACCAGCTTGTGCTCTCTGCTTTGCATTAAATACAGGTAAAAATGAGTCAGGTGGATTTAAGTTCTGCTCTTCCTTATAGGCCTTTTCAGAGATGAGTCCTCGGGCCCAAGCTAAGTGTCTATTGCATTTTTCAGGAGAAGCATATGTAATACAAGTTTTCAGGAGGAGGGTTATATGGCTTTAGTGTTACAAATAAAAAACCTTAATGTTTGAAGAATAACTTTCATAGCAGAGCATCATGATATGAAGCAGTTACGGATGCTGTATTACTGTCTGCTGGCTGTTACACAGCAGAAACTTTTACAGTAAGTGTATTTTCCCTGGAAATGCGAGTGTCTCAGGTAGATTTGGGCTTGAACTGTTTGCTGAATATGTTTTTTGTGTGCAGAGTTTCTTTCTGAATGATGTATTTGAAACCTGTTTTGCAGCCACTAACTTTTATGAGTATAATTCATATTCTATAGTGCTTAGCAATAATATATAGAGGCATTTATGATGGGTGGATGTCAGATGTCAGTGAATTAGAGCACACCAGAATCTGGAATTAGGTTTGTAATTGTAGAAAATGCACATATATTTTCATGCATCAATGTTTTAAAACTATAACATCTGAAAGTATGGAGCAGAAATGGAGAAGCAGAACACGTACAAAAGTTTTTGTCTGTTTTTTTTCAGAGGCAGTTTTTCACACTCTGGGTGTATTTTTTTTTTCTTTCTCCTTTAACAGAAAGTGTTTCCAGACTGCTCATTTCTATGTGGAGGACAGCAGTTCCCCCCGTGTGGTCCCCAATGAAAGTATTCCCATTATACCTATTCCAGGTAAGACGGGCTTAATCTCCTGTGTTTGTACTACTTGAAGTCTGTTTTAATTACACAAAGAAGAGAAGGTTATGCTTGTGATAAATCATGGGGTTTTGGTAGAAATTTTTTGTATCGGTGCTGCTTCATTTAATTTAATGTGCTTTGCAATGGGGCTCTCAGTGCCAATGCTGTATTTTTCCACAGGCGCCTCTCCCACGTTGTTTTAATAGAAATTTCAGAATAACCTTTGTAAAATGTCAAAAACATGAGTAACACTTCTTAAAAACACCAAGGCATTGCATCCAGGGTGAAACCAGCTGCTCTGTCAGGGCAGGTTGTGGAGGAGGGATATGCAGCTCCACTGCTCTCTCGAGACTGTGGCCCTTGCTCCCACTTTGTGTATGCAGAGGTGGTGTCTGGGGGTCTCAGGGAGGACAGCGAGACACAGGGATGAGCAAACAATCTCAAGGAAAGTCCAAAGCCATCTGTTAATTTGGTATTAATCAAGTTACTAAAGGTCAAATTCTCCTCTCAGCTAGACTGAGAATGAAGCTGGAAGCAGAGTTTAGTGCTATTCTCTCTTCACAAGGCATTTCCCCTGGGAATTATTAAGTGCAGGATGCAGCTGCCTTGAAGCCGTGATGACAGAGAGCAGCTTGGTGTTACTGTGGCCTTTGCAGCCAGTGCCTTGTTCGATGATGGTCAGTCTCACATGCAAAATTAAGATACCCAAAATGTTGTACTGACCTCAGTCTGTCAAAGGCTCATACTTGTTGCTGGAAAGTGTTTTAAGTTTCCTTGTCATAATCTGTAATTTGTGTCATTGGCCTGGGGTTCAATCTGCAGTTAAATAGGTTCATTTTGCCAAAAAACATTCGAAGACTTTTCTGAGACACTGAAGAAATGTGCCTCCTAGAAAAGTGAAAGAGTACAGTTATATTTTCCTTGGTTTCATTCAGTAGATGTGTGACTTATTTCTAGAAAGAGTCTTTCAAAGTACCCATGGGAACTAGTATGAAAGGTCAGCTATTACATTCCTACAGAAAGCAGTTTGCCTTGCAGTCTGATGGTGTGCCACTGAAAATGAAGAGAACAAGCTCTCGTTTCCTCTCCTTTCTGTGGCAGACTAAAATGTATGTCCTGGCCACCTCACGTCCTTAGCAAGAAGGCATCCTTCTTACTCTCCTTTAGGGTAACAGAAGGTGACAGGTTTTGGTTTTAGAACACCTGCAGTGAGTTTTCACAAAAGTACTTAAATAGCTGGAGAACTCCATTCTTTCTATGGTGAAACCAAGAGGAACAACTCCCTGTTGGGGCTGCCTGTGGCTGTCAGTGTAATGGTCCCACCATGCCTGCTCTCGTGTGATGCCTCCTTGGAGCTTGTGGGGAAGCAGGGGGGGCCAAGCTGGGCTCTGTGCAGAGAGCAGTGTCAAAACCCAGGAGATTATAAACACAAGGCACTGGCAGGAGGGAAGTTCTCCCCTCAGAGAGAAGCCTCTTTGGCCAACATAGAGTATTTGTGCTGTAATTGAGACAAGTTTTTCTTAGATAAATGAATCAGCAGAAAGCTCCATCTTCTCCTGCTGCAGTGTGTGTTGTTGAGACAGTGGTTCTTCCCTGCTGCACAGAGATATTTTGATGGTCAGTCCATTAAGATTGGACTGCATTCATATGAATTTTAAGAAGTAGTTCCATTAAAACTGTGCAGATAGCAGGGACTGTAAGGCCAGCACATGCACCAGGGCTTCTCCAGCAGCTGTTCTGGCACATAAAACCAGGTGACTGGGCACGGAACAGTGCCTTTTTGGGACATCTTCCCGTGACTAGAGCAAGCCAAGTTGTTGACCACAGCAGCTCTGGGACTGACATGATGGTGGTGTCACTGCAGTGCACTCTGTGGTCTGCTCAGACTTGGTAATGCTAAGAAAGAGCTGCTCACCCCTGATAAGGGGCACTGCAGGTTAAGGCACCCCATGAGCAAGTGCTGCAGGACACCTTGTGAAGCTTTGTTGTTAAAAAAACTGCAAGGATTGCTGATGAGCTCTAAGGCACATCAAGAACTGGACCCTAGAAAGAAGTTTAATCTAATTGTATGCAAAGGTGAATCCAACCCTCGAATTCCCAGTCTAATGACAACATTTTTGTGGATATAGTGGTCATACAGACACCTGCATACAGACATCCAAATGGAGGGGCCTTAATCTGAAGCTGAATCATGCCCAGAAAATCTTAAGAGAGAATGAACTGATGAATTCGAAGATCTTGGCACTGACAGTAAAGCTGTTCAGGTCACCAAAAGCCAAATCGCCCTCTGGAAGTGCCTCGCTCTGTGTATTAACTACTACCTATACAAGGAGTCCATAATGAGGCTCAAAGATAGTAGAGATAAATTCCAGTTATGTTGGCTTTTTCCAAAGATGCAGGATAATGCCTGGAAAGATCTTGAAGCTCTCCTAGGCATTTTCCTTGTTTGGAGATGTAGAAGAGGGCTGTTTTCCCCCATATACCTGTAGCTGAATGACAGTCTTCCTTGACGTCAGCTGCTGCTCCCACATAGACAGCCCACTGAAATGCCTTAAAAACATGAAATGACAAAATTCTCCTTTGAACTGATGGCAACTGATGAAATGATAAGCCTATGAACTTTTCCTCTGGAAGCTGCCAGAGAGTGTGAGAAAGTCTTACTTGCCATGTTGATTCTAGAAGCAAAATTTAAGTGGCATTTTCACAGAAACAAGGTTTTTGAAGTAGCCCTGTTAGCTTGTGAAACCCCATCCTTACGTGAGAAATTTGACTAGACTCCTGTAGGAACGTGCCTCTACCTCCTACAGTTCAGTGGACCAACCTCCACCCTCGGGTATGAGCAAGCAGCCACACTGATGGCAGTTTAGAACAGTGTGGCTGAAGATGTTCAACACATTTACCAAGGCCCATCTACAGCACGCAGGGAGCTGCCAGGTAGAGGAAACTGAGTGGGTTTGGGTTGGCTGGTCCTGGCCCAGGTATGGGGTGGCTCTGCCAGGTGTCTGGGAACCAGGCACAGCGACGTCCTGACGCAACTCAAGAGGTTTCAGAGGCAGCAATGGTGTCTCTGTGTTCCACCACTCTGCTCCATGACATGTTGGCATGATCAGAGGTAGCGTTTGTGTTTATTTCTGCACCCCGTCCTGCTCTTGTTTATGCAAACCCTCTGTTTTCTCAGGTCTGTGAACTCTAAATTAATCTGCCAGCTACCTGACATATGCACACAGTACAACTTTTCAGGTGCAAAATCTAAAAAAAAAAACCTTCTCCAAAAGGAATGATTTTACCCATTTTCTATTTCACTTCCCTTGGCATACGTACTTAATTATTGTGCATGAAGCCACATCACCCATAGGTGTGTGCCTATCTGTGCAAATTCCCTCTGAGATCCAAATCATTATCATTATTCATAATTATCTGCACTGCTTGATCCAGAGAAGCACAGGACAAAGGAGTTATTAACTGAGTCACCCACTGGATATTACATCTGAGACATAAATCTCAACTCGCATAAGCCTCACACCTGACAGTAATGCATCTGTAATCAATGGCAGATTTCTGAAAACTCCCCTGCCATTAAGCCCAACAAAATTATTTCTCCATATCTTCTCTCTTAGCCTCCATGCCTCAGTTAATTTTCGCCACATCTACATCATCTTTTCCTGGATCTCTTCACTAAAACATTTGGTCTTGGAAAGATCTCAGTCAGCAAACCTGCCCCTGCTTCTCTTTGTTCAGTCTTTTCCATTGCTGGGACTGACTTTCTGGATCTTTCTGGACTTGACCCTTTCCAGTAGACTTAGATAAGTAAGAACAACAGCAGCATCATAGCTGCAGACCTGTGTAGCAAGACCTGTGTTGCAACACTGAAAACCAAAACACATCCTTTAGCAGTTTTCCTTTCTTGTCATCTCAAGACCTGCTCCATGACAGCAGCGCAGACATGCACCTCTGTGCAACTTAGATGATATCCAACAGTGGAACAAGCACGAATTCCACTTCTACTTTCTTCCTCTCCTTTGTCTCAGAGTTTTCCTGCTCCTGGAAGGAGCATTGTTCTTCCTCTTGCTGTGGCTTTACTAGTCCCTTGCCCAGCCCATGGGCACAGCGGATGCTGTGGCACTGATGTCAGTAGGGCTTGTGAGATCAGTACAGAGATAGTTGAGACTTGACCCAATGGCAAAGCTCAAAACTCAGTGTAGTTTTGACCACAATCCAGAGAAACATGGACCATGAAAAACACAACGGCTGGCTAATGCAACTGATTCATTTAGCATATTTTTCCAAAGTCTTTCACATCTTATATTTTTAGTATAAGTAAAATTTCTCAGAAGTGATTCCAATCATTTCAGCTATGTCTAGACTACAAGACTAAGGAACATTTCCCAGTTCTTGGATCACAAGTGCATTCAGTTTTAGGTTTAAATGGCAATAAATTAATCTTTTAACTAGTCCTGGAGTTTATTAATAATGTTTTTAAAATAACTAGTGGCAGAATCTGATGGAGAAACTCTCATGCTTCTTCAAAAATGCCTCAGTTGGGGGTGCACGAGCCTACGAAATAGTGTAGTGGCCAATTTCATTGCAGTGGTAAGGTGTTTTGACCATCTCATGCAGTCAAGTGAGGGTGTGAAAGCCATGACCCTCCTTTGTTTCCCTTTGTCTTCCCATGGTTACAAGAAGGAGTCCCATCCTGAGTCCATGTTATTGATTCTTAGCTCTTCAATAACCATGGTTGCCTTGAACCTTTCCTGATGAATGTCAGTGGTCAGACTTGATGTGTTATTTACAGGCTCAGCCCCTGCACTTCTGATATGTTCTGGTAGCATCCACCCTGTGACAAACTGTTTCTATTAAGAGACTGTAATGAGGTATCTCATTTGACAAGGAAGCTGTGGGTTCCCAACACAGGCTTGGTATCTTACTGTTTTCTGCTAAGATGTGGCTTTCTTAAGTTGCATCCCCAGAGCTAAAGAGCAGAGAGCAGGACATGCCTGTGGCTATGACAGTGACAGTGCAATGAGCACAGTGAGCCTTGCTAGAGACTGGCGAGGTACAGGCAACAGCACTGACTGCAGCTGAGGACTTATTTCTCAAGGGCATGAAGCTCTTCACTGAGCACAGAGGTAGTGCTCTTCAGCTGTTTAAGACTTTATTTCTGCTTTCTGCTCCCTGCGGATTTATGTTCCAGCACCATATTGTGAATTGTACCCATCTTCAGCTTCAATTAAATTCATGAATGCAATATTGCAAACACAGCCATCCTCTGAAGCCAAGAAAGTATCAAGGTATTTTAGGGAACATCCACCTTCCTTTTGCTCTGCTACCAACCCTGCTCCTGCAGTACACTGAAGAATTTATGGTATGATATCTAATCATGGTGCTTTTAATTGAGGCATCACAAAACAACATGTTTTTATGGTGGCCATGTGAAATGTGGATAGATCCTTTTCTAAAAGCTGTCACATTGGGGGGCAGAGCCCTGAAGATGAACATCCGTGTGCTCAAATGTAAAGGGTGTGTGTAATTGATGGCATGACTGGAACCTGCAGATGGAAATGTGTGAGATTAAAATTGTGTTCCTTAGCAGACAATACCAAATAAGATCGTGTTTAATGTCTGTGGTAAGGGAAAATTCACATTATTTCATTCTCTTGGACTGAAATTGGTTTTTTGCTTAAAGGGAAGAAGTGTATTGCTATTACATTTATAATTAATGATAACCTAATCTAAGATTTGTACAAGCAGATTTAAACTGAGCTCTTATTTTGACACATATAAAATTTTATCATTAACATCTTTATATTCCTGACTGACACATGGCTAATAGCATTGTAGTAGATTAAGTCTTGAAGCAAGAGAGATGAATGTAGCTACAGAATTACACAGGTGATTTTTCATATTCTGCTTTTTCAGGTGTCACCCCTTTATCAGAAACCTGCCCTTGTGTTCATTTGACTTGATTATAACAAATAGATAGCAATTATCTTGCTGAAAGGACACCTGTTTTTCTTTCAACATGCCCATCTTTCCATGACTTTCAAATGTATTCAAAGTGTTTTCTATGCCTTTTCACTTCAAAAGGTGTTTTTTATAAAAAACAATACTTCATAAACAAATGATTACGAAACTGTGAGCATTAATGAGGAATAGTGCCCCCAGTAATCAACTTTTAATGATTTCTTATTCATCTTAATTTATTTTAATTTATAATTTGTCTTAGTTATTGAGGTCAGTGACTTCAGGAGGATGCCAGTGCCTTAGAGGTCTTCAGCAGGTAGTTTGATCTCCTAGAATGAAACCTACTGTATTGCCTTTTTAGTATTTGTGCAGATATGATCTCCACAGAAAGCAGACACCTTCTCCATAGTAAGGTTTTTTAATGACTTTATCATAAATTAATTGATACTCATGTTATACAAACAAATCTGTTCTCATATTTCCGGCCATTTTTTATACAGCAAATAATGTGATCAGTCGGAAAGATTAATTATTCCAAATTAAATACAATGGCTTCAGTTGCATTCTTATGTTAAATAGTTATGCAAGGAAGGCCAGTATACTGCAGAGTTAAAGACTGACAATATAAATGTGTATAATTTAAATGCATTAAATCTAGAATAGTTTGAAGAAAGCTGGGCACCGCCCTGTTTTACGTGTGGAATTACTCGTGGAGTCCAGTATTCCTGTGAGTTAGGGCAGGATCTGGCTATGGAGATGCCTGTTCAGACATTTCAAATTCAATCAGTGCCAAAATTTGAGCAACATGGGATGTTTCTGGTCCTCATGTGCACTTTGGAGTGTATGCTCAGTCTGTAGGTTTATGTGGTTTTGTCTAAACTTCTCTCCAGAGGTGGACACGTGACCTTAGTGGAATTGATAAGCATGTTTCAGTAACCTCTACTGGGGCAGAATTTTGCCCAAGGATGTGCTATTAATCCTTTCAGTGTTCTTTATGATCAGCCACTCTGCTAGAGACAGACCAAATACAGGCGAATTTGGGCTTTACATCCCCGTGTGGTACCATGTGTTGTGTGCACTCATGTGGTGCAGCTGCACAGCCCCTGTTTAAATCTGAGCTACGAGTGCCCCATTGCTCATTGTGGAAGTGAATCTGTTGTAATCACACTCCACATGGGTACTTCTACCATAGCTCTGCAGCCTTCGCTCTGGCTATTGTAGCTTATGGAATGGCTCCTAAACTCAGTTTTAAGTAATATGTAGCCTAAATATTGACGCCAGGTATTTCAGCTGCTTGCAGAATTTTTCCATGGCTCTTTTTAAAAAGGTAAAACCCGTGAACCTCACGGAATGTGTTCAACAATAAGCAAATATCTTTTCAAAAATCCAGTGATTGCATTCCATGTTCTCTCCAGCAGTGGAGGGTAAGAGGGTGAAAGATTGACATCCCAGGGTTGAGTGCTGCTGGGAACAGAAAGGTGCTTGTTTGCTATGGATAGAGGAAAGCATTTTTCAGATATGTTATATTTCAGTGCGTTAAAACGTCAAATCCAGTCCTGCTACGATCCTATCAGTAGATATTTTGGGAAAACTTTTTTTGCAGAAAATGAGAACTGCAAAAACATGCTGTTGGAAGTGGATTCTCCAGGATTAATGTCGCTAACAATGTCACTGGTTTCATGTCGTCATAAGCCGAGTTAGGTTTGTGCTGCCCTCAGAAAGGGCAATTTCCCTATCACTTCACTATTCTTCATCCTAATGAGTAGGATCAACTCATCTACCCCACTGACAACTAATCCTTCTTCCCCTTCCCCACAAATGAATTAATCCTTTCTTATAGTCCTCAGCCAGATCAGCAGGCCGATTCAGTTCACTGCTCAGCCCTGCAGGGCAGAGAGAGGGGAGTGGGAGAATCCCCTTGTCCTCTGGCTGAAGCCAGCTGTGAAGAGCATGCTGAGAATTGATGGAAGTGCTGCTGAGATGCAGGGGTGGCACAGGCCTGCTGAGCAGTGCAGTAAGTGGCTGCTGTTGGAGCAGATGGGCCAAGGCACGTGGCAGCTATGGCACATGAATCCAGGTGGCTTTGTAAATGAGAGACTAAGTGCAGCAACTAACAAACCAACAAAATCACGCATTTCACATTAAGAATAAGGTGTAAGAGGCAAGGATTATATTGCATTTAGTAGGCTGGGTAAGATAATTGCTGAAAAACAAGCATTTACAAGCAGAATGAAAGGCATGGAGAATTTTCTTACCAAGATTTTGCCATATGTGTCAAACATCTGGCGTTCAGAAACACCAAAACTCCAAACTAAATGAAGGTAATATGAGGAAGCACTTCGGGTTTGACCTTTTGGATTAATTCCTGACCCAAACTCATCTATTCCAATACAATGCCACTAAACTATCCGGTGAGCTCTCAGGCTATAAATGAATCAAAATGAATCTGAGGCCCTATTATGTGGAAATGTCATTTCTGATAGGATATCCTATTTTTCTTTTGAAATTGGCCCCTATTGCTCTAACATTACAAAGGCAGCCTATTAAGTGGGAGCTATGGGAAAATCCTTCCTGGTAGGATTACTAATTATCCGAACTTAAAATGTAACCCTGTTCGAACTTTATTGCTTTTATACACTTCAGGCTTCTTTTGAAGGTGGCTGTCTTATGAGGGAATGTACTAAGTATTCTGCATTGGCAATTGCCATTTCTTAAAAAAGAAAGTACTAGTGAAGGTTTTTCTCTACATATCATTTTTTTAAACAAACATGACTTTCTTCTTGGCATTGTCTCTTTGTGGCAACGAATGAGCTGCACTGTGATACCCTTTGGGTTTATTTGACACTCCTCTCAGGTACTTGTCTTGGACCAGCAAGTGAAGATGGGAACTCCACAACCATGTTAAATATCTAGCACAATAATTAAACATATTCCCCCACCTATCAGTTTCAGTAGTATCTGATTATATAAATATTACTAAAATTCATGTTGTTTATAATAATGATAAATATATACGCAGTTCTGGAGCTCTTTGTCCCTGTCCATCTAAGAATAATTCTTTCTCTCTTTAACACAAAGGGTTAGTACATTATTATGGTGCCAGACTCAGCTCATATTTCATAGGGAAGTAAATCCAGAATCACTTTATTGACACTGATAAAACAGATGGCTAAACCCAAGCTAGACAGAACTGTAATTATATCTGCAGTGTTAGAGGTGAAGGTATGTTATTAAAACATCTCCCTCTTCACTTTGAATAATGTGTAGGTCTTGCAGAATGTAAGGATCACACTGACAATATCAAATGTCACTCCATCTTCTTTCTGGAAAAAAGTATATGGTGCAAAAGGGAATATGGGCAGAACTACGGGGAGCTGCTAATTAGCCTTTATAGGATTCTATTAATCTCTTCAATCGACTAAAAGAATTATAGTCATTGAAGTCTGTTTACTTTAAGATGGAAAGAAGGCTTAGCCAAAGCCTTTGGGCTGACGATAGTGCAAGGAAAAGCAGATTCTGTGCATCTGGCTACATCTCTTGGTTTTCTTGGAGAAGGTCACAGCCATCTTCAGATACAATCAGAGCAGATACCATTCCAGAGTGCTGAGGATGTTAGCACATATTTTACCAGAGATCTGGCAAGTTGCCTATGGCTAAGCATGCATGGAGCCAGCTAAGGTAATTTGTGTATCTGGGTGGGAGTTTGGAGTTGGATGTTGTGAATAGGAAAATGCAGGCCCAAATTACTTTAACACTCTCCATTTCTGTTGGTTAATGTAAAAGGCTGTATCTCATTTGCAACTGCTTTCTTGTCCTACCACCCTGCCCATCCCCTCAGGGCTGTGCCTGTCCCAGTCACAGTCCGTAGGACTATGTTATCCCACCAGTTTGAAAACTGGAAACCATAAATGATTTTTTGAGTTTCTAACGTTCATGGTTCTGATTTTTATCTTCCTAATATGTAATAATTACGTTTGCTGCAACATGGTTTTCCTGGGTTTATGGGCAACTTCCATTTCCCCCTCACCCAGTGAGCTCATATGTCAACAGTATTTCCTATTTAGTTTATTTAACATGCAATTGTTGCCCATGTTATCAAATAGGGTGGAAACTGTATTGGGTTTAAGGCTCCTGGACAGCATAGGAATGAAAATGCAGAAGAGGAAAAAGGGAAAAGAAATGCTAAAGGAGAAGTGAAAGTGAAGTAGCAGTGGCTGTAAAGGTGGAAACACACTGCCACCATGCAGTGACAATGATAAAAAGAAAATTAACCATACTTTGCCATGGATCTCTGGTGCAGACCCATCCTTGAAATTGGTGAGAATTCAATGGACTGGAGAGCACGTTATCTCTAATGTATTTTTTGGCTCACAGATCACAATTAAAATTAAATTCTGCCTTCTGCAAAACTAAATTGGACACACTGGTCTTCTGCAGTGAATCCTTGATCTCGGTTGGTCTCAGTTGAGCTAGACTATGCAAAGAAAAATAAAATTATAACTATGGAACTTTTCTTGTGAGACTATATGAAATTGCTATCATAGCACAAGCTATTTTCAAGGAAATCTAGGATGTACAGGTTACTTTTCAGGAGAGGAAATAGTTTTACAGATTCTCACTATTGAATTCAGTTGCTATAGATCATTCAATTCAAGTGTCTTGGCTGCAAAAATATTAATACAAATGTTGTTATGAGATGATGATATTCTCAATATTACATAGAATAAATGTTATCACTTAAATATTTTTAAATGCCAGCATTTCTGCAGGCTGCAGCTTTTTGCTAAGAGAAGCATACACTTGTCAAATCTTTTGAATTCTGTATTATTCAGTAAACGAGCATGTGGTTAATTAAAGTAGCATTACTGTACTGTGAGGTGACCAGATTGCAAACATATCCTTAACAATCGGCCCTTGTAAATAAAATAGAAGAAAGCTGATTGAGATCTGAAAATGTCAATAGATGCAAAAAGTCACCTTAGAGTGTTACCTGATAAAATAAAGGAGAGAAGTAATGACATGGTCAATATTAACTGCCATCAGCTGGAAAGAAATCAGATTGTCAGGGATCTATAAAATTCTTGCCAAACTAGAACCTCATTTACACATACAGATCTTCATACCCTTTGCTAAGAAAAGCGTATGTGACAGCTTAGAGGTTTTAGCTGCCAAAGATCTTTCACTCTGAATACAGTAAATGTCACATCTATTTATTTATCGTTAAATTTTGCTAAGTATCTGTAGAAATATTTGGATTTTTTCTATCATAATGTAGATGTTTAAAAGGAAAAGAATCCAGATTATAATGCAGCTGTAGCACCAAACCATATGGCTGCTAAATGGGAGCAAAAATACACCACTGAATTACTTGGAGTAAACATAAACTGGATGCAATCTTCAGAAGAATATTAAATGGAATATATAAATACGAGAGTATTGCCATAAAATCATGCAATCAGACAATAGTAACCATCAGGCAATAGATTATTTCACATGCTGAAAGTAATCACAGTTGTATAGCGATTTGCATTTTCTAAATGCCAGACTGAAAATATTAACTGGTGAATCTTGGCAAGCACAGTGTTTTTACCAACTGCAGTGGTGGCTGTAACAATATCTAGGCCTTTTTTTGAGAGAGAGAGAGAAATAGAGAAATAGATAAGTAAGGCAGCCATCCTACACCTCAGCTTTATTAGAATCTGCCCAGGGTCCCAGGTGCTCGAAACAGTCTTGTTTGTCTTTAATTCAGTTAAAGCTTTTGACTTCTTTAAGAAAGTTTCTGTGGGTGATTTATTGGTATATTGGGTAGAATTTGCACTGTGCTGAGCAAGAACAAATGGTCCAGTGGAATACATATTTAGTGTTATGAATAGTGTCTGGCATGAGAGAGAACTCAAATTAGTGTGGCTGTTGTGTTTGCCTGTTCGTTTGCTCAGAAACGGTTCCATGATAAGTCCAATTGGATTCTACATCATTGTGTAAAAGGGAAAAAGGTAATAACTTTGGTGAGAAAGGCTTGTGTGTCTGCTCAGTCTGGTAAAGACTTACTGAGAGTAATTGTCAATTCTGCTTTCATAAATTGGTTCTCTTCTGTTCTTTTTACACAATATGGAAGGAGAGGAGGCCTCTACATCCCATGCACAGCCATCTTCAGAGTGTGAGGAAGAGCTAAATGATCCTTGAACTTCAATTGGACTTTGTAAATTAACATCCCAGGGAACAGGCTCTCAGTATTCGTAACTGTGGTGCTTAGAATTGGAAATACAATATAAAATGTTTACCTCAGAATTGGCCAGATTCATCAAGATTTCTATTACTGTGTATTGAACCAGCTCTGCCCCTGGGAACTCAGATCTGAGCACTATCAAGTGAAGACTTCCTCCCCTGAAGTTTTATGTATGAGACAAAGAACAACTCTGAATATCTCTCTGTTTTTTTCCTACAGATGATATGGAAGCAATTCCAGTCAAGCAGTTTGTTAAACACATCAGTGAGCTGTATTCTAATAACCAGCATGGGTTCTCAGAAGACTTTGAGGTACGATTTAATGATCCACCAGTAAAATGTTGTTTTCCTAAAGTTAATTGTGTATTAATAATTGGGGACCGTGCGACATCTGTGTGAGGCTGTCATGTCAGGTAAATGCAGTGCTCAAATGTATCAGAAGAAACAGGATAATACCAATTTGCTAACAGCTATGAGCAATGTGGGACTGGACATTTTCAGATGCTTTCTAACCACCACAGGTTTGGTGCCTTTAAGGGAGAATCCTCCTAAGTTTTTATTAAATAGGAAAAGCTGTCTGCAAGCCCCCAGAAACAACATAAAGATACAAACAGCTGTTTTTAATTCTAGGTTTTTCTTAAAATGTGCAGATTATTTTACTCTTCTTGGTCCAGAATTTGTTCCTCTTAGTCACACTGAAAAGTTCAAAAGTAGTAAAATAGTGCTTACAATGAGTAAAAGTTGTAGAATTTGGTCTTGTATGAAAACCCAAACTGTGGGTCAGTTCCTTGAGTCCTTGTTCATGCTCTGTTCAGGAAAGTTTGCTATTGAAGTCGTTGGTTATCTGGTTCCAGTAAAACCAAGGAGAAAAGATTTGGGATTTAGTTGGTGGTAGTTACATAATGTGACTATTTTAAAATTTGCATCTTTTTGCCTGTGTAGGACAGATTTTGACCTATAAATCTGCTATCATTTGGAGGCAATTCCAGTGAAGTGAAAGTAGTTTTCCACCTCTCGGTTATCAAATCCATATTATGCAAGCATGGTAAACACCAAGCAGCATGAGGACAGGCTGTGGAGTCAGGCTTTTCCTTCACTCAGTCTAATTGCAGTCACTGCTGAACTTTTGGAAGTACTGAGAAGCAGGAGGAGCCCCAGGAAATTACAGGGAGCTGCTCTACTGGCTTCCCCAGCAGGAAAAGGAGCTGTGTTTGCGTGCTGCATGTGAATCAGAGAGGCAGCTGTGCTTACAAACAAGGCAGTGAACCAAAATAGGTGGCCTTATATCTACAGCTTCTTTGCTTACTGCAGTGTAAAGACAAGACTGTATGCAGGAATTGTTTTTAATGGGATCATTTAAAACGTTTATTGTTGCTGTTTGGTTACTGTCTATAAAGAGTGGCTGCTTTGTCTGATGCCCAAAAAACGTTGTGTAAGTTAGAAACATTTTGTATTCATGAGGAAGGCAAATGTGTAAGGTGTTAAAGTGATTTAGTTCAATTGACTGCTGGCTGGATGGCTGAGCAGGAATATTGAGGCATTTAACAATGTTGATGGTATTCAGGACAAACATTTATTCTCCAGAGAGTAGAATTTGATCAGGATGATCAAATGCGACTCACTCTTCTCAATTATTTATGAATTGCGACCCCAGTGCTATTCATCACAGCTGGGTTTTACACCACTTAATTATTCAAAATAATCAGCAACACATCTGTAAACTTGGTCTGGCTTTAAGCAGGCTTTGCTTCAGCTGTCGCAAAATCACTGCTATTAACAAATGTTGGACACCTTCCGCCCGTGTTTTAGCGAAGAAAAACACTGCTCTAATAGCCTTATTTTTTTACTTTCCTCCTGGAGTTCCCTGCTGCGAGTGCCGTGCTGTGGCAGCCAGTGGAGGAGAGCTTTGGCCAATTACTCCTGTTCTGGGGAGCACAGGGTCCCCTCCGAAGGGAAGTTAAACTCCTCCCACTGCACTGCGTGTGCCAGATTCTATTCTCCGTGCTGGCTTAAAACTTGAAGCATCTGCTTTGAAGTCAGTATAGCTGCTCTAGATGTATTTCTCCCTAGTTGAGATCTCGGCTTCCTAAAGAGTAAATGAAATCTCCTCCTAGAGTAAGGAGGAATAGGAACAAGGCGACCTCTGTCTGGGATAAACCGTCCAGCTCCCCTTCACTGCTGATGTTCTGCCCTGCTGATGCCTCATGGGTCTGATTTGAAACGCTGGATCTCTCACTGAGCCTTTAGGTAAAATGTTTCTCAAGTGCCCAGACTGACTCAGAGATCAGAATCCCAGTTTTGAGAGTGGCTGAGGGCTGGCAGAGCCCGAGGTCACGTTTACACAGCGGCTGCTGAAGTGGCTGGGGTTGTAACTTCTCACATATGGTCAGATCCAGCCTTGGTCCATGTGCTGGAGTTGTATCTGCCAGCTACAGTGAGGACTTAGCTAATGTTTTGTGGAGAAACAATAAGATTCCAGATGAAATAGGAAATCCATTGTTATAGGACTGCTAGCCTTGCATGGAAAGTACCACAGCCATATCATGCCTTCATGCCTGGGAAACTTCTGAAAAGAGGCAATGGATTCTGCAGTCATACAGGCTTTTTACAAAAAATCTGCTTTTTACATCTAAAAGGAAGAGAGAAGAGGATGGCAAGGAGATGCTGAAAAAAATGTGATCAATATTACAGAATAAATAAATCTCCCCAGAGGTAGGCAGTGCATGAGATTTTTGTTAAAGGACAAAAGGATCAAAAATCTCTTCAGAAATTTCCGTGAGAGGAGGTTTAAGGTAGAAGTTGCAAAAGGAAAAGACTAAGTTAGGCACAAACATACTCTGCCTGATTAGGAGGGTGAACATCCTCCATTTGTTTGTTGCTGGATTTTGGTGTAAGTATCTTCCTGTGTTTTTGGCAGTGTGTTGTGGGCTGTATTGAGTTGGGTTTTACATGAAGAAGATTCCTTTGAAAGTAAATTGTGTGAATACTCCCTCCTCCTCTTAAATTGAGCTGTAATTACAGCTAAATATTTTGTGAATGTGCTTAGGAAGCGTTTTATGTGCAGAGGAAAAAAGGACTTTGAACTCACAAATCTTTCCTTGGAAAGTACATCTAAAATGAATCCTTATTCCCTTTGGGTAATCATAGTGCAAGTAGCCAGCTTTATTGTCTGGTGATAGCTGGGATTTCTTGTATATACAATATTGTTAAGATTTCCTTTGAGTCCCGTGAAGTTTCAATTTTTGATATAAATTAGAAATATAGGACCCAATTTAATACTGAACAACAAATAGCTTTTTAAAATAAAGTCCATGATCCTGCACCACCAGTGCTGGTCTCTGACATAGTTCTTTGTATTCAACCTTGGAATTTGTTCAGTACTAGAGTGAAAAAAGTTCAGGGAAGGTTTTTGGCTTGCTCTCAGGTAGCTCCAGCACTGTCTTGCTATGGCATACAGGATGAGGTACCACATTTTTACAGGGCAGCACTGGGGCAGGGTTTGAGGGCAAGACTGAACAGAGATTGAGGGGCTTCCTGAGCCAGAGATTATATCTACTCCTTGTCTAGCCAGAGATTTTCTTGGCATCATTATGTTTAACAGTCTTTGACAGACCTTTCTTCCATAAATTTCTAACTGTCTCTTGAACCCTTTTAGGCTTCTGGTGTCCAAAGTGTCCCATGGCAATGAATTCTACAATTTATTCTGCAAGAACAGACTTCCTTTTGCTTTTACCTCATGCCTAATAACTTCTCTTGATGCTTTCTACTTTTTGCATTACAAAGTACATCCCTGTTTACTTAAATGCCTCACATGACTCTGTCCGCCTCCATATTCCCCCTTAATAATCCATTTTCAAATCTGAAGAAGTCTGAACTATTCACTTGGTTTGTTGGAGGAAGCCATTCCAGACTTATGACCACTTGTTCCCTCTGTGCCTTTTTTTCTTCCTTTACCATATCCTTTTCAAGACGGAAAGGCCAAAACTGTGCACAGTATTTAATGAGTCACTTTACTGCTGAGTTCTGCAGGAGCACAGTGATGTTTTCCATTTGGTTTTCCATTACTTTCCTTCCTCCTAACATACTGTTTGGTTTTTAACAACTGCTGAGCACTCAGCTGGCACCTCCAGAAAACCATCAGCTGTGACCCCAAGGTCTCATCACTGAATGGCAATAGCAAATTGGGAACCTGTCAGTATGTGTAGTTAGTTAGGGTTGTTTTTCCCAAGTACATCACTTTGCCTTTATCAACATTGGATTGCAGTTGCCATTTTATCACTCGGCCACTCAGTTTTGGGAGATGGTTCTGCTTCCCTTCACAAACAGCTTTTGTTCTAATTACCCTGAATAATTTTGTATTGTAAACACACTTTGTCTCCTCTGCAGCCCATTTATGAATAGGTTAGGTCCTGTAAGGTCCCACCAGTGAAAGCTGAACACTGCAAATGCCTGGACGGGTGAGACCTATCTCTCACCTGTTAGTGCACAAGGTGAGTTTTCTTTTTGCGCCAAGACAGATCAGTTTTTTAAGTAATATTTTCTGAGAGGCCCTTTCACACATTTTGAAAATTGATATGCTACTCTCTCCTAGATGGTCTACAGACTTTTTCAGGGACCTCTCCCCAGCTCTACTGGCTTCTATTACAGTGTCTAGCAGTTTGTCCCACAGAGAATCAGATGTAGTGGGCTGCAGCGCCTGAAACCCCTTCCGGATCCCATTTTAAGAACTGATCTCACATTTGTCATCCTCAATTCCACTGATAGCCTGACTATATAGGACATGTGCCCTCCAAATTCCTGTATTAAAAACAGTGTGAAGTGCAGCCTCCCACAGTAAAGCTTTTCATTCCCTCCCCCTGGCCAGTTACTGCAATAACACAGTAAGTTTTTTTGAGTAATCATGTCCTCTTGCTCTAAGAAAGGAACACTAAGCCAAGAAATCACCTTCCATCCCCAAAGCTAACTGTGAGTTTTTATAGTTTAATGCAGTATTTGGATTTTTGAGATCAGACGATTTTATTTCCCTCCTCCGTAATTCTGGGGCGGGTCAGTCAGTGCTGCTGCGGGAGCGATTAGAGTGGGTGAATGCAATCTCCACAGACCTCTCCTGCCCGTGGCCGTGTGAGTGTAATGATTCATTGCCAATTTGGAGTCTGAACAGGCTCGCTGAACTTGGAGGCAGGCTGTCTAGCTCCCTCATCACATAAATTGAAAATATCTTTATACTCCAGCGACACCTTCTTCTAAATGTCCCGAAATGTAAGAAAATAACATAAATCTGTATTTTCAGCAATGTGGCAGGGATTTGCTAGCAGTTATTCTCATGGTTGCTGCTGGTCAGGACAAGGGTCACTGGCTCTTTTTAACCAGTGACCTCAGAATGTTATTTTCTAGCAAAGGGCTGCATTGAAGGCAGATAACGCTGCACTTTGCACATTTCTTGAGACACTAAAAACCCCATGTAGTTATACTGACATCCCTTACAGATTAGACACAGCTCACACCAGACATATGCTTCCAGCTGCATCTACACCAAGGAATTTGGCAGTAGAAGGATGCCATTTCTAAAGCATGCTGCTAGCAGGCAATACTGCATTGGGAATGGTTTATAACCCTGGCCCAAAATTGCCCTAGTTGAAGGTGTTCTCAGCCTGTACGTTGCTGTACTGAAACCAGAGGGAAGCAGCACTGTGAAGCTGGAGGAGGAAGGATTGCTGCAGAATAGGGCTTTCCTGGAGTTCTCAATTCTTGTCTCATCGCTTCACCTGCCCTCAAAAATGGGCATTGTGAATTAAGAGATAAAGTTGAAGAGAAGCAATAAAAGAAATTAAGATATCTGGGCTTTCTGTTACTAATCACAGTACCACAGCCATTCCCAAGGTTTCTGCCTGGAAGTCCTGCTTGGAGGAGCCATTGCATGGGCAATGCAAGGTTTTGGTCAGACTCTGGCACTTCCTTGCCTAATGAAGGGCAGGATACCACAAGCAAACAGTCCTCCACCGTCCTCTCCTCTTTCATGCATTTACAGGAATTTTAAGCTATCTCTTTATGTTATTCCTGTGCTGAGTCCTTTTGGTTTGTTTATTTTCACCTTCTTTCTAGGCTGTCCCCAGCTCACCTCTCTCTTGAGTGCTGTCAGAGAGTTTATATTAGTGCTAAATTATCACAGAAATCTACACTGTTCCTGTGAGATATCTTCAAATACTATCTGCAGTCTCTGTTGGTATGCTGTCTTCATGTTTGCTGTGATAAAACAAACAGCAAGAGCACTACCACAGAATTCCTGTAATTTGGGATTAAAATAATAGATCAAAACTGATTTTAGGGGTGGATGAACTAGCCGCTTTCATGCTGAAAAATATCACATTAATATCAAAGCAGAGCTGTGGATCTTCTCTGATTTAGTCCCTCAGATTAGGATCCTTTCTTTGTTCGTGATTCCTCCTCATTGCTATTCATAGGCTTTCACAGTTCAGCCCCTGCCAGGACATCAGCCTGAAGTAATGGGAAACAACAGCAGCGCTGCTGTGTAAGGCCGAATCAAGAGACCGAGTTCCTGCTCAGTCACTGTAGCAAAAATTCTTGCTCAGAACCTTATATTGCCAGCAAGACACTGGAGCAGTTTGATTTTACACTTAAATGGAAATTCTTTGAAGTTTAGAAGAAACTAATCTGTAACTTGTTTCAGAAAGGCAATTAAAATGGGTCGTTAAACCTGGGTGTATCAAATTCCAATTAGCATTAGCATGGACAATATAATTAAAAGGTAAATTAGCCATAATAGCATAGACTAGAACACTTTTTACAGTAACTAACGGTCAATTGAAACCATGTACTTTGGTTTCTTGGGTTGTCAATGATAAGTTGAAAGGACAGAATAAGAGCCTGTATTCATTCATCCTGGAACAGTAATGTGTTCTGCGAAGTTAAACATGAGAAGCAGCAGTGTGCAAGCCAGCTGCCATTAAGATCAGTGTAAGAGACCAAGCAGGATTAAGGAAAGCCAGAGGAAATATTCTAGAGCTGAGAAGTTTATGGATGAATTATGGATGTGGTGATATGGACACTATCTGTCCTACTCCAAGGTGCCAGTAGCAATTTGGTGCTAATTGTGAGAGGAATTTGTTTTGGCTGCAGTGAGCAGCCTGGGATCAGCCTTGACCTAGTGACCTGCCTATAAAGGTAGGTGGTAACAATCATGGTGATGTTTTAAGTGCAAATGAAGGACTCGGTAGGCAGTAAGGTTTAGAAATCCTATGGTGTTCATTGTATATGCCATAGAAAATTCTGGGAAAGTAAATATGTGATATATGTAAATGTAGAAAAATGGCAAAATTAAGATGGTGACTTTTGGGGACTTTCTCCAGGGTGTTATTTATTAGCACAGGCTGTCCTCTTCTGCCAAGGGGCAAATAATACTCTGAACAGAGGCACAGGTAACAGGCAGCAACTAGTCTTGTCTTCTTGCAGCATTTTGTGCATTGATGAAAGGCAACCAGCTCAGCTTTAATAACAGAGGAATGTTAACTTGTGCCTTACTGTCTGGTGGGAGGAGCTGTGGTTTAGCAATTTGTGGTTATAATTTGGAGAGATGAACCCAGGAGAGTAGGAGAGCATGGAGAGTCACACTTTGCTCTCAACCCCATCTCTCCATCCTGCACAGCCAAACACTGTCAGTGGCCAGCGTGGAACTGGAGGATGTCCTCAAACCCCTTCTTATTGGACTGCTGCAATGTCCCAGAGCCTTGGCTGTGCCCTGGACTGGAGGGGAGGGCTGAAGACTTTTAAAAAAAGACAAAAATAGTGGAGGCATATTGGCAAGGGGGAAGCTTTTCTTCCACAGTCTCCTTTTGCTGTGCTTTTGCAGTGTGCAGACATAGAAATCCACCATTACAGCAGCTTCCCAGAGTATTAAAAGCCATTTAGAATGCTGTGTGTTAAGAAAAGCTGTTTTCAGATCATCAGCTCTCACAGAGTCAGACCTCCTTTTCCATTGCTGTGTTTTTCACCGTCTTAGCTTAATCTTCCTGTTCTATTAACTTTATATTGGCCAGCTGGGAACATGTACAGTTGAGGAAACAGTCACTATCAACATAAAAAGGTTAATTAAAATGATTAACCTCACCAACAATTCCCTTATGGAAAAATCCTATAGAATTTAATAGAAAATGATACATTTACTATGTAGTATTTAAACTGTCAGAAAAAAATCCTTAGCAGGGAGGTAATTCCCTATTAAATTCTATAACTTTTCAGAGTATTCTCCACAGAACCTTATTGGATTAATCTATATTAAATTCTACAGCATTTGGCATAAATTTTTCAATGCCAATAACTCCTAAAAAGAATTTTGTAGTGATACAGGGATGTAGGGTTTGATGTGAGGTTTTTCAGAAGCAAGGAGGGTATTTTTTAGGAGCGACCTGTAATAGTACAGCAGTGATGTATGATTTCTAAATGCAAAAACAGGCAAAACAAAATTACATAAAATCAACCTAACATGTAAATATTGCTGCTTTTCCAATTATGTCCTAGGCTGAACTGATCCTGCCCATTGTGTAATCAGAAGTCCCTTTCTTACTGGAGCTGACAGGCAGAATTAGGGGAAGCGCACACTTTAATATGGGGTTTTTTTATTTGTGATAGAAATGGAACTATGAAAATTCTATTAGGGCCAACTGAGAGTTTTGCTTGATTCCTCTTTGTCTTTTCTCAGCTCATCTCCTTGAGCACAGTATGTTTCTCCCTACGGAGGGTCGGGGAAGACAGAGAGAAGCAATTGTTATTTGGGAGTGTCACGTGGATATAAAAGCTATAAAACGTTCAAGGTTTTTAGTATACTTTGCACTTTTAAAATGTAAATGTTGGGGAAGATATCAAAATTGCTATACAAGTCCTTTGTGAAATGTCTGCATAATGCTGAACTCTTACATCTGCTATTTGTATAGCATTTCTCGTGATAATTTTTCTTTGTCACTTAGCTCGTGATCTTTGTAGCAGCTGTGAGCTCCTAATGACTTTCCCTCTCAGGTTCTGTGCTGTTATTTTTAAAGTCTGAAGTACAAAGTAATTTGACACTTCCTCACATATCCTTAGGGGAAATCGGTTCTGTTTGGTGCAATTTCTGGGACTCACAAAAGACTTGAATAAATATATTTTCTTCCACAACTTTGTAAACTCCAAATATTGATTTTTTTTTTTTTCTTCCCCAAAAAGGTGTCTTTACATGAAGAATATTTATGCTAGTGATAAAAAAGGGGGCCACTTTTTCAGGAATACTGTGGTTAAATTGATACCAAAAATGGTATCTTGGAGATGGAATCACACGAGTGATTCAGTTTATGAGACAGTCTCTGAAGTGTGTAACTCTCTAGGATGGTCTGACCAAAGGGAATGGCTGCTTCTCTCTAAAGTCAGAGAAAAGACCCTCCATTGCCCTGTTTCAATAGCCCTGTACTCTGTTGTTGAACACAGTAAGAGGTGGGTTGAGAACTAAAAAAATCGATGGGAATTAGGTATCTAACCTACAGCCTCAACCAGACAGAAATCTACATCTCTGGTTTCATAAACACCTTGGCAAGCCTGTCTGCTCTCTGCTTTGTAAATGTATATATACACGGATACAACCTTTTATGATTTTCACTATATTGTGGGCAGTTAATCAGTGTCCAAGCAGTGATATTTAAGCACTCGCTGTTATCTTCAGAGATCTATTTTATTTATATTTTACAAAAGGCATCTCTCTGCAGAGAACTAATAAAAGGTCAGTGCCAAACGTAAATGTCAGAAACCCCGTGTTGAGAGGTTATGAGCAGATGAGTTGTCCAACAGTCAAAAGTCTTCTGTTGAAATGTTTTTTATGTTTAGTTTCTTACACTGCACTGGCCACTCTTGCCTTTGAGGGACCCTCTCTTCCCTCCCCAAGGGAGGTGCAGGAGATGCAGTGCAGGAGGGGGTGGACTGGTGGTCAGAGGGGACAGTCGGCCCTCAGGGTGCTCAAAGAGCATCTGTCCCCAGGTCTGCAGAGAGGAGAATAACTGTGCACAGGGACAACTCACAGGGCTCAGTGTGAGCAAACCATGGTAAACAGGACACTGCTGAAAGGCTTTGTGTTTAACCCAGCAGTTAAGATACTGATATTTTAAATATTGTTTGTGTAAGCTGTTGCAGAAATAAAAAAAGACAGCTCAATTTTTTTGGACTGCCAGATTTTCCATTTGAATAATTTTTGTGCCTAGGAGGTGCAGCGCTGTACGGCCGACATGAACATCACTGCAGAGCATTCCAACCACCCCGACAACAAGCACAAGAACAGATACATCAACATCCTGGCCTGTAAGTAAGCACTGGCCTAAGCATAATGAATCAACCCAAAAAGACACTCTCCTCTCACAGTATGTCTGTGTGTGACTGGGACAGGCAGGTGGCTCCAGGTTACATTATTACACAGTCATTAATAAACATGTGAAAGTGTGGCTGGGAGGTCATTTCTCCACTAAAGGCATTGGATTTTTTGACAGCTTCTCTGGAGCCAGGATTTCACTCCATCTTTAGTTTTGAAATGTTTTGCAGTTTCATGGTCCAAGCATAGTTTTAGAAGTAGCAGTTTGGTATGAAATTTTGTGGAGGAATAACTGGGATCAGTTGATGATCAGAGCTCTTCTGCCTGCTAATGCCTGAAAACTGGCCTAAGGGAAGTGCATGGTGGAGCAAAAGGTTTTACTGATGATTCCTGGGATTACCTTACAATCCCAGAGGTGCTAAATCTTGCAGAGTGTATCTGCTGTATTTCAAACTGCCTCAGCTGTGTGTAGGACTTGGACAAACAGTGATCTTTGTAGCACAGAGCAGGCTTTGCCTGTATCCCTCTGAGAACTGCAAATCTGGGCTCTGCTCTAGAATGCAAATTATTGCATGTCTGGGATGGAAATGCAGTAACTCTTTCCCTGTTGTTCTCTGATGTGGCATGGATCACAGATGCAGCAGTCACTGTGGTTTAAGAACAGAAATGGAGAGCCACTGGTAGAAAGTTCACAATGTTCATAAACATTGCAATAAATCTCAAATGTTTTTGATGGCACAGGAAGGAAATACATGTCTCTAACAGATTCTCATAAGTAATCAAGGTGTCGGCTGAGGATCAATTCCCAGACCTGTGAAAGGCTTGCTGTGTGGCCTTGGGCAAGGGCATTCCTTGAGCTTTTCCCAGCTGTCATTTTAGACATGGATATCTGGTCCCTCTAGGCATAGAGATGTGCCATTGGAGGAGAACTGGAGCAGGCACTCCAGTCCTCTGGATTGTCTCTGGAGGAAAGTCTCTCTCTGCTGGTCCTCAAGGAAGGGAACTGAAACCACAGTATTCATGCTTAAAGTTGGCTGATGTGTCTCATCTCTGCATGAGTGGGAAGTAGCACCCAGCCCAATGCCTCCATCTAGGAGCAGAAGGACTGTGATTTCTTTCTGCTTTAAGACGAAGTGAAGCGTTTGGGCAAAACAAAAAGAGGAGCTACAGATCATGACCTCAAGTCTGTCCTAGTGGTGTGATGATGGTGGTGAGGAAGTGAGGACATTCACTCATCTCCCAGAGCCAGTAGAGGTGTCTGAGCCCAGCACTGAGGGAGGATGATGAGCCAAGCAGAGGCAGCTTTGCCTGCCGGAGCCGCGCCGGTGTCTCTGTTCGGCGTTACAGCTCCGTGGGGTACCCTGGCTCTCTGAACCACTCTGTGTGATGTGGGTGATCCTAGAGTTGTGCTCCTGTGGCTCCAGTATTCCTTAAAGAGAAGCTGTTCCAGCATGAACCATGTACTTTTAAGGATGTGAAGACTGACGACCTGCTACCATGAGCAGGTGACCAAGAACAGATGCTCCCATATCCCTCTTGATTCCAATCCAAGGCCGATCTCTTCTGTGTATTAGTAAGGGCTACCTCAATACCCAGGAAATGGGATGTTTGCCTGCAGTTCTGCAGTGTGTTTCCCTAATGCTTCTCTGCTCTGTTTTTTATCCTGCAGATGATCACAGCAGGGTGAAGCTAAGGCCTTTACCGGGGAAAGATTCTAAGCACAGTGACTACATTAATGCTAATTATGTCGATGTAAGTTGCTTTAATTGTTTTTATCTTCTCTACCATTGAATTCTTCCACAAGGAGGAAGTATTGCCATTTGTGGAGTGATTGTGTTTTCCAACTTCACCTGATAATTTTGCTATGAATTCCTCGCTATTCTGAATAAGAAAAGCACCTTTCTTTGTTACTTTTAAAATATTAATATGTCTGCCATGATATTGCTTTCATCTCACTTGGCATTATGGTTTTCTTTGAAGGGTTACAACAAAGCAAAAGCCTACATTGCTACCCAGGGACCTTTAAAGTCTACCTTTGAAGATTTCTGGAGGATGATTTGGGAACAAAATACTGGAATCATTGTCATGATCACAAACCTTGTTGAAAAAGGAAGAGTAAGAGATTTTCTAGTTTGTTAGCAGTTGCTCCTTAACACCTCTGTAAATCACCTGGGCAGAATTTTTTAAATGGCTTGGGTTGATACATATTGATGCATAATACATAACGAACATAACAGAGGGGTACATAGCTCGCCATTGTTTTACTTTTTTTAAAAAGCTCTAAACACAAACACAAAGCAGCAGCTCAGACCCTCAGCCAACCCACCTGACTGTGTCTTTGTTCAGAGGAAATGCGATCAGTACTGGCCGACAGAGAACAGCGAGGAGTACGGCAACATCATCGTCACGCTGAAGAGCACAAACGTCCACGCCTGCTACACCCTGCGCCGCTTCACCGTCAGGAACACGAAGATGAAAAAGGTGAGCTCTCATCCAGGTGCCTTACGGCATCTGTGGGATGCAAGGCACACCAGAGCAAAACCCAGGGTTTGCTTAGGCGACTCGAAGGAGCAGGTGGGTGGGAAATAAGTAAGCAAAGCCAGGATTACAAGGATCCTGGTGAAAGGTTCAGCCTGTATTTGTTTTTCTCTAGTTCACTGCTGCTTTGGTGTCACAGTTATTGCTGTTATTACCTGCTCCCATATGTATTTTTCCTTGAACTCTGTCTCCACCTAGCAGGAGGCAGAGCTGCAGAAGATTTCTTCTGTCAGAGTCCACCACTTTCTCAGCTGAGCAAGCCAGAAGGACTGATCATATTTCTGTGCTTCTTTTCCCTCATCTCCTCCTTCTCTCTGCGCACACTTGGCACACAGGGTCAGAAAGGAAACCCCAAGGGGCGGCAGAACGAGAGAACGGTTATTCAGTATCACTACACGCAGTGGCCCGACATGGGTGTGCCCGAGTACGCGCTGCCCGTGCTCACCTTCGTCAGGAGATCCTCTGCAGCCAGGACCCCGGACATGGGACCAGTGGTGGTGCACTGCAGGTATGATGGCTGCGACTAAACACCTCAAGGCAGGCACACGTAGTGCACACTGTGTGCTCTTTCATGCCAGCTAACAGCAACATCATGAGTTACTAACACAGCAGGAGTGTACCAGCCCCATAGGGTGCAGGTACATGACCTTGCTTTGCCTACATCTTAAGACAGCTCCAATGCAAAAGCTTCCCCATTGACACGGGGTTTTGCTAATGCCACAACACTAGGCTGCCAAACCGGTGTGGTTGTGAAGTTCCTTGGTTGAAGCTTGTTTGTAGCCTGTCCGTTCAGGGCATGGACAGGACAGGATCACCTCTGCTGGGAACCAACCACATGAACACATGGACACCTGGGCATGGCACTGCCACTGAACCACATCCACACTCACCAGCACTTGCAGCCAGAACAATAGATCAGTAGATAAATTAGTTCAGGGATGTGGTCTTCATCACTGTGTGTGAGGGGGCTGCACAGCACCACAGCAAAGGGGAGAGGATGATGGAGATTACAGCTCCTTTCTGAGCAGCAATGGAGACTTTCTGAAGAGCTCCCCTCTCTGTTGGGCCCAGAACCACTCTCCTCCCTTGCAAAGGAGTCCTGCAAGCATCAGCCCCTTCTCATGCCTTCCCACAGTGCTGGTACCACTTGCATTTCCAGTTCCACTGGAATGCTCCTCACTCCTCACGGCCTGGAGTGACCTTGACAGTCCAGGATAGCAGCAGCTTGGCATATGGCTTCTTCCAGCCAACTCCAGTAACAGCAGCAGTTGTTGACAGGAACCAAGTGTGAACAGCCAGAGTGTGAAGTCCAGGATGATGGCAGACTCATCCTGCACCACAGAAGGGAGGAAATATGTGCCTGGTAATATTCCCAGAAAACCAAAATATTTTGCTGTGAAACTTTAGTGGTTGAAGCTAGCAGGAAAATGAATGTCTGTGAACAGGAATATTTGCTTAATTCTGTTCTGGTGTTAAGTCTGCATTTGTTTTCATCTAACTGTATTACATGGGTTTCTCTTATGTTTTCTGTAGTGCTGGTGTTGGCAGGACTGGTACCTACATTGTGATAGACAGTATGCTGCAACAAATAAAAGACAAAAGCACAGTTAATGTCCTGGGTTTCCTGAAACATATCAGGACACAGCGCAACTACCTCGTCCAGACAGAGGTAAAAAATGCAGCAGGGTTGAATTTAAAGTCATGTCCATTTTTATGTTGTAATTAAAAAGAAAATAGATTTTTCCAGTTACATCCCTGTAAAAATTGAATGCATTACTGGCATTTTTTTGCACTGGAATGTCTCTTTTTTTAAACCAGAAACTTCAGATTTTGCTTTAGACTCATTCATAGCTGTGCTATGTTTATAGATGTTTATTCTGGATTTGATGGTATTTGCATGGACAGCTTGTTTTGCACACCATTTCCTTTAGTGTGCTCTACCCCTCAGTCAAAACCAGCTGTTTAGGTTATTCCAGGTGCCTGCCTGACATGCTGATATTTTTCTAGGAGCAGTACATTTTTATTCATGATGCCTTGTTGGAAGCCATCCTTGGGAAGGAGACTGAAGTGTCTGCAAACCAGCTGCATAGTTATGTTAACAGCATCCTCATACCTGGCATTGGAGGGAAGACACGACTAGAAAAACAGTTCAAGGTAAGGTTTATCACTGCCATGCAGAGGGACCTAATGTTCCTGCTGTCTTTTGTATGGCCTGTCTTCACTGTCAGTTGTCATGGCTAAGGAACCAAACCAGAACACTTGATTAGCACAACTTGAGAATTTCAGTCCTCTACAGTCTTAGCTATGCTGCTGGAAATCAGTGATAACACTCTTCAGTCAGAGATGAGAAGAGGGACATGGACCCTGGTTTGGACTGTGCTGCTGGTCAACCTGTTCCCGAGAGAGGTTGGATGTTCCCGAGTCAGTGGTTAGCTTGGCTGGAAGTCTTCCTCCAAACTGTGGCTCTCACATATATAAATGCATATATTTATATATATATATATATATATATATATGCATTTCTCTCAGATGGCAGTGTAGTGGGTTCCCCAAAGACCTGGCAGGAAAAGACATTCTGCAGGAATGATCTGGCTTTTATTTTAGAGGAGTGAAAAAAAAAAACAAACCATAAAAGTTCTGTTGTTCTATTTTGCTAGCTTTTCTTCCTTGAGACCTGCTTCTGACTGAACATATCTGCAAGTCTTTGAAATATATTCTCAAAGATAACGAAACATAGTGCTCTGTAAAAATACATTTTGATGGAACTTCATTTTCAGGATGTTTCGAAGCTGAGAGCTGCAGAGATCTTTTTATTCATTAAACATGTTGTATGAAAAGGATTATTTCCATTGGCATCTTGAGTACTTTAAACAAGTTTAACAATGCAGTTTATTCTTCTACTAATGCGTCTTCACAGGAGTTGGCAAAGAAACCTCCTCTCTTCATTTAGTGTGCTCTGAGGACTGACTTACTACTTTATTCTCTTTCAGCTGGTTACACAGTGTAATGCAAAATACGTGGAATGCTTCAGTGCTCAGAAAGACTGCAACAAAGAGAAGAACAGGAACTCATCAGTCGTGCCGTGTAAGATCACATCTTCAGTTTGATTACTGCCTAGCATAACTTTTTGTACTGAATTCTCCTGGTGTTATGCATGAAAAGGCATAGCCACTAGGAAGGGGAAATGTAATCTTTTGTTCAGTCCAAGCTGTCTTGTCTTTCGGTATTACCCTGATGAAACTGAACAAAAGGAAATAGTTGCAGTGTCAGCCAGATATACTGTCCAAGTGAAATGTTAATTTGAAGTGCTTAAGAATTTGAATAATTAGGTAGGGGATAAATCTATGGAATACTGAGAGATTACTTTGATACCGCTCCCAGCTCCGGTGAGATCTCCCAGAGTGATTGGCACAAGTTGTTTGTAATTCAGCTACTGCACTCAATTTCTCTGTGTGAGCCGCCCCAGATTTGAGGGTATTTAGTGCCTGGGGACAGTTTCACAGTCATTAATATGGAATCTGTGCGTGGCTGTCAAGCAGTATGAATTTGCACCAGACCAAGCACGGACACATCATCCCCATGACATTACCACAGTACAGGACAGAGGACAGATGATGGCCGAGCCAGCACAAAGGAACAGTGGCACAGATACAGTCCATCATGAAGTTTGTTAATAAAAGCGGAAGTCATCAGAATATATCTTAGAAACAGATGTAAACGGGGCAGAAATAATCTGTATGGCTTTGCCCTTTGGGTCATGCAGCTGCAATGATTTCAGTTGGGCTTTGGGGGCCTGTCACAGGGTTTGAGGATGATGTTGAACTCAGCCTTTAAACACAGAGGAGTGTGGATCTGCTGAAGAGCACACACACGCTGCTGGGTGGTTCCCCATTAGGGAAGGGGTTTGTCTCTGGAGGTTCTCTCACCTCGTGAATGATGGCAATGCTGCCGAGTGGTAGGGAAAACAAAATAAATCAGCTGGGTTTGTGTGCTGCTGGAGACAAATGGAACACTACAGTCAGGAATTACCTGAAATCCCCTGTTATCACTGCATATACTGTTATTTGGTAATTCAACCTGCTGTGAAAATCTTTGCTATAGTAAAATTTGATTCCTGAAATTACTTTGTCCTTGTGGGAATATTGTGCAACATTCTCTTTTATATCCTGTGTTAGCAGGCAGTGCTTTAACGCAGTTAAAGTGCTGGCCTGCTCCTGCGGGAGATGGGAGCTGCACACTGTTTGGTTTGTTAACAGCTGAGAAATTCTTACTTTCTGCATTGTGCCATGACCAGACTTTGATCTTTTTTCTTTTTTTTTTTTTTCTTCTATGTTGTTTTTTTTATGTTATAGCTGAGCGTGCTAGAGTGGGCTTGGCACCGCTGCCTGGAATGAAGGGAACAGATTACATTAATGCCTCTTATATCATGGTGAGGAAGCCAACACCTAATTACAAAGTAAAATCAATTCTAAGGTGCTAAATACCAGATGCCTATAATTGTCTTAATTCTGTATGTAATGGCTATGTATTAACAGATGAGATTTTAACACCTTCCCCATAATGTAAAGCTATTAACCGTGCTTTATTAAAGATTCTTGCCTAAAAAATTAATTACAAGATGCATTTAGATGGGATGTGTATTTCCATGAGATACAGTCAAATAAACGCTGGGATTTAGAGTAAATTAAGACAATAAGGACTCTGCAGAATGGAAATGGAGTTAATTATAGTCCGTATAAAAATACTGGGGAATACAATGAGATAGGGCAATATGTGTCCCCCAAAGATGAAATTAATGCTTTAAAAGTATTGAAGGCAGTAAGTAACTGTGTGTTTGTTTTGCTGCAAAAGGGCTACTACAGGAGTAATGAGTTCATCATAACACAACATCCACTGCCACATACGACTAAAGATTTCTGGCGAATGATCTGGGATCACAATGCACAGATCATTGTCATGCTGCCGGACAACCAGAGCCTGGTGAGTTGCCCGTGTCCCTTCCAGCTGGGCACAGCACAGGGTCACTTGGGTACCTGCTGTGGCTGTGCTCTGGTTGAAACCAAAGCCACTTTTTGAGCCACCTTCTCAGACTTTGCCATAAGCTTGTTACAAAAAGGTGAGTTCCAAGATGTGGGGCATGTTCTTTTGCTGTCTCCTTCTGCACTCACCCCTGGGAAAGACATCCTGGGCTGGAGGGACCTCACTGCTCACAGGCAGCTTGCAACCTCTGTGATGCTCCTGAGGCAGGATGCAAGGCACTGAGGGCGCTGAGAGGCTGGAGTTATGGGTAAGGACTTTGAGAGGAGCAGAAATGGAGGCAGGGACAGTAGATAATTGCTTGTTTGCCCGTGGGCTTAAGCCTCAGGCCATGCAAGATTATGGTTGTGGAAGGCTACAAATGCTATATTTAATGAAAGTAAAAAGCAAACACGTATGTTAATTTAAGTGGAAATAATGCATCAGACAGAGAGAGAGAATAAGGAGACACAGGTGAAGTGCTAATCACTACTTCCAGATTTACCAGCACGTCTCAAGAGGGCGTGTTGAAAAGGATTAAGAGCTAAACGATTAGCTTTTTCATGCATGCATCACTGAGGTGAATAGACAATTGTAGCTGAAAGTGGAAGAGAAACCACCTTCATTACAGCAGGAAAATAGCAGTCATGAGGGGCTACTAAAGAGGCAGCAGTCAATATGTTGCTTGTGTGCAGGGCAATGAAAGGGATTGCAGGCACTGCGAGGCAAGGAGCGTTCAGAGAAATCCGATCGAATCGGAAAGCACTAATGAAATAAAAGTGTGTCAGGTGGAAATGAAGAAGCTGATCTTGTCTCCATGTATATATGAAATTGCTCTGCAGAACTGTAGTGATTAAAGGCTGGGTTTGGCCACATCCCTGCTTTCACCAGGTGAAGGAGTGGCATTCCCAAGGTGGAGGCTGGCCAGCGAGGCAGCAGCATCCCAGTGTCAGCTCAGTGGTCAGTGTGGGATGCGTTGGCTGGCAAGGAGGAGTGGCACGGGACTAAAACAGGTGCTGAATCTGTAATGCCAAAGGACAACACAATAATGCAAAGTACCTGCTGTGTGAAGACCTGTCAGGTGGCAGGACAGGTCCCTTCCCTGGCGCTCAGCGATATTACTCTGGTTCCCAGTGCCTCTGCTTACTGAGGGCAGAATTGTCAAGGCACTCAGAGGACTTATGCCTTATGTCACATTTACAGAATAAACCTTGACGGCCCAAATCTCAACAGTATCTTGCATGTCACGTGCACCAAAGCTCTGGACCCACAGAAATACACCTGGTTTTAGAGGCATGTGCGTGGCCACAGCGGGATGACGTGGGTTCAGAGCTCATGTTTTCTCAGGAGTGAAAGACGGGTTGTCCAGAGACACAGGCGTGCTCTGTGCATGCAACCAGAGCAGCTTCTGTGCTTGTGCTGCAGGGACATAGACCTCTGAAGCTAGGAGTAGAAACAGACTTTGCATGTATGTGGTGACAGACCATAATTTCCTCTCTCTGCAGCAAATTAGGAATTCACAGTTATTTTTTAAAGAACAGCTTTGACAGGATGTTACCTACATCCTGTCATTCAGACTTCTTCAGCATTGAGCTTCTTCCACCCTTCACAGTCTCACTGAGATTTTACAGTGTCCCTTCAGTAGAGGTGTTTTGCTGGAGAACTTCCATTAAGTTAAGCCAATGTTTTTTTTCAAGGCTAAGAATATTTGCGTTTCTTCCTTCCTCTTCACTCCTCCACTTGCTCCTAAAAATTCAAGCCCTACATAAGTATCCCATCAGTCTTCTACCTAGACCTGATCCACAGAGCTTGAGTTTTGGATTAGACTACAATAAACACAAATTAAAAATAATTTCATTAGTTTTTAAAGGTCAATGAGTTTTTTCTAAACAAATATCTGACTTTCAAGCAAAACTGTAGACAGGAGGCAATAAAGCCTGGGATACAATATAAAGGTTAAGTATGAATGAGCTAAGATAACTATTTCCCTATGAAACCAATTAAAAAGCAGATGTTACCTGTTTGGACACACAAAGGGAGGATCTGGCAGGCTTCCTGCCTACTGTAACAGTAAATTTGTTTTAGACGGAAATGGCTTGTAAAGGTCAGCTCCTGATCATCTCTGTTTATCAAACCAATTTTTTGATCCACTGGATTTTTCAGTTGCACACAAGGTATCTGAAAGGCTCCAGTAACGTGTTGTTTCATTTCTCCAGGCAGAAGATGAGTTTGTGTACTGGCCAAGTCGCGAGGAATCCATGAACTGTGAGGCCTTTACTGTGACCCTTATCAGCAAAGACAGACTGTGCCTCTCTAACGAAGAGCAAATTATCATCCATGACTTTATCCTTGAAGCTACCCAGGTAAAATAAGCCTCCGAATGTGGGTCTTTGCTTTTCACCAAAATTATACTGATGGCATTTAAATGAGGAAGGAGAATAGTTCAGAAACAGTTTTGAAAAGGATTACTTATAAATGCATGTGCATGCATGTTGTTCTCAGAGGAAAGGGATTCTCACTGAATTCTTCTCCCTCTTACATCCTTTACCTCCAGGCAGATTCCTTTAGCTAGTAAGATTGTAGTAAGTTTGTCTTACTTCAAAGTGAAGACATGTGATTTCAAAATGAGAAACCAAAATAGATTGAATTACTTTTTGTAAAGTACACCAAGGTGTATTGTCCTATTTCTGCTTATAAAATGCATCATTTATAATTTGTCCAGAGGTCTTAACTAAACATAAAAATGTAAACACATTTCTTTGAACTATAAACCTGCTTCTAGTTTGCTATCTGAATTGCAGCTGGACTTTGCTGCAAACCATTACTTTTCAAGCCCTTTTAAATTTTAATTCTTTGGTTGCTCTTGTTTGACTTTTGAACTATAAGGGCTCTCAGAGAGGTTTGATATAAGCCCTGAACTCAAATACAAAATCTGTATCAATTAAACATTTTGTTAAGTTTGCATTATTTAGGGTGTTCACTGTTGCAGAAATGTTGGAGCTGTGTGTCTGTCCTCTTTCTGTATAACCTGTTTGGAAGAAGAAAGTTTCTCTTCAGTGTGTAATGAGGCTCTTCCCTCTTTCTCCCTGGAGTGGATGAGTGTGGAGTGAAAGAAGCTAATGCCCAGGCTGGTTTGTCATTGCAGGATGACTACGTTCTGGAAGTCCGCCACTTTCAGTGCCCCAAATGGCCAAACCCAGACGCTCCCATAAGCAGTACCTTTGAACTTATCAATGTAATCAAGGAAGAGGCCTTAACAAGGGATGGCCCCACCATAGTTCATGATGAGTATGTCATCACTTTTCTCTCATTTATGTGTAGATTGTACAAGATGTTACTCAACTACAAGACACTTCTTAGGAGTGATGTCCATTCCTGCATGGAGCAGATGGAGTTTAGTGGTCTAGGGAACAGGATAAGAATATTAAAACTTCCAGAGATGAGTTTTCAGTTGGCACCTGAGGCCAAATACATTTTTCTTAACATAGTTTTTATGTTGGTCATAACCTTAGGTGGACTCAGGAAGTGAGGCTGTTTGCTTTGGAAGCATTTTGGGTTCTTCTGCACCTGGAAGTATCCCAAACAAATCCTAAAACTTGTTTCAGAACCCAGCAGAGTCCTGGTTTAAATAAGACTCTAAGCAGCCCAATATGGGCTTATGGTAACTAGTTTCAAAACAGCCTGAGCTCCTGTCTAACAGCTCAAGTTTAATGTGCCAGAACAAGCTCAGCTCAGCTGTGTCTCAGGATGAGCAGCAGAAGTATCTTGTGACAAAGGGCCTACGTTTTCTGAGAGAAGATTTATTTTTATTCCTTCTGCTTCCCCAAAAACACTCCAAGGGGCCCATATGGTGCCAAGTGGGAGGGAGGGAGCCTGCTAACATGGGGCCAGCGTGCCCCAACACTTGCCTCTTTTGTGAGCATTGTCCTGCCAGCTACGCTTGAACACCAAATTATAAAGGGTGCTAAATATTGCATTGCATATTATTACTTGCACGCATTATGGAGCTGCAAAATACCATTATAGTGAGGCTGGAGGCTGGGTCTAACAGGATCTCTTTGGAGGGACTGTTTCCTGATGGGCAGAGCACTTCCTGGAGTCATTCTGTCCTTAAAATCTCAAGGAGGCCTAATTTCTGACACTGCTTGTGCTGTCCTTAGAGCAAACACTGAGTGCAAACACCTGCTATACCTGCAGCCCCTTTGCTCTACAGCCCATTAGACTTTCTGTCATTGCCACAAAGCAGAATTAGTGGGAGGGTTTGGGGAATCTTCCCCTTCTTTGCAAAAACATTACTACCACACTCTGGTGTTTCAGTGGTCAGACCAGCTGCTGTGCTGGGGTGTGGATACCACTGGTATCCACTGATGCTGAAACAGCTTTCCCTGCTTTCCCTGCTGCAACAGGTTTTTCCCAACTGACTCCTGAAAATGATGCCTTGGGCTGCAGCAAGTAGTTTTTCTCCCACAACCTCCTGCCTTGCTAATGTACAGTGTAAGCTCTGTTGCCTTTTGCCAGCACTGATTAATTCCAGGCTGGTTTTAATATTCATGCTTTGGGTAGTCTGAAGTGAGGTTTTGCTACTCTTGCAGTATTTAAGATTATGTTTTACAAAATTAATACCATTATTGATTTGGGCATTTCATGCTAGATGAAAAAAAAGAAAATCAAAATCGTATTCCTAACAGTGCTGAGTCATTCCTTCTGTAAATTACTTTTTTGGTTTATTTTTCATATTCAATGATTTTATTTTTATGCCTAATACATAATGTGGATTCTGCTTTTCATTGGAGCCTAAGCAAATGTAGCTGAAAATGAAAATTTCCCTTTGCTACATGCAACAACTATATCACATAATCCACTAATAATTACAACTGCAGATTAATTCCAAATATATGAATTTGCAAATAATAAATGTATGTGGTATTTAGGAAGTACATGGTGGGATGAACTTGATAACATTTTAAAAAGTTCAGAAATTCCAACTTGAGACAGTTGTCAAGATTTTTAAATATAACTTCCCATGTGTAGGCAACTAGATAAAGATCTGCGGCATAATTTTCCACAGGAAAAGTCTTCAGATTGTTGGGAACTGGAGATAACCAGCCCAAATAAAAATGAGGCCATTATACCCTCAGAGACATTTAGTTGTGTCCTGTTGGGCACATACACTGGGCACTTTGTCCACTGTCCCTATAGATGACCTGTCATAGCCATCTGGATGGTGCTGCTGCTTCTTTTACAGACTTCACCTGCAACATAGCAGATCTGTTGTTTCCCATTTCTAGGCAAGCTGAATTTGCAAAAATCATATGAAATTAAGTCAGTAGATGTCTTGATTTCCACAGGAATGCTGTAAAACATCCTAGTAGTAATCCTGTGATACAAGATGGTATGGCAGCCCTTGCTCATCATTTCCATTTTCACGTACAGCTCTCCAAACAGTTTAGAGAGCAGGGCAGCACCGATGCCCTTTTACCAGTGGGGACATTTAGACACAGACTTTCTCAAAGTCACAGAGCAGACCCACAGCAGAGCCAGGACAGAATTTCAGTCTCCTGAGTACTGGGAGAGCAGAGTAGAGTGGAGGCTCCTCAGAAGCAGTTGTGTAGGATCCTTTATGCTGTGGCTCCCACCTGCACATACAGCACAAGCACACCCCCAGATTTACAGCACTGAGATTTCCACCTGACCTCTCAAGGACGCACTGAGTTGTGCTCCTCACGAAATAACCACTGCTCAGGTTCTTATTACATGACAGCACAGCTCAACTCTTCAGAATCCATAATGTCTCTTGGGTGCCTGGCTCAGGGATGTTGCCTCTTGCCGATGAATCAGACCTAAGGAAGACTTTGAGATGTGCCCCATTTACTTGTGAGCACCTCACAGCCGTGCTATTTTGCTGTAATTGTCAGATGTGGAGGAAGAGGAAAAGTCTCATTTCTTTCTAATGGTTTATGTTTTGCTTGAGCTCCCACTAATGAATTTAAAATACGCTCAACTGTAATGCAGATGCTCTCAGTACACGTGGCGTGTGAGAACTGATTTCGGTGTTACAGTCTCCAGGCTGGGTATTTTGAAATGGCTCACTTTCTGCTGCTGATACAGTTCTTTGTGTTGAATAGTACAGATATCCTGAGATGACTTGGTGTACCATCAAATTTCTTCTATAAATCAAAATGACTAAAAATTAACCACTACAAAACAGGCATTTAATAGATACAAAGATGAACTGCAGTAATCAGATAAGACTGTAACAACATTTTCATGACCCTGTGTTTGCACCCAGGTGTGTTTCTTGAGTAACTCATCATTCTGGTGTGGTTTTCCAGGTATGGAGCTGTGTCAGCAGGAACGCTATGTGCCCTTACCACTCTGTCCCAGCAGCTGGAGAATGAAAATGCTGTCGATGTTTTCCAGGTGGCAAAGATGATAAATCTTATGCGACCTGGAGTATTTACAGACATTGTAAGTCTTTAAATGGAATATAAATAGATAGCTTACAAGGTTGTCATCTGAGACCAAAAGCATGCACTAAAACACACGTTGTGTATGTTATCAAGCCCTACAGCATCTGCTACCGAGCAGAATTTGCATTTGGACTTTTTTATAAACCTCATACCCACACTGTAAGTCTCTGATTTGCAGTTAAACTTATTTCTCATACATTGGAGGGGGACACCATAAGGCAGTCCTAGTAGAGAAGGACCTTTCGACTTGTCATCATCCCCCTGCCAGCCCTGTGAGCTATGCTGTGCTGTTTAAACCTGGCATGTTGTGGTCTGAAGGGATGCAGCAGAGCAGGTGGAGCTCCAGGGAGATAAGGCTCTTCACTGGGTGTCCAACAAGAGCAGCCTCCTTGGCTCAGTGTGTGTGGTACGAGGTTCTGCTGCCCAGGGACCAACCTGAGGCTGAGCTGTGGCCTCAGGTGTTTGTCCTGCCCTCCTGTAGCACTTAATAATACATCAGAAACCATATAATCTACCCAAAACTGGAATTTGGGTTGACAAGGTAAAACTAGATTAACAGAGATAATTGCTCTAAGTCTATTTCTTTGCTCCATGTGTGCTTCTGGTAACAAATATCCATGACCTTCCCTGGAAATGCCACATTTAAGTGTCGCTCATTTATGTACACCTTAAAGGATTGAAATAACTTGTCCTTTCTTTTCCAGGAACAGTACCAGTTTCTTTATAAGGCAATGCTAAGCTTGGTCAGCACTAAAGAAAATGGAAATGGTCCCATGACACTGGACAAAAATGGTGCTGTGATGGCCAGTGACGAATCTGATCCCGCAGAAAGCATGGAGTCTCTTGTCTAATTGGAAACCTGAAAAGGCACTTAATTTGTAGAACTTCTGAAGACTGAGTGAACTTTTTTGAGGCCTTTTTTGCCAGACTCTAGGTTATACAATAACCCAATTACTTTTTTACACTGATAAAAGTTTTGATATTTATTTTTTGCCATTTTATGTCTTAATGGTATCCTACTGAGCATTTGCACCTCTGTTTATTTCACACAGTGAAACGCAATTTTATCTAGTTTGCACTATATGATCAGTGTTACTGCCTATAATACTCTAATACAAGACAAGCCCTGATGTGACATTCCATGACAACAAACATACGCTTTTTTCTGTTTTGTTTAAATGCAGTGAAGTTTTGCTAACTACAGTGACCCTCGAATCCTAAATCTTGAATGCTAGGCCAGATGGATTCTTTCTACAACAGATACTGTACCCCTTCATACCATATTTATTATTTAATGATCATGTCACAGTTTTGGTAACGGTGTTCTGCATTCCATGGAGTGGATGAGCAGTGTTCATCCTTTCTTGACAAAACGTGGCAGGTGATTATTAGCTACAGTGAAGCCTTGTGGAGCTGAAACAATTATTTCTGTATTGTTTCAAATTGCTATTTTGTACACTTACAGGCCTGAGACTTGCTTCACATGGAATATATGTTACATACAATATAATTATAAATTAGATGCAATTCATATTTGGGACACAGTGATAGGTTTTGAATTTACAATTTCAAAGTTTCCCCATGTAATCAGAAAAATGCTGATTTTGGTTTATAACCAACCCTGTGATGGGAAAGTATTTTGGTTTTATTCTCATCAGAGCCAATACAGTGAGAAATCTACTACAACCCAAAATCAGACCTGTTTTCAGATATATTAAAGGTAGCAATATTTTACATTACTAGCTATTCAATATTTTAAACACATCTAATTTCCTTACTATTTCTTGAATATGACCTCACACCTAATGGTATGTTACATGATGACAGGCGTTTCTTAATTTCATAACTGTTAGATGCCATTTTTACAGGTGTGTAATTTTCATACTTTAGTGCTAAAACATAAAGTACTGATCCATATTTACTGGTGAAGCAAACTAATAAAAAAACTACCTATAAAGTTACATTCTCCCTCTTTTTTTTTGCCAGACTAATTCTTTAGCACAAACCTAGCTTATTGTGTTTTCCCTCCCACACCAATGAAATGGTTTCCCCCAGATTATATAAATAATTGAATTATTGTTTGGAGCATTTAAGTATACATCCCAACTGGCTCCTTCTTCCTTTGTATTGGTCATAATTCAACAAGGTCCATCCCTGTTTAACAAAAGAAGTAAGCACATGCTTAATTCTCCTTAAAATTGAAGTTAATCGTGTCCTTCATAGCTCGGCTGAGTAGGGAGGAGGGGTTATTGAATCTGCCTGGAAAAAGAAATATGTGATTTCAGCCATCCTGACATTTGGTGGACGGTTAAAGGCACTATCCTTTATATGTAGCATTATTTTCTTTACTTCTGAATTTCAGCTACACAAAACGTGCATTGTAATTTTTCGGGACTTGTCAAAATGTTACAGCATATTTTTTTTTCATTTAATACAGCCTATTGTTTTCATTTAAATGTAAACCTATTAATTTCTGCCAGTCCAGTCTTGCTGAAATACAGACATTTGGCAGAGTTCTGTGTATTTTCACTCACAAGGAAGCTGAAAGCAAACTGCTTAAAAGGATATGGAGAGTAGGCATTTTGGTTCAGGACCTCTCACGATGCAAACTGATACGACCTTGCTGAGAGCAGAGGAGATATGCAAACTGGTATGTGCTAAAATCTGGCCTTTTGTCTTCAATGAAAGAAAGATTTCCTACTCAATTAATTCAACACCACAGTATTCAAGAACTCATCAGCAACCTTTCACTTCTCCATTTGTTGAATCTCTCTCCATACAAGTGATCCCAATAACTGTTAATGCTGAACAGGATAATAAGCCCGTGGTTTCAGTAAGGAAATCTCATGTCCAGCAACAGCTAGTCCAGATAAAAAATGTGCAGAATGTTTCAAAAGGTTGTAGTTTGCATCCCCTTTGCACTGGGATAGCCTGGCATGGAGAAGGGAGTCAGTTAATGCCTGGTAGGAGGTAGGACTGGCTCTACAGTCACTACACCCCACTAACAGAATTGTTTAGGTAAGTTTTCAAGTGCTGCTGCCTGCAAAGTCTGGAAGGTTTTGCTGAGTGGTCTGTTGGCCAGTGGGCATCAGCATTAGAGGCTGGGAAACCCCCCTGCACCCCCACTAATCAACCTGGCCCCAGGAAATTCCAGCTGGTAGCACAAAGGGACTGATGAGTTGGATCAGTTCAATCTGAAGTATTTAAGTTCCTGGGGAGGTGTAGGGAGAAGTTAAGAATTCAAACCCTGACAAGAGCTAAGTGACACGAAGATTACTGCAGGCATCAAGAGGGTTGGATTTGTTCAGTACTTTCAGCTGATTACTTTTCATTTCACTGGCATGATGGAAGATAACTGTGGTTCGTGACACACTGTCTGAATACCCTTGGTTTAATCCCTTACCTTCTCACAAGTTTTAAACATCAATGAATGAAGGCTGCGGGGGTTGAACTTTGGTAGATGCTTTGGAAATCCATGCATTTGCATTGGCATTTTTTGACACCTGAAATACTTTTGCTTGGGGTTTAATCCATGGGGAAATAATGTACACTGGTGTTCTATGAGTTCTCCATAGATTTTTTTTTTTGTAAGGAGGCTGGAGCTGTGTGTTAAGTGCAGTGCTGACAGTCAGGTAGCCAATAGATGGTAGTGATGCATGAGGCTTGAAGTGGGTGAAGCTAGAAATTGCTTGTGAAGGTCAGGATTAAGTGCACAAAGAGCCAAATCTACCCTACTGTAAGCAGCTGTAGCTCTGCTCTCTTACATGGATTTGCACCTTTCCCTGGACTGAGTGGCAGAAGGAGGGAGTGTCTGCTGGGAGATGGGCACTCATGAGATCTGCTGATGTTCCCACAAGTGTCTTGCTCTGTGCATCCCAACCTTGCTTTTGGCACATCAACCCCCCCCTGTACCCACCTCTTGGCATTCAGTCAGGATGTCTTTCAAGCATCAGAGGCGATGTGCAGGTTTGCAAATTAAGAGAACCTGAGTATATCCCCATGGTCCTCAGCACCAGCCCTGAGAAATATGGAAGGACTGAAGCACACGTGTGCACGTGTGTCTGCATTTAGAAAATACCATTCCTCCATGTCTTGCATGTGTACTGTGCCCGCAGACCGTGAGAGACATAAACGGTGCTGAGTAAGAGCAGCCAAGCTTTCCAAGAGGGAATGCTTGGAAAGCTGCTGTACCATCTTAACCTCTAAAATGGGTGTCAGTCTCAGCTGAATGCCCCATCCTGCAAACACTCCTGTATGTGAGCTTGGTGCCTGTAGGAAGGTCTGGCAGAGCCGGTGGGACTGCTCAGATGTGCAGGCTGAGCACTGATTCTTCTGCGGGACCAAGGTCTAAGGAGCATTCATTTTAAACAGCATTTGTCCTTAGTATTTCAGTGTCTGTTTCCAAACACTAATTTAGGAACAGGAAAAAAGAAAAATCCAAACCCCTTAAACTATTTCTTGTGAGTGACTGTTTCTGCACTGCGGGTCTGGTCTGTTCTAGGTCAGCAGAGCCATTTACAGGATCTGAAAAAATTCAGTTGTTTTTCCAGTTTCTGACTGCTCAAATTGTTTGAACCCAGAGTGATACATTGGAACATTAGGAGAAGAATCTTTATGACACAGCACAACTGCCTTCTCATTAATCTTTCTTTTAAGATATTTTATTTAAAAGCTAAAAAGTATAGATATCAATTCTACCAAAGATACATACTACTAATTCTCAGCAAAACAAAACCAACTTAATTTAAAAAAAAAATTAAAATGTAGTTGTCTTAAAGATTTAGCAGTCTTTCTCAAATTCATGTCTTCTGACATCAGATCTTGCGTTCTGAAATTTATATTCAAATGGTGCCAGTGAATTTTTATATGAAGGGAAAATGCCTATTTGTTAATCCACTGCATTGCTTTTCTTCTTTTTCTTTTTCTCTTTTTTTTTAATTTTTTTTTCAGATGTAATTCACTGTTACCCCTTTGCTCTTCTTCTCTTTGTTGCCATTCTAACAATGTGAACTACATTGGCTTTACTTATCAAAGGAGAAGGAATGCAAAAATAAAGAAAAAGAGGAACTGTAATGAAGAGATTTGGCCTCTACTTTGTCTTAGCTGTTAAACTGTTTTTAGTGTTTTTGTTAACTATTTGCAAAGGGAAGCATTTTCTACAGAGGATAATTAATTTCAAGAAAAATGTCTTGAGTTTTAAGAATAAACGTCTCCAAAAGAGGAGATAGTCAATTTTATACAATGTCACAACTCTCCAACATTTGGGGTAGTGACTTTTTTTGTTTTGTTAGAACATTTGAGACTAGCAAGCAGCCATTGTTTCTAGAGACTGAAGCATTCATGTGTACTCCTATTTTCTTTTCCTTCATTTTTAAAATAGCAAAGTCATTAAAACTGTAAATATTTTGTTGCTTGGATAAGCATCTTCTGGGAACTTTGTATCTATGGTATATAATCATAGAATTTTATATTTTCATATAAAGCTAATTTTTTTCTAGTTTCACCTCCTTCCTAGTTCTGTGGTGGCTATGTGAACACAAACCTTCTGTGTATCGAGGTAGTGAGACACCATCATCACACTCCAAAAAAGATTTCCACACATGTCATTTCTTTGGGGCAGTGATTGTGAAAGTTGGATATTTTTTTTGGATTCCATTGTCAGTGTGTGCAATAGGAATTAGACTTAGCCAGTCACTGGATACGTTTGTCTCATTGATCCATTCAGAAAAAAAAAAATAAAAATGTGGTGTTTGGTTTGGGGAGAGGGTGGGAGGGAGTATTTTGAGGGAGATTTTTTGTTCGTTTTTGTTTTTTGTTTGGGGGTTTTTTGTAACTTGAAGAATCTTCTTTTTGTTATGTTAAACTATATCAAATCATTCTATTATAGTGTTATTTAATATGTAAATTGTATTGCTATACATAAAATAAAGTATGGTTTTTGATGTATTTACAGACTTCTTCCTTATTTGCATCGGGTACACATACAGAACAGATGCAGGAGTCAGTATTTCATTGTCCCAGGCGTGCAGGAAGAATGATGAGATCCAAGGCCTGCTTTAATTAGATCTCAAATTTCCAAGCAGTACTCAGCTGGGAACGGTCTCTTGGTGACAGTGGAAATCACTGTTCCTTTCTTAATTGCCTCCAACTATTAGAGAGCTTCCAGTAACCCCTTCCCTCTCCACCACTGCTCCTCCCTAGACGGTTGTGACCCATCCAAATCCCTTTTGGAAGGAGGACTGTCTTCATTCTGAACAGGGCCTCAGAGCCTGAGCTTTCCTGTGAGCTCCTTTGGCATGCCCTTCCTTAGCTCCAACCCTGGTTTGCCAGCAAGTGCCTGCCTAGAGGAACAGGGGCTTCCACCAAGCCACCGTCCCCTGATTCACTGTGATAACTCACAGCTCAACTAACCCCAGTGCTGCGGTAGGAAAAGCAAAAGTACTCATTCCCATGTCAGGCAGGCTGGGAGCGGGGGGACAGATGTTCCAAATCCTAGAGAGAAAGCAGCAAATATTCCCCGTGGAGTGGATTAGCAGTCACACCTCCCTGCCGCTCTAGCCAAGAGCTGTCACTGAAGCGCACACGACGCCGTCGATGCTCCGTGTTCTGCAACAAAACCTCGGCAGCTCCACACGCTGCCTCCTGTGCTGGTTCTGTGCTCAGTGCTGCGTTACCTTTCCTGTTGTTCTTGTGGGAAAGCCACTCGAGTTTGTGGACAGATTCTCGTTGCAATCTGCTGCTGGCACAGCAACTGCCCAGGCTGGCAGAGCCCTCAGAAACCCAGCAGCACGCAGCCTCTGGAGCAGCACCTGCACATGGACAAACAACATCCATAACTGGAATGGTTTGTTGATGTAAAATTGCTGGTTAAAATCAATACACTCCATCTGCTGCCTTTTGTGTTGCTGCATTCTCACCTGTAAGTTCCACATTCTGGTTGACAGGGAGAAAGACGGAGCCTGGGGCACTGGATGGGGACTGTGATCACTGAGACACTGCAGCACAGCCTGATGACCCCTATCAAGCCCCCCCATTTCATAGTGTGCTCCCTCCAGCCCTTGCTCCAGGGTGTTTCCTCATGTTGCACTCCAGTAGCAGCTCAACACCATCCCACCAGCAGGTCCCGCTGCCTCATGAATGAGTGGCAGGGAGCTGCTTCCCAGTCTGCCAGGCCTGCTCGGGGGGATGCTCCAGCACCAGCAGAGCCCAGTGCCCTCTGTACATCTTCCAGACCAGGAGCAGGCACCAGGGAAGGCTCCTCCACTCAGCTTGGCTGCTCCCCCTCCATGGAGAAGACAGCAGCCTCTGCCGGCCCAGGTAGGTGGGTACATGGTCCTTCATAACAACAATATGGGAAAAGAGCTGCTTAAATCCTTCTTGTCCAGGAAGCTCCTGAAGGATGGAGCTGATGGCAAGCTGAACACAAGCCAACCCCACCTGCTGCAAGTTGGACAAGTACAGGTCTGGCAAGTCTACCCTGGGACCAGGTAAGGACACCTCCCAGCCTACTCACAGCAGGGTTAAAACTGTCTCTTTTTGGGAAGGAGGACCACACAGGGAAAAAATGTAACCCCACTGAAGACAGGCAAAAGGAGAGCAACAGGAATGGTTAGTGAGCTGGAAATCCTCTGAGTAAAGACAGGAGGAACTGGGACATTGCCTAGTGAGATGCTGGAGAGAGAGGGCCTGGAAGAGTCAGAAGCAGAGGAGAGGCTGTGGGGCTTATATCCTGGTACTGAAATCACCAATCCTGAAGGAAGGGTGTAATTCTCTTCCTATATCTGACAAAAAACAGAACTTGAACAGCCACGAGGAAGGTGGGGGTCAGGCAGTGGAAACATGACCTGAGGCAGTGATGGAACAACAAAAAATATCTCTGTAGCAGCTATAAAAATCAAGACACTCCAAGGCAGCCCCCTTAATGAAAAATGGCATTTTCAGTAGACAGCAGCAGCTCTGAGGTGAGCCCCCTCCTGCTGCCAGCCAGGTCATCATGTGCACTAACCACAGACAGGGCAGAGCTCCCTGAAGGATGCAGGGAGGACGTTCCCTAACACACCCCTGTCCTGAACTGAGCTCAACAGCAGCTCCCAACACTGCAAAGGTCATGCAGCATTTGTTCCAGGAGGCCCTGGTCCCCAGGAGCCGCTTTGGTGAGCAACAGAGGCAGGAGCAGAGGACAAGAGAAAAGGGAAAGCCTTGGAGAAAGTACTTGGATTCCGTGCTTGGAAATGCATGGGGAAGAGGCCTGGCTGAGACTCGTATAGAGTGGAAAGATGCAGTAAGTGATACTTTGGCAACAGAGATATGATTTACCAGCACTTCCCACTTCTAACAATATGCCTGAATTAATTGGTGGTATCAGGAGATCCCAGCTTCTTCTGTAATAAAGAGCTAACGAGTTTAGCCTTTAAGCCTTCCAGAGGCTGCTAGCAGTCATGCTAAGCAGGCACAAATAATAGCAGCATTCTTATTAAATGGATTCAAATGCCAGAAGGTGTATTTTCAAGACCTTTTACAACATAAAAATACTTTTGATCAATGGTTTGTCCCAGTCCTATTACTTAGCCACTTGAAGCTCCACAAAGTGCTTCCTGCACTGACGTGTCATCCCCCCCTGCTGGCAGCTGCCTTATTGATCACTGGTGATTTCTGTTTCCCCTTTGCTGCCAATCAATGTTTCTGATGTCTTTCCGACTTTGTAATGCTTTAAGAAGCAACACTTCACAAAGCAATCTTTCCTGACACCGTGTTCAATTAATCTGACAGTCACTGGGCTCACTTTTCTTTTCTAAACTTGTTATCTTCCTTATGTCTTGAAATCCTTGTTTAGGACTTGACGTCTGCTTCACTGGTGTTTTATGTTATGGTTTCGAATTTTGAAAAGATTCTACATTTCAGTTCCATGTCTCTTAGGGGAGCCGTTTCCAATATTTCACATTTCCCTGCCTCTGTGTCCGTGAGCCACTCTTTCTGCATAGCTCAGCGTTTCTGTCAGTCCCAAATTCAAACTCTGTTGGTCCTATGTCCCAGTACTTTGTTCCTTTGTCTAAAAAGCTGCTGAAAGAGTTTCTGGGTCAACATCAGAAGAAAGGCAGAAGGTATGTGTCTTTTGCCTTGGAAGGATGGTATTATTGGCTGGAAGCCCGAGACTTGATAGAAGGGAATGTGGCACAACCCTCCACCAGCTGTTTTGCTGGTTTTTTAAGTTCTAAAATGATGCCCCATCTGCAAGATGAGGGCCAGCAGGCTCGGACTGCACAGGATGTGTAAAGTAGATGCTTTTCTACACCGTTTAGGGTCTGTGGGTCCCAGGTTTCTCTGGGTCCCTCAGGGCACGGTGCCTGCAGGAGTGAGCCAAGCACTCAGTTTTTCATACATGTTAATCCAGCCTAGGATGGATTTGAGATGGCTGAACGTTACTTTTGGTACTGCTCCATTAACTGCACTGCTGACAAGGTCATAGGTACCATCTGTGTACAGAAGGAAACAGGCAGACTTGTGAGCTGGTGTCACACGAGCCCTCACAGGCCAGACCTGGGGGAATGAGACACTGAGGCAACAGAGGGAACCTCCAAATAAAGCCTGGATACTGAAGAAATCTAGTACAGACTCTTTAAAAATATTTTCCCATCCTAATAGAGAACCAGTGGCTTCTCAGCCATGCATCACACAGACCCCCAGCCCCCTCTGACACCAAGTTCTGTAGGTCAACCCCAGAGCTCTGAGACGCCCCAGGCCCCTTCTTTCTGTGAGGGGGAAGGCCGTGATCCCCTTCAGTTCCTTGCTGGGAAGGAAAAGCCAGGGGAGAGCTGTTGAGGTTGATTGCAGGATAAAATGAGATCTTTAGTGTTCTCTCAGCCAGTGCATGGGAGGAAAATTATGATCTCTTCAACAAAGCCTGGCTGTTTCTTCTCTGCTAGGGGGTTCCTATGTGGTGCACACATAGGATGGAATGGGAGTGTCTTGCATATACGAGATAAATGAGCATTTTTCTGTAACAAGGTACTTATCAGGTTTCATCAGCAGACAATCAAGAAGAATAGAAAACCACAGAAAAAACAATAAATTGAGGCCTTGATTACATGCAGGCTGATGGGACCATTAGCACCACTCTCCAGGTGGTACTTCACTCTTTAGGAACTTTTTGTAACAAGCTCAAATCATTATCTTCAATGTTATTGCCTCAGTGTCAGAACTGTTGGACAAACCCTGAGTCCAATCATGAGATGAACATTCTGATTTTAATTGGTAGTTTTAATTTAAAATATCTTTTAATGTCATTTAAATTAAATTTTATTTCATTCATGAATCTGAATACACTGTCACTGTGACTAATACAAGCTGTTGGCTTGTAGCTCTAATACAGGTAGTTTTGTAAAAATAGATGACATGGAATAAAAGGTGACTATTTATCTACGTATAGAATGGTTATCACACAGCAACTAGCAAGGAATGTCCTTAGTGTTGCTTAATACTAGACTGCAAGCTGAAAAACATCATTATTGGAGTGGGGTGGAATCATAAAAACTCTTAATGGTTCAGTACCTTAGGTTATGAAAGGCTCTGCCTGCTGAATTTTAGTGCTTTAAATAAGCTTCCTTATAACTTAAATCCAATTTTCTAGATAGCCTCTTACTTTGAGCCTGTTAGACATATGTTATGCCTTTGCCTGAAAGTCTCCTAGTGACCTGTATATTGATTGCAGCCTGTGAAATTGGCCATAAGTAAATCTTTGCTCTTTTTTCTTTTTCCCTATTTTCTTTTCTTCTTTTCTGAAATAAAAAGGATGCAGGTGGCTTGTTACTCTCAGGCTATAGATCCCATATGGACTTCAGAAACACTATGGACCTCCAAGCAGTGTGTGTTAGGAAGAATAACTGATTTAAACTAACTTGGTTAGATGAGCAGAGCCCTGTCAAAACACAGTTTTCTCCATTTGCCAAAATTCCCCCCCAGATTCTCCATCTTGAGTCATGGGTACCTGATCAGCCAGGGATCAGCACCTTCCAGTCAAGATTCATCAGCTGGTCTCTGATTCATCAGCTTTAATAGTTTCTGAAACACCTTGATGTGCTGGTATCCACAGGAACTGGGAAGATTAAGTATGTAAATGCCAAAAAAGATATTATGTTGGAGTTTTTCACATAAAAGGTAGGACAAAAAGAAAAAGAACAAGCTCCAAAACGACAAGCAAAAAGAACATGGTGATTTAAAATAAATGTCATAAAGCGGTTCAAATTACACTGAAGTTGGCAAATAAGAGATATTAGTACACCCCCACTTTTTGTGCCCTTATTTCTTTCTGGTTTTATGCCCCTGTCACTTCATGTAGCTGGGAGAAAGGCCACAGTATGATAAGTCAGTTTTGCAAACGGTCACAAAGTCACAGACATGTGGCACAAACTGCTGATCCAGGTGGTTTCCAGTTTGTTCACAAAATTGAGGCAGCTGCATCCCCATACTTTGCATCAGATGAGGAAGGTACATTTTCTCACAAATAGCATAAAACCCACCACTTTGGGTGCCAGATATTTGTTATTACCAGGCACTTAATGGCAGCCTCAGCAATGAACAACCCTGAGCAGGGCTAATGTCTTCTGAGCACACAGTCACCCCTGCCCAAATTTTCTGCACTCAGTCATGTCTTGCACTCTTTTCTTCCTCAGACCATACAGTGGTCCCTTCCCAAAATAGAGAGCAAAGTCCCATTATGTAATTTCCTTCTTAGTAAGTCCCAAAAACGTAATATTAACTTCGGCAATTGGATTCTTTGCCTTTTGGAGCTCTTATTCCACATTTTGCCTGCACTTACAGAGACTTCAATTTTTATTGATTTTCCTGTGCCACCTCTCAACATCCTTCCTAGGCAGCATGATGCATTAGCTTTCCATATAATGAATATTCCCGTTTGGTTCTATACTCTGAAATACACCCGTCTCTGAATGAGATTTCAACACTCTGCATTGCTGATTTTCAGCTGCATGCCACAGCCCTTGTTTTTCATAGGCTGAGAGCACCAAAAGAGCCCTCTAGACCCCGAGGTCTTGCTTTTAACACAATCACTGCTGTATTGGGGGGAAAGGAGAACCTTTATATTTTATGCTAGTTCCATCAATAAAGTTATTAAAGCTATTTTCCACCCTGAGAGAAAGCTACCTGATGATGCCATTGTTCTTGCCTTTTAAAATAATTTTATTTCAATGTACATTTGCAGGCATCATAATCCTATTGTTGCATGTTATTGCCAGTATAATGACTGAAAATGCTGTTGTTTGGGGGAAGAGGTTTGTTTTGGGTTTTGTGAGTTATGGGATTTTTCTGTTTAATTTTATCTACTGCTATAATATCAGAAGATAAGCCAATTTATTCACTAAAATCCTTCCTATCCATTCCTTTGTTGACTTCATTTTCCAGTGAAGGATACAAGGTACTTCTGCAAAGCAATATGGAGAAAGAACTACAGTTATTCCACTAAAGGTAGGATGCATCCACATAGCTAAGGGTCTGTCTGTCCCAGGCAGAGTGCAGAGCAGGAAGCATCCTTGTAGTTCAGCTTCTCATAGGAGATGAGTATAGACATAGATAAAGATGTAAAGTTATATAGTCAGCTCCTCCACACGGGGTTTGGAAAATTGTTTCACTAAATCCACACCCCCTCTAGAGTGGCACCTCTGCAGCACTGGGGTCATCACAGTCTTCCTGACCTGAATGGCAGCAGATTTTTTTATTATTTTTATTCTTAACTGCTTGCTGGATTTACAAAATTTATTTTCACCTTGTGTAAAGCAGGATGATGTTCTGTTTCACACCATGTCATTACAACTATTACAGCTTACTCTGTAGCCCACAAGCACTGTTTTGAGTCCCAGACTTGAAGTGATTTAGAAAGTAATTAACTCCGGAAGAGCGGAATTTTGGCCTTCCTGCAATTAGGAGTTTTGTGTAAAGCACACAAACCCCAAAGTCTTTCTCTGATATCCACAAGAACCTGAGATCCAAGGTGGGTACAAGGTACTTAGTGACCAGGCTGGCACAGGAGGCCACTGCTCTCCCTGTATGCCCAGCTCTGCCCCTACAGTTGGGGAATGTCACTTGGTTGAAACAGAATAGCTGTTGGCAGGGCTGACTTCAGAAGAATCATTCCACATAACCCAACCAGGTTACACAGCTGTTCCATGCTGTGTGCTTTAACAAACCCTTTCTTCATGACACCATCCTTGCCTCTGCCCAGCCCAAAACCTGAGCTTCTCAATAACATGACAGTGGAGGAAAAATGCATCTCTCTCTCCTCACACGTGAGTTCCAGCTGACACATTTCCTATTTACAGAAGGATCTTGTTGAGCATAAGCAAGTGCTTATAGACAAAACAGTATTAAAAAGGGATCTCACACATATGCCCATTACTGCCATGTTTTGTATTAAACTTCCTTTTATATTTAATAGGAATTAATAGATATTTTCACAAATAAGTGTCAGTTGTTATAGGTGATTACAGAGTTCAGCAGGTTGATTACTACTGCAATAGAGCATTATCTGCTGATGAGCTTGTAACCCTCGTTATCTTTATCTGCTAGATGCTCATATTATCTATTAATAATTTATAAACTAACCTCATTATAAACTGTAACATGAACTGCAACAGATTACAGCCCAAACAGGCAGGACATGGGCACTAAAAAGTTTTTCTGTGCAGCTAATCCTGGCTTCATTATGCGTTCCTCGTTTAGATTTTATCATACACTGTTGATATTCTGGAGGGCTCCACTTCTTCCTAGAACATGGTTATCAATAATCCATGTGTTGCATTTTCCCACATGGCAACTGATGCCTGTAGCAGAAGCTCAGCTCTTGCTGTTATATTGGTATGGACAGATTTGGGAATAGGACCAAGAGTTCGTTAACAGCCTTCAGAGTGAGCAGAGCTGTGCACAACTTTGTGGGTCTGAGTGCTGTGGTGAGGCCACGGCAGTGGGCATCTCTGCTCTCACCCCCATCTCTGAGTTGGTGCCTTCAATCCTCCTTTCACAAGAGTTGTCTAGTGCCTGAAGATACAGTTTCACCAGTACACTAAACGACGCTTCCCATCTATGCCATGTTCTTCATACATTTCTTTCACTAAAATGGTCACAACTTAAAGTACTAAAACCTACAAGGCACAAGCATTTGCATTTAAATGGCTGAAGAAATTCCCAAAGGACTGCCAGTGGTTCTTTTCCTGATTTGTATGTGTATGCTTAAGTCTTTAATATTTCACAACAGTCACTTTCCAGTGCTATCTAAATGGAAAGCCAACTTCTTTTTTTTACAAAATCCTCTCCACCTGAATATTTTCTGCCAGTCCTCCCTCACAAGGTGGCATCAGAACATTGACAGCCATGAGTGCTCAACTGCAGTATCTGGCTTTCTGAGAATGAATAACAAAGGTGGAAAGAGTAAGTTCTTCACAAAAAAAGTAGTATAGTCATCCATGGTGCACACATGCTTGTTAAAATCCATTTTTCTGAATTCATGACAGCACACCTTTCCTTGAAGCCCCTTCAGGCAGGAGATGCTCTCAGGACATCCAGGAAGAGCAGCTGGTCTGGGCAGACTCTCAAGGCAAAAATCTGGGCTTTACAGAAGCCACGGGCAAAGTTCAGTTTGGCTTTAGCAGAGCCAAGATTTTTCTGTCACCTTATCACTAAATCTCTTGGCTTTCAACACTACTGCATATTTTCCTGAGCAATTTTAGGCAGACCTATTTCAGTCTTTTGACAAAGATATTTATGATGAATAGTAATTATGCTGTTGTAGTAGTATCCTGGGACTTTAGCTGTGGACCCATGTGCACCACCAGCAGCAGTGTGTGGATGCATAATAAAGAGACAGGTTGGCTCTTTATTTATGTATGGTGCTCTTTACCTTATCCTCAGACATTTACACGAAGGAGTTTAAGCTGAGGAATAAACACAAGGGTGTGGATATGATCTCTGGTTCAGGATGTGCCTGGTCTACAGACTGTCAAAGCCTGGTAAGAATTAATGTCTGTGGCTCTCTATCACTTTCCCTGGGTAACCTTTATTGGTCCCTTCTTAAAAACAGGATATAGCCTGAATATTCCTACACTCCCAGTAATAAAGATTTTTCAGCCTGTGTTTTGTTGGAAAGATCTGTCTGGAACAGCAGTGGTGTCATGGCAAACAGATCACAATCCTGCACCCTGACTGCAAAAGGATGGTTCTTTCTGAAGCAGTCCTATGAAGTGTGCCTTGTTTTTCTATAGCTACAAATGATGTTTTGCAGAACATTTTGACAGTTCACAACGAATTATGCCATTTCTAACTTAGTATTTCCACTGAGATTAATCTGATTTTTGACATATATTTTGGCCTATAAAGTAGCAGTGATCTAACTGCCTTTTAAAATTTTTACTCACAGTAAACAAATAGTTCACATTTTTTGTAAATCTCAGGCTTGTAAGATCTTTCACTGTCTCTCTTCCTCCTCACCCCCATATCATGCTGAGTCATTTTCTAAAACTAATCCAATTGGTTTTTTATGAGCAAATGAATGAAATCTAAACACAGGTACATGATGAGAAGGAAGGCATATGTTGTCATAACTTTCCAGCCTTGCAAGAGCTGTATTCCCTTATAGTCTTGCAAGCATATATGATGAGACCACACAAAGAAAGAACTCTCAATAAACTACAGGGGAAAAGAAAACCTCCCTTTTTCTCAGAACTTGTGTGGGCTTTGCAAACACAGTTTGTTAGAAGGTAACCCTTTATACAGAGTTATTTATTGGGCTGAGATAAGAACACTGAGACAGGTTGTGTGGTGTAAGTACATCAGCATGGAAGAATAAGACAGGGGCGCAAAACAAGGTGGAGAGCACATTTCTTAGATGGGTATGTCCTTTCTTCTCTATTCTAAACAGAAGCAATTAAGGCTCTCTTAGCTGAGAGGAGCAAATCCTGCAGTAGCTGCTGGTTCAAGTGCGTGGTGAGAGCTGCTCCTGACACTGCCACAAAGCCTGGGGTCACAGACTTGGCTCTGCAGACTCCCATGGAGGAATAGGGATTGCCTGGCCAGAGGCTGCCTAAGGTGTGGTCCCAAGTACACCCTGCTGTACACTTACTGGTGGCTGTTAGCCTTTAAGGTTTCCCTTGGTTTGGTATGATGCAGAACACAAAAAAGGGAGGAAAAGTAAGGGCAATATATTCCTTTATCACACATGTGGACACCAGTGTGAGATGGTGTGGAATGACTAAGAGGATGACCAGCTGCAGCTTCTGGTCAGCATGGGTGGGGGTATTGGTGTGGGTATCTGGTTGGGGGTGTGTGCTCTTCTCCACTCCTACCACCCCACTGGCTAAGGCTGAAGGCACAAGGAAAAGAGCTGTCAGCTGGTGAGACAGAAGTAATGGAGTAGACCTAAAATCTTTTAAAATTTCTCTTTACTGATTCACTTTGATTCTCTTTCACAGTGTATCTCTAGAAAGCCTCAGTGACTGAACAGTTCCTGACCTGTATAATTCCGACTTCCCAAATTTACTGGCTCTTTATTTTTTAAAAAATACTCAGTTCCCTTTCAGAATGAATTGCTGCAGTTTCTTTTCCTGAACTGGTCCCTGATTCTAAATGAATGTTACTCCTAATTCTGTGCTATATCTACAGAGGGAGATACGCACATCCAAAAGTGCTTAATAAATAATACTAATGTTAAATTGAAAAAGGATTGTTTACTGCCAGAGATTACATTTTTGGGAGGTACCTTCAGCACCTTGTGGTGACATACCTTGCTACCTTCAGCATGCCGTGTGGGATTTAGCCATGGATGCTTTCATGATCTTTCTTACAGGTAACACCCACATTCTCTCACACACAAACAGAGATTAACAACCATTTCTACTCTTGCTTATGTGTCCTCTGGTGCAGAGACAGAAGTCCCTTCTCAGAGTCTGTAACAATATAAAACAATTAAAAGTACATAAAACTTATGGACTATGTTTTTCAAATAGAACTGGGGAAGCATACTTTTAATCAGCCCTGTTTGATTATTCCAGTTGGCACAATGTGTAAAAAGGTATCACAAATTATTTTGAGAGATTAGCCAATTACAGAGAGCCATTTCCAGAGAGGAAATTTAGAGCATCTCAGTAGTGGCTTGATTTATACAGCAGTCATATTTTAGCAACAGATCGTTTGATTGCTTATATAAACTGGTTTCATTTCACTTGCTTTAAATACAGAAAAATTCTAAGTATATAAGCAGCTCTATGAATAACAGAACCAAGGAGCCTGGTTTTCTATAGAATTGAGTTGGTAGGAAAAAAACCTACATGGACCCTCTGACATCTTGCAAATGGTAACCTTTCTTTTTCTCTGAATAGCCATCTATTAAAAAAACCCCAACTATTAGAACTGTGATGTCTTTGGGACAAGTAACCTTGGTGTTAAATTTGGCTGCAATGGGTCAGCTTCAAAAATTACTGAAAATAGAGATTAGTGCACACATGTGTGCACAGCTACATACACAAACACAGAGTATGACCACATAAGCCTCATTTAAATAGAAAAACATTATCTTTTAAAAAATTATATAAACTACTGTAACTCTACAGCTTTTGCCAGTCATGTCTATTTTCAGAAGCTAAACAGCTAACCATCGACTGATATCATTCAGTGATACGGTTTAATGAAGAATATAAATGATACTCTCTAAGGAAAGTAATTTTCTCATTCCTTGGAATGTATTTATTTTCTCATATTTCTCACTACTTCACCTTTCCAAAGAAAATCTCCTTTACTATGTTATTGCTAGGCTGAAACATAAATGACAGAAAAGCAAGCGCTGACCCTTTTCACGTCAATGGCAGCACTGACATTTTTACGGAGTTATTTTAAAGCCTGGGCTCCATAGTGCTGTCCATAACTCTGATCACAAATAGAGTCTGGTTCAGTAATGCCAAAGACAGCCAATTGGGCAAGAAAATCTGAGAATGTTTTTAGAACTTGCTGTTATTTTAATATTTAAACTGACAGTGTTTGAAAACTAACTTGAAAGCTAAAATTTAAATTCACCTGCCTTTGTGTGCCTTAAGCTATGAAATAGGTTCAAACATCCAACTACAAATAATGCCATGTAGGACTTTTTAATGTAAAGCTCGTAGGGAGATCACAGGAAATACAAGGTTACATTAGGAAGCCTACACAGGCAGGAAGATCTTGTGTTAAAAACACAGAGATACTGTGTTCAAAACATTCTCCTTCCAATGCCTGAATGGTGTAGCAATGCTGCAGAGCACTGGTGTCAACTGCTCGGGCTGGCTTGGCAGGCAGAGCCCAGCAGACTGCACAAGTTGTGCATTATGTGGTTTATTACAGGTTTTCCCTCTGCAATTCTGCATAGCCAGAGGCACCGAGCAGCAGGTGACTTGGAGCTTTAATTTCCAAGTTTTCTCTCAGTGACGACTAGCAGCTGATAACAATACTGGCGCTGGTGATGGGATTTTGGCACTTCACCAGCACTGCTCAGCAGAACCTGCCTGCTAGAAAGACTTGTCTTTGGAAAGGCTCTGCAAGTCAGGCTTCCCTCTGAAGGTCACCGGAAAGCCACGGCTCAGACTGCGCGTCACAAACGGATGAAGGTCTGTGTTAAAATGGCCCCATTTTCTTGTCTTCCTCCCCCTCTATTCTGTCTAGGAGGCTGCCCTAGAAGTTCACCTGCTTAAGTACTTTCCTAAAACTTCTCTGTTCAATAGGAGGTTTATTCATTATAGAATCATAGAATGGTATGGGTTGGAAGGGACCTTAAAGGTCATCTAGTTCCAGCCCCCCTACCATGGGCAGGGACACAGCTGGATTACATCCATTTGTTCTTCTGCTAGCACTATCTTTTTGCTTTAAAAGATTTTTTCACTGATGATAACACTGTCACGTGTTAGTAGAAAACAATCAGATATTCTTCCTGCTTCTGTTTTGATAAATAAGCCAAACATTTTAATCTTTTCTCACAAAACAAGCTTGCTCCACTATCTTGATCATCCTAAAAGCTTTTTCTATACCTCTTCATTTTTCTTGAACTCAGGTGACCAGAAACACACCAGAATCATCACAGCTGGTCAAATAAGTAGAATGACCCATGACAGGCTTGCAAGGATATCCCTGAACAATTCTCTCACAAGAAAAGAGGGGAGAGCTAATCCACCTTTTCTCCATTTGCTGATTAAAGGGTAAATTTGAAGGGTGGGGGGTAAATTGAAGGATAAAATATGTGCTGTAATTTGGAATTAGTGCAGATTATTTGTGTCCCTGGGATGTATTCATTAATTACACTTTTATATTACTTAGATAACCCCTGCTTCTCTCTGCTTCATCCATTCATCCATACAAAGCAAATATGATACATTGCTGCTTCTACTTTACATAGTGTTATAAAGAAAAGTTCGTTCATTTTATGACACAGAGTTTGAGATATTTAGATTCTATTTGCTTTTCTTAGATTTATGTGATCACGCTGCTTGCTTCCATGCTTTTAGAATGGTTATTAATGTTCTAAACTTATTGTTTTATTCTCCTTACATTAATCCATTCAAACTTCAAAACTCTTTCCTCAAGAGAATTGTTTATTAAAACAGTATTTTATGTTTCTAAAAAATGTAACTTTTTTGCTTAAAAAAAAAAAAAAGGAAAGACAAAACCAACAACCAAATTTCCAAAAGCAAAATAGAGGAAAGAGATTAGGCAAAGAAAAGAGAGAAAAGATATTTGCATATCTTTTAAAATTGTCTATAAAAGCTAATTCTGAGAGTTTTCATTTCTGATGTCCAAACAAGATGCCACTAGACTTCCCCCCCCCCCACACAGGGCTAAGGGCACTGCTCAAAATTATTGAAATTGCAGGTCTGAACACTCAGCTGCTCTGAAAATCAAGTCCTATGTGGGTCAAGTTGGTCATTTCCTCTGAATGAACACTTAAGAAAACGTTGGCTTTCAACGAGTTGGTTCAGACTATGAATCCATCCTGGCAGAGACGGGAACAGAACTCAGGCTTTCTGACTGACTGATCAAATGACTCGACTGTGCTATCACCAAGAAAGAGAGTTTAAAGAATGACTCTGAAAGGTTATTTTCACTGAATTGCTGAGTACATAAAATGTGTTGAAAGAAAGGGTAAAACTTCTTGAAAGGGTTTAGAAATGGTTATATTTCTAATCTGTTGTGGTAGGATTTTCAAGTCCAGTGTTCAGCGAAGCTAGACTGACAAATTTATTATAGTTATAAGGCTGAGAAACCTATTAGAAGAAATATAATAGAAGGTACATTTTTGTGAAGCTTTAATAGGAACGGAAACAATTCAACAAAAGACTAAATTCAGTAAGGGGGGAAAAGTCATTTATTAAATCCTTCTAAAAAGATTGACTGACCTTTCTTTAAAAAGTGTCTTTTTTAAAAAATTGAAAAGCTCAAGCCTCATAACAACAACCTAGTAAAAGGGTTTATTAGAAACTGGCTTCTTGTGCAAGTTCAGTTATTTTTATTGTCAGTAAATGTTGATGTTATGCAATAAGTGAAGCATTGTTGCTTCTCTAATTTCTCTCGGGAATTGAAGAAACTCATAATAAAAGCATTCAAAATCTAAACTGAAATAAAAAATAAAACATTGCTCCTGAGGTTTGTATGACAAAAAACCAGAAACGATGGGCTGAGAATTCAGCTGTTAAGGAAACTGTGCCAGAACTGTGAAGGTGGTGTTATTCTACCTCTGCTTACAGTAAAAGTCAAGCTATTAATATCAGGTATCTTGACAGTCGCATAAACGCACATATTAAAATTCAAAGTACTTTTTGCTGCTGTAGATGTATCATCATTATAGCATAAGACAATCTTAATGTAAGACCAGATGGCAATAGCATCACTTCCTTACAGTGTCTAAAAGTTATAGGGTGACTTGTATACCCAATGCAAACGTCCTGAAACTGAAGATGGTGTCTATCATCAACCTGGAGTAAGAGTGGGCACAAAGTTGAATAGTCCAGTTCATTCGAAATATTTTGGGAACTCGGACTATTTAAATAACCAGCAGTACCTGCATGTGGTTGGATCCACATAAAATCAGCAGGCACCAACCTGCTCCTCAGTGAATTTGCTACGGTTTCAAATAGGAATCTCAAACCAGACCAAAGCTGACAGACTTTCTGTCTGTGCAGCAGGCAAGGTCAGCCTTGAGGAACTCCAATGAACCTCCAGTAGGGTGTGAAAGACATAAGCTGTGGATGGTTTTGAAGCAGATGGTCAGACACTGATCAGGTACATAATTACAGGCACCAATCTGAGGAAGGCAGTTTCTCAAAGCTCCCTACATAGCTTGTAGAGAACGACACCTCTGGTCCTTCAGAGCAAGTCCAAATGTTCAGCCTAGTGCCTACATTGAGGTCAAGGAGAGCTGATCTCTTTGCATTGATTACAGAGGTAGTCTGGGAAAATCAGCCTTCCCACGTATAAACCATCAGACATGACTCTCTGCCTTAGGAGCCAAAAGGTGTATTTCTGTCCCTCTTGTTCACCCTCTTTTGCTCTCAGGAGGACCTTGCTCTCTGTGTGCTGGGGAGAAAAGATGCAGCCTACATGGGTAGGGAAGTGCTGCTTGTAAGATCAAAGCTAAGTACCTCCATTCGACCCACTTCAAACAGGAACTGAGAATGGTGGTTCTCCAAGTGTTTGTTTTTATTGGGTTTCCTGTGTGGAGTTTAGGGAAAACTGACAGCAGGAGTTGTTTGAAATAAAGCTGTAATTTACTGCCCTAACATGCTGAGAAGCAATTAGATTCAAGCTAATTACTGTAAATAGTTATTCTAATTAGTTGTAAAACATTCTACTACCTGTATGTCTGTTAAAGTCAGTCAAGACCTATAGACTTCTTTTAACTTTTTTTTAAAGAGAAGAGTTAATATCATAACTTAAGGGCTAAATTATTTTCTTGAACTCTTCAAAAAGAAGTAGCTATACCATAGAAACTACTGATGGAGACAACATACCCTGTTGGGGCGTGTATCCCCTTGACAAGACTGAGTGCATGCATTAGTAAACTGGCTGAAGAATTGTCTAGGCTAGCTTGTATTTCCAGAACCTTAAAGGAGCTTTCTCAAAAGAAAAAAAATTTGCACTTGAATACTGATTTTTTTAGCTTTGTCCTATTTATCAGGTTTTTATCTCTACTTGAAACATAAAAAAATATTTTCTTCCTTACATCGTTTTATCAAGAACATTACTTTTTTCTTTTGACATTGGACAGAGTCTGGCCTGGCCTGATGCACAGTTTTATACCACACTTTGGCAGGCACACAAACCAGCTGAAGTTCCACCACCTCTGTGTCCTCACAGCTCTCAGTTCTTGCTCTTCACACAGGTCTTCCAACTCTGTTTCTGAACTTGGCCCAGCTGTCTCTAGTTTGGACAACTATTTTTGCACCAGCGGATGGATGCTGAGCCCATCCCGGTCTGCTGTTTGGGTTCTGGTTCACCTGAAACAGGTCTCCTGATGTCCGGGGGCAATTCCAACAAGCACAGATTATTCACTTTAGCTTGACTTAGCACACAGTAATGCATTGGCAAATTCTTTCCAACAACCTGTGACTTCTACCTGTGCACCAGTCCTTCCCACAACAAATATACACCTTTAGCCACCAAAAAAAAAAAAAAAAAAATACAGGAATGTATTGTTGAGTTTTCCTAGCATTTATGAGCTTCATCTCAGCTCTAACCTTACTACCACAGAGGAGCCAACTATTCATAACGCAGAAGAGGGAATGGTGAGGGACCTGCCAACAGGAAGTTTGAAAGCAGCTCTCTGAATATTGGAATGTGAGGGGAAAAAGGAATTAGAAGTCCATTTTTTAACTTTCTGTGTTTGATTCTTTATTAGCTCGCTCCTGCTCTGGGAGGACGTTTCCTTGCATACTTTTGCAACTGGTCACCAAGGAAGGCCTACCCCAAACCACCACAGAGGTGTACCTCCAAAAGGTAAGGGAAGACAAAAAGAAGAGGAAAGCAAAGCAAAAAACCCTAAAATATATGCATTCCTTTAAAAAAGTTTTAAGCGGTTTCATATAACAAAACGCCTTTCTTACAGTTTTCCCTTTGAAATACTCATGTCTTGCAATCCCAGTACATAAAAACATTTCCTTTTTTAAAAACTGACATATGGCAAAAATTTGTAGCAGTAACTAAACGCACATAAAGCTAAATTGTGCCATCCTAAATGTTAGTAAAAATGACAAAATAAAATACTATCTATATAAACTACGCACAGGTGTGTAGCATATTACAAGCAAAAAACATATCTTGCAATTATAAGCCCACAGTATTTATTTCACTTGTCGGTAATTACATTTTATACATGTTTGTTTAGTAATATCAATCCAAGACATCATTTGGAGGATATAATTAACTGCATGTTAGAACAGAATGTGTTTGACTGTTTGTGTGTGTTGAAAGAGACAAAAATGTTTGTTAGCTGTATTTAAGTGCCACCTAGTGTCACAATTCACCAATTTCGCTCAGAAACCCCTCTAAATTTTCAGAGCAAAATCAAATTGCAGGGTTCGGAAAAACCTAGGGTCACAATCCTACCATTTCAGTGCTAACATTAAGTCCTTAATCCATAGTTAAGTGCTCATGGAGTATGCAATCTAATGCCTACACTTCTACTGCAGGCTGTGACCAAGCAGAAGAGGAACTACAAAATGCACACGTGGTAGTATGAGCACAACTGGGCAGTAAATACAGGTCTCAGGGTCCCACTGGCAGGTATCCAGTTTTTCAAATTTTTGTAGCAATGATCCAACAGTAAATTCACATAAGGATAGAAGAAGTTATGAAGTAATGCAGATAGTATCAGGGTGGAAAAAAGGCTTTTTATAAGTATTATTAAAGGTGGGGTTTTTTCTGTAAGATGCACGAAATAACTGAAAACTGAGGGGGGGAGACACACGTGATATGATACACATTTAACAGTAGAACACAGTGCAGTGAGGTGCCAGTGCGTTCAGATCTGCAGGAGAATGCCTTTCTCCATGTACATGACTTCTTCCCCCAGGTCTATGCACTGACCATGACACCAGATGGTCTGGAATATCCCTTGGGTCAGTTGGGACCAGCTGTCCCGGCTGTGTCTCCTCCCAACTCCTTGTGCACCCCCACAAGATGGAGTGGAAGCAGAAAAGTCCTCAACTCCATGTAAGCCGTGACCAGCAGTAATAAAAACATCCCTGAACTATCAACAGTGTCCAGCACAAATCCAAAACACAGACCCAGACCAGCTACTGTGAAGAAAATTACCCCATCCCAAACCAGCACATGGGAATTTCTGGCTGTTACTAGCACTAATTTTTTTTTTTTCAATAATTTTGAAGTTTGTATTCTTGACAAGTCCAGAACTGATCTAGGTTAAAATAAGAGTTTATAGCTCATTAGCTACGAACTTCACCCACTGTCATATAAGGCAGAAATTATGGCTTCCCTCCTGTCTCTGTTTCCGCGACACCGAACAATTGATAGTATCTGTAACTTAACTAAAATGCTCTTTGCATTCTCTCCACAAATGGCATCCGTAATGGTTTATGTAAACCAAACTTCAATTTGTCTCTATTCTTCCTGAAATTCATTAAATGCTACAAGAAAGAAAGATCACGGCCATTACAGGGAGCTGGCATAGCTCAAAGTGGAATATGCAAAACACCTGGGCTTTCTGTTAAATTTATCGAGACCGTAACCGTTAGCTTTCCACACCATTAGAAACGAGGACTGACTCCTATGTCTCCCTGTCATTTATTGGAAAGTTTTGCCTTTAAATCACAATGGTAAAAAAAAAAAATTAAAGTAAGTTTTTAAGTACTATTTATCCTGACTGCTGCAATATGCATGGGTAAGTTGACAAGTACACGAAAGAACTTGTATTTATGTCATGAAGTGACTTAATATTAATTTGTTGCAGAAATGTAAAATCAGAGAATGGGAAAAAATAGAAAATACAGAGATGAATAGTCCCAAGAAAAAACTTCTGATCTGCAGTAAAAGGGCTTGTGATGAGTCATCTTAAACTAGGATCAGAAAGAAAATATTTAGGGAACACAAGCATTTTCAGAGCAGCTTTTAGAAATTGTCTGCAGCTGCAAATGTGTAAAAGCTGCAAATATGCAAAAATCAATCGGACACCAATGAAATGAAGAAAAAAATTATCTTTCAGCTTTATCTGGCTCGGAATATTTTGGTTTATGTTTACTGCTAAGGACAAAACATTGATTAAAAAAAAAAGGTGGCCTAGTTGTGCTTTTTTATTTGAAGTACATTTGGATGTAAGTTTGACTATAAAGGACTGGAGTCGCCTCAGCAACTCTCCAATACTGGAGCCGGGAAGGAATTCAGCTCCGACACACGGGGGCAGGATCACACCAGAGGGTTTGGAAACCACAGGGAGAACCGGGCTGGCGCTCCGGGCGCACTCCCCGGGCCGGACATGGAAAGCTGTGTGCCTTGTCCGGGGACGGAGCAGTTGTTCTAAAAGCAAACGACCCTGAGCAAGGCCCGTGAGGCTCCGCGACCCGCGG
>NW_021939063.1:7662040-7680236 GCF_001715985.3 Manacus vitellinus | reverse complement strand
GACGTGCCCCGGCCGAGGGAAGGAGCGAGCGAAGGGGGAGCATTTTATCAACAGGCCAGGTGGACAGAAGTGTTTTCGGAGTGTGGTAAAGCACGCATCCCTAGAAGATGCACCCCAACTTCAGCAGAGGCCACGTGTAAATAACTGGTCGCAGTGTGACTCTTGACAGAGAGGCCTTTCCCAACGTTGTCTTTACCTTGATGAGATCTTTCAGCTCTCACGCCCCTTAATCTTACGAACGCGTGATAAATTATTTAATTTTATTTGATGTGACAACGACACAATCACTTCTGAAACGAAAAAACAATAGGCTGTAAAACACTTTCAGCCTTCTGAAAAGTTCCGTAGGATCTTTATTTGCATAAGGGGGCACTTGATCCCCTTAATGGATAAGAAAAAAGAACCAGTAAGATGTAAACTATTTAAACTGTGTACTCTTTCATGTACCGAGTTACAGTGCTGAAAACGCGAGCTCAGAAGTTTTTGCTTAATTTGCAAAATTTTAATTTTGCTTAAGTTTATTAGCTTGTTACTTAGTTAATCAAGTTACTTAGTTTAATCATGCCTGTACATAAAGAGTATCTGTGAGATACTCCATATCTGTCTCACTGTATCTGTGAGAAGTAGTTAAAAATCATATTTACAAGTAACTTTGTGTTCAGTGTAACATGACAAAAGCCAGAAATCAGTGCTATAACCAGTAATACACAGTTTTTGCAAGCACAGAGTTTGTATGCAGTTGTAAGCATCTGATACTTGAGAAAACTTAATGCTGAATCTGAAACTCAAAAGTAAAATTTTAATTCTCTCATAAATTATTAGAATGCGGTAGGATTTTCCTAAAACATATTGTGAACATTAGTAGTGTGAATGTATTCAAAGCATAATGTAGCGATGTCTTGTGGCAGGTTTTGTGTAGATAGCTGACATATAAATATAATGTGTGCAACTTTTTAACCAGAATTGTTTAATACTGAAAAGTGTATGTTGATGTCTCTCTTTGGAAGGTTTTAATTTCACTTGATTTTCCTTTTGTAGGGTGACAAAACCAGGGCAAACAGCTGAAAATGTCATCCTATTTGGCTCAGGAGGTTCACCTTGCTCGAAGACATGAGGAGATGTAAGTAGTTGTGTTCTACCTCACAGCAGTTTGTGCTGGGGTCGTGTGAGACCTCCCTCCCTGCACATGACCCTCGGTGCCCGTGAATCCGAGCTCTGCAAGGGGCTGGAGTTCCAGGAGGTGGCACCCTTCCTTCATGAACCATTGGAATTAGCATCCTTGCCTGCCGTTAAGGGTATCTAGGTTGATGAGTTTTTTGACTTCCAATGGTGGTACTGGTTTAAGATCTCCATTGTTAACCTCCTGTCACTGTTAAATTCCTATTTGGGGAAGGTAATTGGATTTTCTCACAGAGCGCCTCAGTTATAGAATTGCTTCTTTGTTGCCCTGTAAACTCAGATTGTGAGGCAAAAACAGTAATGATTCAGAAAAGTCTGTTTTTCTTGTAACAACCAGTACGTGCCAATGAGCAAAAGCGGTACCGATCAAGTCACCCCAACCCACCCTGTCTTTCCTGTTCTGGGAGATTCAGTGTTTCTAAGCACCTTAGCATATGAGGGCTGCTGGTTACAACGTTATAGCTTCATACAAGCACAGCAGGTGATGCCTGCCTGTACCTTTTCCCTCCTCCAGCACACCCACCCTGCAGCCGGCTTAATTAGCCCCATAGTTTTGAGAAAACTGGGTAAGGTAAAAAGGTTATTTTCTAGCTCCTGAGCAAAATGTTCTACCCACTTAGCAAAATGTTTTCCTTTGTAGACTGTCTCAGAGATCAGAGCTGCTACAGCAGATGGAGACTTATCTAGGAGACAAAAAGACTAAAAAGACATGGCAAACTCAAGCAGCTGATGCAGCTCATAAAAGGAATGCAGCACTTTTAAATGTAAGTTTCTGCAACTACCAGGGACCGCATCGAAATGTCATGGTTATGTAGCTTAGATAATTAGAAAAAAAAAAAAAGTGTTTGCTGTATAGTTGTCATTTGAATTCTCCTCTGTACAGTTCCCTCTTCTGGAACTCGACCAAAAAGTATTAAATGACAAGTCTTTATTATCTGATGGCATCACTACCTATTTCCCATGCCCTTCTTATAAAAGTCTCGTAGTGGAAGCTGCTACTATATATTTTTATGTTTTTTAAAGTACGTGGAGATGCAACACATGCTAGTACATGTCTGCCTGAGAGAACTTAGGGGTCTGACAGGACTCACAGCCTCTCTACGCTTCGATTCAAGACATGGGGGTATGTTTGGAAAGAGGGGCTGACCAGGCTATAGTGCTTTTGGTCCAGGGGAGGAACTGCTCTCCCACCTTAGTTGCATTAAGTTGTAGAAGAGATTTTCAGTTTGGTGTTTTTCTTTAAATAGGTGTAGAGTGACTGCAGGAATCTTACTTGCAAGTCTGTGAAAGTAGTGTTTGGTGTTTCTGGTTCTTCCTAGAGGTGACACCATTATTATATTGTTCATAGCTGTTCCGCATACCTCTTGTCATTTAGGTGAGGTTTGTGTTTCCTAGAGAAATTCAGCAGACACTGGAGAATGGGCAATTGAAAAGATCCAGGTTTGATGGCAGGGACTGGAATGCTAAAAGCCTCCTCTGGAACCCCAGGCTTAGGCATCTGAGTTAGAAGAGATGCACTTGGCCACTGACATGATGCATTTGAAAAATGTTTGTTGGTTGTTTGGGAAGTAGCAGAAAACTGAACCTCCTATGCATTTTCTTTATACTCATTTTTATTGAGGGTCCAAATTGTATATATTGTGTTTACTGAAAAAGTAAATTTTACTCTAAATGATTACAAGATTAATTTGTGTCACCCAAAATCCTTTGCTTCTTCATGCAGAGCCTGGTTCAGGTTTAAAATGTTCAGATTTTGGGTGGGTATAATTCTGTTGAAGGCCCTCTTTGTATTTAAATGGAAGTTATATTCAGGGAGGGGTAGACAAGGTGAAACAGTTAGACAGGGATGCCTTCTTAACTATTCTGTGACAAGGAAGATTTTTCAGCTTGGACTGGCAAACTGGTGCATTCCAGGCTGGGGCAATCAATCCCCCCTGTATTGGGTATGGATAAGTGCAGGTGCTTCACTAGGGAGAAGTAAATGGTTTGGATTTTTTTTTCCATAACTCCTACTCCATCGATTTAGTAATTTCAGCCATTATGATCCCATTTTCCACATGCATTTTACATTAGATTTTTACTTCATAAATACAGTATTTTATAAATTATTTGCATTTATAAATGCATTCTCAGTTTACACGTGCAGGCAAACACAATAAATGCAGAGTGTGTTTTTCCATGATGAAAGCTTTATTGTATTGGAAATGTTAACAATAGCTCAGACATATACAGAGTGTAAATATTTCTGCAGTTAAACAGATATTTGCCATCTTCTGTCACATCCTCAAAATTGTTCCTTTCAAGTGTCAAAAATGTTGGTGTTTGTACAGAAAAAAAGCAAAAACATATGTATCAAAACAAATTCTGTTGCAGGATAAAGTAGCATAAATCAGTTTAAATCTATTAATTTTATACTAGTTTTAACAAGCATGCACTCCTGCAGATGCTTTTTGATAACAGAAGAAAACAGGAAAAAAAAAATCTATGCAGCATAATATATGAGAAGCTTGAAAACAAGACTGATTAATGTGCCAGCTTCAGAATATTGTTCCTGATACCAGGCACTGTACATTTCACAGTTACCATGTGGAGAGTTGTTGATTTGGCCTACTCAAAAATACATGGACATGACGAAGTGTTATTTTTTTATTTGCATTTCTGGTTTTCTGCATGTAAGCAAAATCAGTTGTTTTCAGTAATAGATCGTAGCAAAAGGCATTTGTCTTTCTCTGTGCTAGTTGGTATTTATGCACAGGAAAGATTTCAAGATTAAATTCTAATCAGTAGTAAGCAAGGAACTAACCTTTTTTTAATTGAGATTTTGACATTATAAGCACTTGTTCAGCGTTTTAACATAATTATCAGAGTATTTTCCTTGATGTCTTTAGAGGGAGGCTGCAGATTTGGGGAAATCTGTATCATTTGGTGCTTATATAATGTTGTCGTAATAAAAGCAGAAATTAGACTAGTATTTGTAATCTAATTTATGACATTTGTTTCTCAGTGATATTTCTTGTGTTTAGAAATATGTATTACTTTGCAACAGCTTGTAACATGAAATAGAAAAGAAAGAATATGCTGTATAGTAATTAGTATTGGGAAGGTAATTTAGAGCAAATTTGCTTTCCTTCCCAGGCATGTAATTCCAGAATTATTTAAGTGGGATTCTGCCAGACTGATATCAATATAAGTGACAGCTGAATTTGGTCCCCTAAAAGCAATGCATGTGTCATGCATTCCATTTTACCTCTGGGGAAGGGTCTTGAATTGTTTTTGTTCCAGTCCTTGTGGTTTTAGGGGAAGCACTGTAAGATGCTCTCTTTTTTTTCAGTACTGTGACATATTTGATTTGTTGTTTTTTTTCCAAAGAAGTTTATATTGCTGACGTATTTATTTTTATATTGATGACAGGGATTTATTTTTCCTACAAAGCTTACCAGTTCTGTAGACGCACAAGAAGTGCCATCTAATCTTTCAGTAGTTACAGTTATTTTCTAAAGCATACTACACCTTCCAGCAAAAATTTCTTTCACTGTCTGTCATTAAATCAGTATTCTGAATGACAATAGACTGCACAACATACAAACTGGAGTGAGCAACAAAAAGACATGTCCAATATCTAGGCTATGCCAAAGTGACCTTCTCTTCTAAACATATATGCACAACTGCTGTCTCCTTTCTTGCCTGAAAGACACTCATTTCCTATCACCATGAACATTCCAATGACTTGGCTGAGTATATAAAGAAATAATGATTGATGTTCTTCCTTCCTCCTGAAATTCCTACAGTAATTAGGAAGCAGGAATCAGAAAGGAGGAAAATCCTATGGAAGAATGAGGTGAACGTTGCTGATTGATCCTTTTTTCAGTGTGGTGATAAATTCTCCAGACTTGGCCTGAGCTATTCTAACACGAGCTACATTTGCTGCTGTTGGTGGTGCAGCAGAGAAATTCCTTGCTTAAGTTACTTAAGTTTGTGTTGGCCTCTGTTATTTTGACATCGTGATTTCAAATGGCTTCTATCGTTGCTCTTGTTCCCCCTTTATGTTTATCCCATCAGTCTTTTCTCACCTGAAAAGGGACAGCTACTTGCTGCTTCTGAGGATTTGGATAGGGCAAACTGGGTCTCAGATTTTTCTCAAACATCCTTTAACTTCCTACAGCAGTATGGATTTTGCTGTAGAAAAGGGAGAACAGTTTTGCTTGGATTAGGTTTGTTATCACGTACAAGAGAATACAGTCATTGTAAAAGGAATTCATGAAATAAGACAAACACTGTAAATTGAATGAACTGACTGTATCTGTCACTAAGCTGAACTTCAACTAACAGTAAGGCTTGTTTTTTTTGCTTTTATTAATCATACTCACTGAATTTGAGTCATATTTTTCAAACTAAACCTGAGTCGAGCGCTGTGTACTTATTGAAGTATTCAGACTGGCTATTATTCAATACGAGTAATCATGTTTGGTCTCTCTTGTGGATATGCTCCTCCAGAATCTCACTCTTCCTTTCAGCAGCAGTGGTGGTGAATATTTGGGAAGTCCCTTTGGGGAATTTCCTCTCTCATTTAGTTTTTCTGTTGTACTCTTCACACCCGCTCTCTGCTCCCAACTCTGCCATCTGCTATACTTTCTTTCCCCCTCCACTCTGTTCAGCTTTGGCTTCTTCACACCCCACTCCCACGTCCCTTTCTGTCTCTCTTCATCTGCCCACCACTCAATCTCTTCAATGTTTGGGTATGGAACTAAGCCCACAAGAACGGGTCAGAACTTTAAAGGGGGAGGGTGGTGAGTTTGGGGGCATGCTTTGATTTGTTTGTTGCTGTTGGTTTTTTGGTTGCTTCTTTTTTTTTTTTTTTTTAAATGTATATAGGCCTTTGTGAATCCAGCATACATCCACTGGACATACAGAAACCCAAATACTGATTTTTTTGTAAGAAAGCTATGTGAGGTGCATTGTCATCCAAGTTTGTCTGGTGAACAGCTTGCTGCAGCTCTACATTTTTGTGCACATGTTATGCATGCATATTAGCAAGTCATCTTTGTCTTGAGAAGTAAAGATCTTGCACATAATTTGCCTAGTTACTTTACAGTTACAGTAGCTAGAATACATACTTCAGTCTTCTTGTAGCACAGAAAAAGATGTTCTCTTCCCCTCTATTTCCTTAAGTTTTATAGAACAAAATTTAACTGATTTACCCTGGTGTCCAGAGAGAATAACAGTCTTTTACAGCAACAGTCCTACATGGTCCTGAAATGTACTCTTGTATGAAAAAGGTACAGCAAACATATTTACCAGCTGTAGGGTGTTAGTCTAACTAGTATAAGTTGGATTTCAGAATGCCTAAACAAAGATTTGAACTTCAGTGTGATTATTTGAATGCTTTTTAGATTTAATGGGTTTATTAAGTGAAATGCCTTTATGTGAATGTCTATTTTCCTTTTAAAATTCCCAGCATTTGTTTTAAAAATATACTTTGCCTGTGTTTTAGGATATAGAAGCAGCAGAAAAAAGGCTGCAAGAAAGAGTGTGTTTACTTCCACATCCTGAAACTGTTAAGTTAGAAGTAAGTCCTAGAACTCTGTCTTTTTATTTGCTGTTTACCAAATATTTTGTTGGGGTTTTTTTCCCCTGAAGCATGTTCTTAAAGTGAAAATAATTGATTTTAAAATCCAGTGACTGGTATAGCCAAAGGCCTGTGTACTGTGTAGCAAGCTGAACCTAAATTCTGGGGCAAGGTCCCTAGATTCTGGAGCATTCTGGTGGAAATATTTATCATCTTTCAGATCTATACAAAATTCTATTTTAAAATTAAGTCAAATATAAAAAAATTAATATTGTGAATATCAGAGGATTACTGTGTTTATTATGTTAGAGTAATTTAGTTTGGTTTATATGGTCATCCCATTTTCAGTTTGCCACAGATTGTCATCTTTACATTTCAGGGTCAACAGTTTATCAGCATGAACAGAGGAAATTTCACTTCAGTTATTTTGTGGTTATATGGAAGCTTACAAAAAGTACTGCTGCTGCAGGAACACTCTATTTTTGCTTCTCAACCTGGAGACTGTAAACATTATTTGAATATAAAAAGTTTGAGCAGCCAGATTCCCACTTGTGTTTCTTGCACCAACGGTTTGTGGGTTTTGCGTTGCGTGGTGATTTAGTCCTCACAGGCACAGCAGCACAGTGTCCCACACAGGTTTGGGTGCTGGGGCACTGTCAGGGAAGGGCAAAGGTACGTTTTTAGCACTGTCAGCTGTGAAAAGAGGTGTATTGTGCCTTAGCTTCACACCTGCTGGGCAAGTGTTATCATGCTTAGGCTATTACTTAGATGAGAGGCATCAATTCTTGTTCTGGTTACTGTTAAAAGTTTTTATCTGTCATTGCGTTTTGTAAACAGCCTGCTGTGACTATGGCTTTTTTATTATGCTTATTTTTAGACATTTTTAGGCATAAAGGTACTTTTTTTTTTTTCCTGGATACCTATACATGTTGATTGATGCTAAGAAAGATGCCAAGCTAGTAATAGTGAACCTATTTTTACTGTGTTTGGAAGTAGTTCTAGACTCCTTGAGGACTTTTGAGACACCAGCTAGGGTTTTCTGGGTCAGTTTTGGACTGCTGCTCCCTCTGTCCTGTGTTGGGTGTTGAGCTGCTTGCACCATGTAAAGCCAAGTCCTCACAAATGGGAGACTGCTGAGCGATTGCTCTGGCTGCAGACTGTCTGCACTCTGCAGCAGCGGTGAAATTTTAGAGAGAGCAGAGTTACTATTTGGAGGAGAAGATCCTATTTCAGCTTTTTTTTTTTTTTTTTTTTTACTTCTAGAGAGGAGTGCTATAAATAGTGGAAAAAGAAAACTTTCTTTCATGGTACAAAATTCTTGTGCGTGCTTTGTTCCAAAACACTTCTGAGCATATTTCACTCAGCCATATATGTGTCTGTATTAATATACTCTGAAAGTTATGGCTATAATGGATCCCCAGCTTGCTAAGTCGGAGTAGTTTTGTGTGACAGCACATATGCTTGTCAAAAAAGATTCTTTGAGTAAATCTGTTGAAGAAAATATTTTTGTAAATCTGCAAGAGCCACAGTTATATCTGAGCCACATGCAAGGATCAAAATGATTAGCCAGGAATCTAATACCCTGCAGGGAGATGTTCAGTTTTGGGCTACGTTTCTCCCACATTACATAATTAAGTAAAATAAAAAGGCTCACTACATATGTACCATAACTGTTCTCTACTACAAAATTACTTTTTTCTGAATGGACATCAATGACTAAAAATACTTTCATTGGTGGATGGATTAAGGTGTTGGCTTAATACGGTTCTTCAATCACATTATTTTTGTGGGGAAAAAGATAATACACAGCACTTGAAATTTTCCTGAAAATCCTGCAGACAACAAAGTTATTCTTAGGATACCAATACAAAAATGATGAATTCCACAGATAAATAATAAGTTAAATTCATTACTCAGAGGCACAGCATAATGCAGGAGGAAGGGTTAGATGATCCACAGTGGTTTTCCTAGACTGCAAGCTAAGTATACAGATTTATTTTTTTTTATTTGTTGGTCCAAATACCGGGGATTATAACTTCATCAGCGAGTTATCACATCTAAAATTTTACTCAAATATTTAGAACTATAGTACTGCAGACTCTTCTAGCATAATCAGTTTACGTTGGTAAATGTGCACTTTTCATTTCTAATATTAAACCGGGTTTTTTTCCACTTAAAAATTAAATTCCACTAATTACATACTTAAATATAAAAGCTGTTTCAGGAAAAGTATATTATCATGAAAAATAGTTTATTAAAGGTACTGTGAGGGTCTAAACTAATCTGTTGCTTACCACAAGAGGGCACATTCAGTCACTTCACAGTTCACGCTGCAGAATGAAATCTTTCCAGGCTGATATTTCGTATCATTCTAGAAATCTGAAATTTCATGTGTAAGTACATTATTGTTTTCTGAATTGCTTCACTCATAAAGTAAGATTTAATAATGTTTTGCATATCTATATATTGTTTTAAACAGGCTGACACAGATTTTGAAATTAAGTTTATTTTTTCTTATATCTTTCTCAGACTCTCTATTGGGCATCAATAAAAGAATCTCTTCCCAAGTGGGAAGAATTTCTTTTAGGAAGAGCAGAAGTTCCTATTGGCTTTAAGAAAATGAAAGCTACAAAGCAGAACATAAACTACTCAGAAGAAGACTCACAAAAATAAACATTCTAGTTGCATTTTGTTTTGTAATTTATTACTTAAGCAGAGAAGATCATCCAGATCGGGCAACAGAATATCATGCCAGTAAATTGAAATGTAAATAATTTAAATTAAAATTAACTGTATTGGATAATTTGATTCCATTGTTACATTGTGTACAATTCCTTATTTTTTTCTGTATTAGAGGAGCGATCCTCAAAGGGGCTTTTAGGATCAAGAGTGAGAAACACTGGTGTACAGATTTCCACCAAGGCAATTGCTTTTTCAGTATGAGAAGAGTTTTAGGTTATTTTTAATCCTCTGCTTCTACATGTAAGTGCGATAAGTAAAGACAGATTCTTGCATTATCTTTCTTCACTTCAGTCATCTGTGCTGCATGCCTGTTCGTGGATGAGGGAGAGAGCAGGAATTTACCATTAGGAAGAAAGGCAGGCTGTGTGTATCAGAGTAGCCTTGGTTTAGCACCAAGAATCTGTAAAAACCTTCATGAGAGCAACGGTGGAAGGAACAACCTTGAATTTCCATATCGTGTTTTCCCTGATTTTTGTCATTGCCACTTTCATCACTTCTGCCCCTCACTCCAGTAACCACTGCTGCTTTTCCCAACCTCCTTCTGCCTACGTTGTATTTCCTGTCTAAGGGGTAGGGAAGCAAATCTCCAGGGCTTTTCGCTACTTTGAGGATGCCCTTAATGCTATTTTCATTCTGTTGATATAATCTACAAGTGAGAACTTTTTCTTAGACGTGAAAAGTTTGGGAGAAGCAAACTGAAAGGTAGGTGGAAGTGGCTGTCCAAGAACAAAGCATATATAGAAGTTGAGGAGCTAATAATTTCATTTCAGACATTGAACAGCTGCTCAGCTTCCTCCTACAGAGGTGTAGTATTGGTGAGTTTTAATTGTGCAGTGGGCTAATTTGATATGAAAAATTCACAGTGCAGAACTTCAGTATCAGTTCAGTCGAAGATCCTTCCAGGTGTGTGATGTGGTCTGCAGAAATTGAATCCTTCCCAAGCAAAAGAAGCCTAGAAAATACTATTTTTTCTTTTTATTAAGAACCTGTACTCGAGTCAATATACTGTTAAAATTTAATCTCATATCCAACAATATAATTCCACCCCAACCTGGAAGCAGGAGAAAAAAAATTTATCTCTGCCAGTGTCTGAGGATATGAAAATGAAATGATTACAAATTTTACTAAGCTACTAGTTAACTGTCTATGCATCTCCATGCTACAGAGATATAACCTACTGGTTAAATATATATAACTCTGTGTTGCATGAAGAATCACTGACACAATAAAATCAAAACTTCAGCTGCGATATAAAATTTTTGTATGTTTTCCACAGGAATATTAAGAGTTCATTTAAAACTTTTTCTATTGAAGTGTCCATTAAACTGATAAGTTTTTACAGAAACTGCCATCTTAGAATTATCCTGTTGAGTGGGTGTTGGTGTTTGTAACAATAACGTTGTTTTCATAATATGTGATGGCAGATTAGCACGCTTCTCTGCAGTGTTGTTAACAGTTGTAATTAAGGAATAAACAGTAAAGGGTGTCAGTCCGATGACAATTTCATCTATAGTGTCACAATACAAAATGTCACAAAATATTAGAACTGTTATATAACTACAAAAATATCAAATTAGGCTTTCATCTTACAAGCTGAGATCTTAAAAAAAACCTGGCATAGAGACTATTGCAATTTTATACCTACTCAGTGTTCTGTCACAAAGACAACTTGGTAATATTTTCTTCTGTAAGCTCACAATGTGATTCTCAATCTGATTTAGCGGGAATGTGGATGGATCTTACAGTAATAGAGCTCACATTTAAAAAGCAAATACTTGGAGCCAGTTGAGCAGACAAGAAGGGAAAAGCTATTACACATGATGCCCAGATTGAAGGGATGGGTGAGCAGTTAGTCACTAACAAAGACTGGGATTCATCCCGGTCTTTGCATCCAGAGGGAAATCACTTAAACTAAAATCTGGCCCCTAAGTACTTTATACATAGGAATAATCTGGGTCTTTATCTCTTTTGACTCCGCCTCACCACTGGGACACAATGCAGATACTCACTATCTCCTTGCCCCTTGTGAATTCCCCTGGAAGGAGAGCTAAGTGTGTGGACATTGAGGGCATGGCAGCTGGATGGATGAGGATTTGGCAGCGTGCAGGGAAAGGCACCTGCAAGCAGGATTAGAGTAGTTTCCATGCTGCCGTTGGGTGTTCACATAGCGTGTATGAGATTAAAATGAAGTTATCTTCAAAGAAGGAGTTTAATTTTTCCTGCAGCATGACTTAAGAAGCACTAGGACAACAAGTGCAAGGAAAGCTGTATAGGAAGGTGTCCAGAAAAGTAAAAATTGAAGAGAAACATTAAAAGCAGGAATGTTTGTAGGTGACTGCTCTCAGAAACAAGGGCCTTGGTGTTGGCCTGTGGTCTGAAACAAATGAATGCAATTGCCTGTGACTGTGAAACAGCACAGCAGTAGGGGCAGGGGGGACACAGCAGGGACATTAAGGTACAGGAGTGAGTGTCTCCTGATTTGGCACAGACCTCGGGGCACACAGTGTCAGGGAACATAATTATATGGCATCTCCTGTTCTACCTAATTTGTTAAGTTTAGTTTACTACAGCTGAGCTAGCTTGCTGCTCGCCTTTCTATAGGTACAGATTTGAGAAAGCAAATGAGAAACTTTAGTGTGTTTAAAAAAAAATTTTTAAATTCCCCCAAACTGATTGATACTGATGTGATTCAATACTGGCCTTATATGACATCCTGAATGGGTGTTCTACACCAAGTCAAGGCTATTACCTTAAACATATCAATTCTATGTAGTTACCACATCTTTTCCCAAACTTTTATATATATATATATATATAAATATAAAATATAGATATTACATCATAGGTATCTTCTGTAATTTCCTACCCATCCTGACTAAATGTTTTTCCCTTAAAAAACTCTAACTTGTTACTCTGCAGTCTTGACTTGCTACTTGCCCTATTATGTTAAAGTATATTATATACGTATGCTGCAGTGGTCCTAAGAGCCTGTTGCTTCTGGTGCTTTTTTGGTGGGTGGGGAACAGCAATTGAGAGAAGAGCAGTGAGAAAACCCAAAGGTTTTGCCTGTCTGTAAGTTCATCTTTGAGTATCTTGCAAGAAGAAATAATTAATCATCCTTTTTTAGGTTTATGCACAGATGAGTAGCCCCAATGCTAACCCAGGAGCACAGCCTGTTCACCCATCTTGTCACCTCTGCCATCACATTCCCAAGCTTTTTACTTTCTCAGTTATTCTGGCTGTGGGGGCAGGAGCAGAAGGCATGTTAGTTTTCCCTAGGATAAGAAATTTCTTACTCTGCACAATCTTCCTCAAGACTATTAATTTAATTTGGGAGTACATTTGAAATAATAAGTTGGTTTGGACAAATGATATTTGATACTATGGTATCTAGGCTGTATTTATTCAGGGTCATGTTTTCATAGGAGCTGGGAGCTAAATTTTAGGCTGTCATTTCTGTCTTTTTCATTCACATAGAGCAGGTTGGGGATAGAGATGCTCAGTTTGAGTTTGTTGGTACTGAAAAATAAGAAAACCAAATTTGAAATGGAATGTACTTTTAGAGGTTATATCTGAAAGAAAATATTATTTACTCCATAATGGTAATTTTCATAATATTTTAATAGTTGTGTTCAGATACAACTTGACCTTAAATATCACCCCAAATGCAAGCTGTTTTAACATATTTGTAATGCTAAGGTCTTCATTACTGTGATATTCTGTTTGCTCAAGGATTATAATCCATGGATATACTGTGTTATAGTTGAAATAAAGCTTTGATCCTGTAGTCACTGCCTCCTGGATCTCGGTGTTATATTACATGTATGAGTTGGATGTAAGTTGGTGCCTGTGGTAGCCAAGTGTGTGAACAGCAAGTAGGCCAGTGATAAATACTTTGTTCAGGTATAGTGTTTATTTTCCTGTGACTCTGATATGAAATTCTAATCTGCTGAGTGAAGATTAGAATCTCAGAAGTTTACTGCTGAAAAATCCAAGTTTAATGAATCCCAGATCGATTATTGGCACCCCTCCTATTGTTTCACAATAACTGAGCTAAATTACTTCAGATATGCGATTACTAGGAAGATGTAGATAGAGAGACTTAAGCTCTTGCAAAGGAAACAGGTGGGGGAAAACGGTTCTTTAGTACATCCTCCTGCTGTGTGAAGCTCTTTGTCTTAGCTATAAATAGCGTGATTTAATTTGGGAATTTGCTACTCCTTTTAAACACAGTTGAAACAGCTCTTGAAAATGCGCTAAGTTGTACCCGCTGTGTATGGAGCCTTCCAGTTGTATCTTTTACATTTTACTTACTTTGAATACGTCTGTTTTTAACGCATACAGATAGGAAGTATGCTCACTTCTCCCATAAGTTTTATCGCTAGTGATGATGATCTTAAAAATAAATGTGTGGTGTTCTTTCTCCTCACTCTCAGTCGTATCACCTACCAGAAAGCCCTAATAGGCAACAAAATAGTGTGAGACGGTATTTACATCACACTTTTGAAACAGATTCAAGCAGAGCCAGCTGCTGTAAGATTATTTTACAAATCTATTGCAAATTAATAATAGGAAAAATTTGCCTTTCTTTAAGTAAATTACAGTCTTCTTGACTAATTACGTAGCTTGAAGCTCCAGTAAATAAGTACCTGTCTCACTGCGGTGTTGGGAAATGTAATTTTGATATTCAGACTTGCCTTTCTTTACCCGTTTAGTTCGCGTGTGTTCCCAGTAGCTTCATTTCGCGGAGCTCTGACTGTTGCTCAGTAAAAGCTTCCGGAGGATGATGTGCCCAAGTGGAGCACATGCCCGCAGCTTTGTTCGGCGCGGTCGAACCTGCGCGCCCCGCGCCCCGGCGGTGCGGGCTCTGCCCGAGGGGCAGCGCTGCTCCGAGCCGGGAAACCCCGAGCCCAGCGGCTGTGGGAAAGGGAGAAAGGAGACAAAAGAAACACCCCAAACCCATTGCTTGGTGGTTGCCCGGTGTGAAATGCGCTCGCTGTGGTGCGGGGGAGGACAGACGGACGGCGGTCGGTCGTGTCGGGGCGCAGGGACTGCGCGTTACCGGGAACGGTGCGCTGGGAGAGGGAACGGGGAGCCTGTTGTGTGTGTTCTCCCTCACTCAAAGGCGCCGAGATTCCCAGGAAAGCTCTGGGCAGAGGGTTTGATTCCTTGGAAGTGTTCGTAATGATACCCATAACGATGAAAAACGTATCCGTAAACCTCTTGGGAAAAGGTTTGTGTATGTGACCCAGAGTGTGGCAGCTCCCCGTCATCTGGGAACGGTGTTTAGAAGGCGCTTAAACTACTGCAGCCGCTTTGCGCTATTTCTCGGACATTTCTTTGTATCAAGTTTCCGAGTACACTTGGCTTTTTCCTCTATAATCAGCTTTCTCTTGCTGGATTCATTGAGTGATGCGATAATCCAATGTTGGTAATATCTCAATTCATTAACATAATGAATCAGAAGGAAGAGGCTGATTATAAATCAGAAAGCTTCTATTTATGTGAAATATCTTGGCAACTGGCAGCAGCGAGGAAGACAGTAGAAGGAGTATCAGACAGTTAACAGGACCTCGGGAACGCGGCTGCGGGAGGACTCAGGTGCTCTCTGCTATTTAAACGCCTTAGCCCTCCAAAGGACAATTGTGCCCATTGCAGCGAGGCAGCAGCGCTGATTTGGGGAAGTACCTGGCTCTCGTGGCCTCGGTCTCCCAAGTGGTTCAAAGCGCCCATCCCCGTTGTTTGGGACAGGGTTTTGCTCCCGGCCGCCGCTGGCAGGTCAGCCCGGGGGGGTGGGACAGGGGCTGCCGCCTCCCCCTACCCACTACTGTGGCCCATCGCCCACGGCCTGAGGAGGCCCGGATGGGGCCGGAGGTGCTCCGAAATGCTCGGCAGGGAGCCGGGAGAGGTGAAGCGGGTCCAGCGAGATGCCCAGCCCCTGTCCTGTCGACTGGGAGTACTTTTGCCCCCGGACCAGATTTCTTTTAAAGTTACTCGTCAGCCTGCTTCTTCTGCAAATGGAGAAGATGGCAAAGAGGCAAATATTTGTAGAAGTCAAGTTTTATGTTGTTTTGGGCTTATACACTCAGAATTCCGGGAGCAGACCCCTTTTCTGCACTACGTGTCTGTCTCCGCTGGGGATCATAAAGCGTTTTGGTGACTAAACACGCTCTTAGTCCCAGAGTCACTTTAAAGCAGATTTTAAGAGCACTGGTGACTTGAAGCACCCACACTGAAAGGCCACATGGCCCAGCTGCAGCTCCAACACCTGATGAGGAGGGGCAGCCCGTTGTAAAATGGAGAGCACAGAAGTTCCAAATGCACCCTTTTCCTCTTTTTTTTTTTTTTTTTAATTTTTCATTGAGGGCACATGTTGCCCATGATTGAATCAATTAAGCAATTGCAATAAATCAATGAGATAAATACAAATAACGTGAGGAGGCTGTGGGCCAGGTAGGGTTAGCAGTAGGAGTAGGGCAGGAATGGGGTTATAAAAGGTGGGGAAGGGTCACCTAGAGAGTCAGGGCAGGTGGTAGAAACAAACTGGTAAGAGCGTTTTTGCCCCCTTTTTATGTTTTTTTTTCCTAAGGCCCTGTGGTGATGGTGTTGGTTAGCACAGCACCGTGGCTGTGGAGAAGGTGGGGAGAGTAGGAAGGCAAATATTTAGGGCAAAGCTGGCCATGGTGCAAGGTCTGCCTGCAGAAGCCCTCAGGAGAGGAAGGACATGGGGTGAGTGTGTCACCCAGCAGCCCCCCACCAGCACCCCAGCCCGGGGGGTGGGTGCCTGTCCCGCAGCCATGGCCTGCCAGTGACCCCCTCTGCCTGCACAGCCCCAGGGCCTCGCTGCCCTTCACCATCCCGTCCGCAGGAGGCTGCCCAAGGGGTCCAATGCGGCCGGGCAGCCGATAGCCCTCGCCGTGGCCGCTGTCCGTGCTGACCGAAGGGCGATGCCTACGCCGGGACCTGCTGTGCCGTCTGTCCCTCGGTTGCAGGGGCATCTTCCTCCGGCCCTTTCCTCTCTCTGCAGAGCACGGCTTTGGGTGGCAGCACAGCCCCGACTCTCCGGGGGTATCCAGGGTCCAAATCTGAACAGGTAGGGACGGCCTGAGGAAAGACGCAGGAGGTGTTAGGGAGTTGGCAGGGGCCACGCCGTGAGGGCTGGGGAAGGAAGGACAGCAAGGGCCGGCAGTGAGAACACTGAGAGCCAGAAGGACAGCAGTGCCCGCACCCCAGCCGTGGGAGGGCGAGGCCCTGAAACCCGTCCCTGGAGCGGACTCTCGCGGGGGTGGGCTGGCACGCTCGAGGCCCAGTGGGCTCGCTTAAAAATAACGCAAATACTTCGGTAAAACTGCTTAAAGCGAGAGACGGACAAGTCCTGCAAGAAATTGGGCGTCCTTGGGGACGCGGCGGGTTGGGAAAGGCATGTGTCAATTTAGCCCTAGTGTTGACTTAAGCGGAAGTGCTAAGCCATTCCTAAACCTAAGTCAATACAGACTTAAGCCAAAATTGTTATTAACGAGCTCTAATCTGATTTAAGAGCCTCCGAGCGAGCCGTGTCTACACGAGGCGCGTTGCCTTGCGCTGCGCTCCGCGGTGCCCGGTCCCCCGGGGGGGCCGCGGCCCGGGACAGCGGGAGGGTCGGGAGAATGCATCCCCAGGGAGGAGGGAGGCGGGTTTCGAGGAAAGCCGGGCCGCAGTGATTTGGGCTGACCGGTGATGTCCCTCCGCGGGACAACCTCTTAAAACTGTACCCAGCTCGGCTGGCGTGGGGCGGTTCGGGGCTGTGCAAAGCCCTGGGCCGGGGGTGTTTGCAGCTGGGGCCGGGGCTGCCGGGACCTCTCGGCCGTGCCTGGCCCGGGGGTGGTGCCGAGGGCCGGCAGCTCCGCTCGCTCGGGAGAGGGACATGCCAATGCATTTTTTCCCCCGTCCCAATGGGGCAGTTGAGCCCTCCACTCCACCCCCCAGTGGGGGCCTTTCTTTTCTTCCCCACCAGCTTTGAGCAGCCCTGTTTCAGATTGGCCTTTTTATGTTTGATATAAAGAATAGTTGTTGGCCAATTCCATCTTTTCATCGCTGCTCTCCAGGCCCGGGTCCAAGCGGCTTGTCAGATGCTCATTAACTCCCCCTTTGGCTCTTTCCAGTGTGTCTCCTAAGCTCATTGTGCCAAGAACTAGCGCTTCTTTCTCTTTACACGGCTCCCTTTCTCTGCTCCATCAGGGAGACAAATTACTTTCCAAAAGGGATCGCCAGGGATGGTTTAATGAGAATTTCTCTAGCGCTGGCCGTGGAAATCAATGTAGTTAACATTCGGTGCACTTAATTGGACTTTTCTCTTCTGCCTCCTTCAAAAAAACTCTGAAGCTATCCTGTTAATCTCTCATTTGTAATCAATTGTGTTGACTAAACAAAAGTCTAGGTCGTCCTTTCTTCCTGTCCCAGACAATCCTTTGTTGCCTCTAAATGCCTCATTCTTGAGTGCTCCTGGTCGTGTAGATGGGTCCGATTTTTGACAGTTCATTATTGCGCTTTTGTCCATTTAATCTCCCTCGCTGTGTTTTGCATGTGCATGCCTTAATGAGCTCCGTTGGCAATTAACATGTTTCTAGCAGCAAACTGGTTGCTCAGACGTTTGGAGAGCGGAGTGCAGGGAAAAGGGCAACGCAGCTGCCTTGTAGGTTGGTCGCTTCCCGGTGCCCGGCGCGGTGCCGG
>NW_021939063.1:7659167-7660784 GCF_001715985.3 Manacus vitellinus | reverse complement strand
TAATTGGACATCCTTTTCCGCCCCTCAAACCATCAAAACGCTACTTCTGACACTGGAAAATGCAAACCCCAAGAAACTCTGAAATCGCCCCATCCCTCCAGTGGGAGCACGGGGTCCGCCAGCCCTGGCCCCAGCCCCCAGCCCGCTCCTCGGGGAGCGCGGAACATCGCAGCCGAATAATGATCCAGAAACCCGGAGCGAGGGGTCGCCTCCCGTTCCTGCGCTCGGCGGCGAGCTGTGCTCGTCCTCGCCTCCTACTATTTAACCACTCAATTAAGCGGAGAAAGGTGAGCTCCCCATTACGCCGTCCCCGGGCATTTCGGTGCCTGTCTCGTTCCCCTCTTCATTGGCAAGCCCGGCCCGAGCAGCACGCACACGCCCGGCCGCCTCAATCTCCTTTCTCCGCTAGAATAATATTGTTCCTAACGACGTGGCCAGAATAGACACTTGCGTATTAAAAGTGAGGGAGGGGGGGAGATGAGAAGGGAATATTTAGTGTAATCCAAGTGCTTGATTATCCATATTCTGATCAAAAAGAGTTTCTGAGGCCTGCTGGGAGTGATTAGATTAATGTAATGCGGTTTGAAGGGTCTGTGTTTTCTCTCTTAATTTGGGTCATTACTCGGAAAGCAAGCGTGAGATCATTTTATCTGCATGCAAGGAAAGATAGTCATTCAGGAGCGGCTTAAACACGCCGTAATGAACCGACCCCGGAAAGCAGCTCTGGGAAACTCCGAGCCGCCGTTCGCGCTGCCGGCCGGGGGTCCCGCACCGGCGCTGCCCCCGTTCCGGGGGGCGGCTGCAGCCCTCTGAAGCCGCCCGGCTCCCTCCCGCCCTGGTTTTGCTTCCTGCGATGCCCGCGGCTTTCGGCGGGCCCTGGAGCGGCAGGGCCCGACTCCCGCAGCTCCCGCACGCCGCGTTCACGCGGGGGACAGCGCCGTGCAGCCCGGTCCCCGCTCGGGCCGGGGCCGAGGTGGGAAATGAGACACCTGCGAAGGGCCGGTTTATTGTCCCATGATAGATATAGATATATATTCCTCACTTATTCGAGCGTACATTTAAAATGGAGATTTACAGACACGTATAAAGAGCGCTGTCCTGGCGCGGGGGGCGGCCAGCCCGGCCCCTCCTGGCCCGCTCCGGCGGCGCAACGCGCCGTTAAATAAGATTCCTCTTATGTACAACTGCGGCTCGGGGTCGCTTGCTACCGGCGGCTGAGCTCGCTGGGGAAAAGACAGAGAAGCGAAGGCTGGTTTGGATAAATAGTGCTGGCCTGGTGGAGAAGGTCCGATTGGGGCGGCGCGCCGGGCCCTTAGCTCTGCCCGCTGCGCCCAGGGTCCCGCGGCGGAGGAGCGCTGGAGACGCTGTCGTGCAACTTTCGGACGTGCTTCTTTAAATCAAAGTTTCTGCAAAATCCTTTCCCGCAAGTGACACACGTAAAGGGCTTCTTGTCGTTGTGGGTGTGCATGTGGAAAGTCAAGTTATAGATCTGGTGGAAGGCTTTGTTGCAAATGGTGCACTTGTACTGCTTCTCTCCGCTGTGGGTCAGCTTGTGGTTCTTGTAGTTGCCTGCGAAGGAGGAAAAAGGTGGAAAAAGGGGTTACCCGAGGGTGCCCT